>NC_067142.1:62889385-63240635 GCF_903995435.1 Acomys russatus | reverse complement strand
AAAGAGATAGACATAATAAAAATAATATATAAGAAATGTAGTAATGGAAGCGGTGATGTGGCTCAGTTGGTTTGCCTAGCAACCATGAAGCTCTGGCATTGATTCCCAGCAGTGAATAAAATTAGGTATAATGACACATGCCTGTAATTCCAACCTTTGGAAGATGGAGGCAAAAGGATTAGCAATTCAAGGTTATTTTGTCTTCATTGTGAGTGTGAAGCCAGCCTGGAATATGTGAGGTCCTGTCTCCATCTATATACACATGTATGTATACCAATTAGTACACACATATGCTTCTAACAAAAGAGACAAGCCAAGTCAGTCATAGCTACATAGCAAATTTAGGGCCAGCCAGTGGCTACAAGATATTTTTTTTTTCCAAAATAAAAACAAATACAAGAGCAAAATAAATCAAACAACAAAACCCCCAAACTAAATATACAAGCAGCCTTCTCTGGTATTGACCGTCACTGGAGGGGTATGCTGATGAAAGGGACTAATATCCTGGTGCAGTACTGCAGGCATTTCACACATAAGGGCAAAGGACACTTGCCAAAACCGAAGGCTGCTGAATTGTACTGTTATTTACAGACGGCTCATGGGAAGACAAGAGGTATTAAATTCCCAACCATTTTTCTATGCTTTTTTTTTTTGCCAGTTCCTAAGAAAATTCTTTTTTCTTCTCCCAGCCTGTCATTGACTTTTTTTTTTTTTTTAAATCCCAGAGACTCTTTAGCCCTGGCTAGCCTCCAATTCTGTCTCCTAAGTACTGAAACTAATGGTGTGTGCCACCAAACGTGCCTCTCCGCCTTGTGTTTGTTTCTTTGGTTTTTGTTTTCGAGACAGGGTTTCTCTGGGTACCCTTGGCTATCCTGGACTCACAGAGCTCTGCCTGCCTCTGCCTCCCGTAATGCTGGGATTAAAGGTGTGGGCCATAGTGCCTGGCTCCGCCTTGCTTTTTGAGACAAGGTCTCTCACTGAACCTGGGCCTCACTGATTGGTCTAAACTGGCTGGCCAGCAAGCAGGAGGGATGCTCTTGTGGCCACTTCCCCAGTACTAGGTGTGTCTAGGCTTGCTGATTCTGCACTTTGAATTGGTTTTGGGGACCTAACTTGGGGCTTCATGCTTGTGTGACAAAAGGTTTATTGGACTGGAATGTCTCCTTAGCTCCTCAGTGTCTGTCAGTGTGTTCAAGGTTGTGAAACCATCACAACAACACAATGAATTCTAGGCCCATTCCTAGTCTCTCACCCATTTCCTCCAAGTCTCCTACATAATTTATTTCTGACTTTATAGATGTTCCAATTCTGATCATTATCTTTAAAAAAAAAAAAAAGTTTTCAAGCCAGGCGTGGTGGTGCATGCCTTTAGTCCCAGCACTTAGGAAGCAGAGGCAGGTGGATCGCTGTGAGTTTGAGGCCAGCCTGGTCTACAAAGTGAGTCCAGGACAGCCAGGGCTACACAGAGAAACCCTGTCTTGAAAAACCAAACCAAACAAACAAACAAACATATGTTTTCAAAACATTTATTTATGTATGTGTTTGAGTTTTACATTTTGTGCAGGTGAGAGTAGTGTCCCTTGAGGCCAGGAAAAGGTGCCAGATTCCCAGGAGCTGGAGTTAATGGTGGCTGTAACTGGATAACTGGGTACTGACAGCTGAACTCAGGTCCTCTGCGAGAGTGGTGAGAGCTCTTAACAAAGGAGCCATCTCTCTAGTCCCAACATTGCCTTTTGCTTTTGTTGATGCTTCTTTGAGACATGGTCTCTGAAGTCCTGGTAAGCTACAGAGTGAGACTCTGTCTCAACTAAATGGTAATTTTAAACAAATACATAAAATATAAAAAATTGTGTGCATTAGTAGATATGTTGGAATTTTGTACATATATATGTGTATATTAATTATATAATGTAAATATCAGTTTAAACATTTGACTCTCCAAATCTTTATAATTTCTTTTTTTTGGGGGGGGGGGCGGTTTCAAGACAGGGTTTCTCTGTGTAGTCTTGGCTGTCCTGGACTCAATCTGTAGACCACCCTAGCCTTGAACTCACAGTGATCTGCCTGCCTCTGTCTCCCAGGTATTGGGATTAAAAGTGTGCACCACCATGCCCAGCTATCATTTCTTTCTATTTGGAGACATTTTATTATATGTGCATGTACATCTCTATGACTTGTGCACATTTAGCATGTTTTTTTTTTAAATTAAGCTTTTTATTGCCAGGTGTGGTGGCACACGCCTGTAATACCAGCATTCACGGAGGCAGAGGCAGGCAAATCGATGTGAATTTGAGGCCAGCCTGGTCTACAAAGTCCAGGACAGCCAAAGCTACACAGAGAAACCTTGTCTTGGAAAAAAAAAAAAAAAAAAAAAAAAAAGGAAGGAAGGAAGGAAAGAAGGAAGGAAGGAAGGAAGGAAAAGAAAACAAAGTTATTTATTTACTTTGTATTCTGATCCCAGCTTCCGCTCGCTCCTCACCTTCCTGTCCCTTCCTCTCACCTCCCCTCAGCTCTGCCCCCCAACCCCCATCTCCTCAGCAAAGGGGCCTTCCATGAATATTAACCAGCCTTGGCATATTAAGTTGCAAGGGCACATCTTTTTCTATTGCGGCTAGACAAGGCAGCCCCGTTAGGGCAAAGGGATCCAAAGGCAGGCAGTGTAGTCAGAGACAGCCCCCGCTCCTGCTTTAGGAGGCACACATGAAGATTCAGCTGCACAACTGTTACATTTGTGCAAGGCCCTACACTTAGCAAATCTTTATGAAAGGGCAGTATGTCTTAATTTTCACTAGAAGGAGCCTTGGGGATTAAGAATACTTCTGTTAGAACACTTAATCACCTGAATGGTATACTCTGTGTAAACCAGACAGCTATGAGAAAGAGGAGGGCAGGAGATTATTCATAACAATGAACATGTAGTAATTTGCAGTGATTTTTACAACCGTTCTGCCAGTTTGTTATCACTTAACAGTGCTGCCGTTTACAGATTTCCAAGTAACTTGCCCAAAAATTACAAATGTAGAAACAGGGCTTGGGGCGTGGCTCACTTGATGGAGTGCTGTTTGCTTAGCATGACCTAGGTATGATCCCTGGCACTACATGAACAGGGAGGGCTCTGTGATTAAAGTTCATGATTCAGGCCAGCCTGGGGTATGGGAGACTCCCCCCACCCCCACCTCCCCATCTCCAAGTTAGAAACAAAGCCAGGACATAAACTTTGGTTTTCTTGCTAGCCTTTCTTCATTCTCAAGCTGGGTCAGTGGTCCACTAACTGCAGTGGGCAAATGGATGTTCTGGGGGAGCTTGTGAAAGACTGCTGGTGGTGGTGGTGGGGCGGGTCCCTCCATCGAATTCTTGATTCATAACTTCTGGGGCGGAGCCCAAGCATTAGCATCTCCAGCCGCACTGCCGAGGATGGCTGCAGCAGCTGCTGGTGTTGCAGCCACTGCGGGTCTGACATTGCACTGTGTGTTTCCTCTCTTTTCCTCCCCCTGGGCACTCTGCTTTTCTGCTCGATAGCATCGGCAGCATAAATGATGAAGGTCACAGGGTCGAGAGGTTGAAATAGCCTTTCTAGTGGAAGGTCATCTTTTCAGAACAGTTATGAACGGCTTGTCAAAGAGACTGCTGAATAAGGAAAGGTGGGAAGGAGTTAGAAAGGCAACAGAGGGGATTAAAAAAAATTTGCACAGGCTGGTGCTGAAGTGTGTGTGTGTGTGTGTATGTGTGTGTGTGTGTGTGTGTGTAGTAGCATCTGTTCTTCTGTTGGGGGATGAATAGGCAGATGAAGAATTGGTCATTGTTCGTGAAGCACCTGCAGGAAGAACAATTCACTTGGCTTCTCAGAAGGAGGGGGTGCTATGCTTTGGGAGAGGGGGCAGGCAGACAAAGGACTGTCAACTGCAGTGTCTCATTGCTCTTTGGCTACAGCTGGGGCTGCAGACTCATGCTGACTTCATTCCTAACCCTTAGCCGGGCCAGGACTTGAGCACGCCGAATCTGTATAAAAGAAAATGACCGTGGATAACAAGAAAACACATTTTTTTTCTTGAATCTGTTGGAACTCTTAAGGAAAAAAACGAAACAAAACAAAAACAAAACCCCACATATATTCTCCTTAGGAGGAGGGGTGGAGGGTCAGCTTGGAGCTGCTTCATTTCAGATCTGCAGTGTAATTGCAGAACAGGCTCAAATGTGATGTGGGCATCCCTGGCTATGGGATTTGTGACTGGCTCCCCAGAGAGGACGGATGACACAGCACAGAGAGTAGCAGAGGCAGCTTGCTTTGCTTGGAACCGTCCTTGTTGAGGTCACCATGCTGAGAGTACTTCTAATGCTTAAACAGAGGGCAACTTCTTCTTTGTAGGCAAGCCAGCCCTAAGGACAGGGAAGGGGAAGCAGAGAGGCAAAGTGAAAACAGTGCGGGGCGTGTGCAGCTGGCGGCATCTGCTAACCAGGCCTTATCTTTATATAGAAAGCTTTCAACATCTTCAGGGCATTTTTGTGGGTATTAATTCATGTACAGAGGCCAATCGCTATTATTAGTAGTATTGAGCAAGGTGCAAAGGAATGCATTAAGTTGGCTCCGGTATGAACTAAGCTCAGCTAGGTAACGGGCACACCAGGACCAGCTGTAGGAAGTTACTGTGAATTCTAAAGAAATTACTGTGAACGCCTCCAAGCACAACCCCGGAATCTACAGGCTTCTGGAAGGGATGAATTTTATGCTTCATCACGATATGGAAGATGACATAACATAGACAGTATGTGGCGAGTGATCTGTAGATACTGCAGAAGAGAAATCTATAAGAGAGGAAGCAATAGGGAGCCAAGAACCGAACATCCCTAGGAGAGCTACATTAATCCCACTGTGAGGGTGCAGCTCCTGTGACCTATTCCTCTCTCTCTTAAAAGGTCCCAAGACCTTTCTAAACTATTATAAAAGGAATCAAATATCAGAATGCATTTTTGGTGGGGACAAACTACATTGAAAATATAACAGCCGGGGAAAAATTTCAAAAGTAAAATTAGTAGCTGTATGTGTTGGCAAATTCCTCTAATCCCAGTACTCGGGAGGCAGAGGCAGGAGGAGCTCTGTGAGTTCAAGGGCAGCCTGTTCTACAGGGCAAGTTTTTAAAAATTTTTATTTTATGTGCATTGGTGTTTTGCCTGCCTGTCCGATCTTGGAGTTACAGATAGTTGTGAGCTGCCATGTGAGTGCTGGGAATTGAACCTCAGTCCTTTGGAAGAGCAGTCGGTACTCTTAACCACTGAGCCATCTCTCCAGACCCTACAGGGCAAGTTCTTATCTCTTAAAAATAGTAACCACACAATTACAATTTAAGGGATGTTTTATATATATTTTTTATGTTCATTGGAGTTTTGCTTGGATATTTGTCTGTGTGAGGGTGTTGGGTCCCCTGGAACTGGAGCTACAGACAGTTGTGAGCTGCCATGTGGATGCTGGGAATTGAACCCTGGTCCTCTGGAAGAGTAGACAATAGTCTTAACCATAGAGCCATCTGTCCAGGCTCACGTTTTCTTTTAATATGATAAAAAGAAAAATGTGTACTTGTTGGTACCTTTTCCCCTTAGCCTCATTTGTTCCTTTAACAAGCACACATCAGGTACAGCCTACTTGTCATTCTCCTCAGGAGACCTTGGGAATGTAGATGTAAAAGTGGTGTCTCCTTTATTCATACAAGGAGCAGTCACTTGAAGCCCTACTATGTGCCAGCCACTGTCCTAGGTGTTGGGGTGTAGTAATTAAAGGGGGGAAAACTGCAAGACATGTTCAATTCAGAGTGGGCCAAGTAAAATGAACAAATAGGTCCTCAGACAAGAGTGTCTTCATGGACAGAGGGATGGGCACACAACTAGTTACATGATATGGCACAGTTAGTGTGGTGTCTACAGTGGCCTCTAGGTGGTAGGTATATATATTTTTTGTTTTGTTTTTCTAATAATTTTTGTTTCTGTTTTTGGCTTTTCAAGACAGGGTTTCTCCATGTAATAACCTGGCTGTCCTGGAACTCTCTTTGTAGACCAGGCTGTCCTGGAACTCATAGCAATCCGCCTGCCTTTGCTTCCTAGAGTGCTGGGATTAAAGGCATGGGCCACGATGTTTTGTTGTGATACTTTTTTGTTTTTGAGACCGAGGGCTTTTTGTGTAGCCTTGGCTGGCCTGGAGTTCACAATGATGACCAGGTTGGCCTTAAACTTCCAAATTGGCTTGCCTCTGCCTACCAAGTGCTGAGATTAAAGCTGTTTGCCACTGTACCAGGCCTACATATATTGTTTATTGCAAGATATTTCAAGTACCTTTGAAATTTTGTGTTAAAATATGGAAAAAGCCAGGAGTGGAGATCTGGGAAAAGTTCATGATGTAACCTTTATTTTCCGCTTCGCCCTTAGCCACCTACTACCTCCATATCAACTTGTAGACTCATTAACCTCCAGATTCCAACAGGCCTCATGTTTAGGGGAAGGCAACCCACCCACACTAGCTCTGTTGTTTGACGGGATCCGGTCTAGCCAGCCTTTCCCAGATGCCTTCTACAGGCACCAGGCAGCCATTCTCATTTTGGTTTCCTGGGAATGAAGTTTAGTGTTGGAGGTGACATAAAATATTTCAAGAAAAGAACACCTATAAGGTAGATATGGTGGTTGGCGTGTGTCTGTAACCTGGTCACTTGGGAGGTGGAGAGTGGTGGGTCAAAAGGTCATCTTCACCGATGTAGAGAGTACAGGGTTATCCTGGGTTACCTATTCTGTCTGAAAAGAACAAAATAGCCACAAAAGCAAGAGTGCTTATGCCTTTTCCCTTTCTTTCTTTCCTTTCTTTCTTTTTTTTTGGGGGGGGGGGTTCCAAGACAGGTTTTCTCTGTGTAGTCCTGCCTGTCTTGGAACTCTGTAGACCAGGCTGGCCTCAAACTCAAGAGATCCGTCTGCTTTTACCTCCCATGTGTGGGGATTAAAGGGGTGTACCACCAACACCACTACCTGGCTAAGTCCTTATTGTTTTCTCACTGAACAATTGGAAGTTTCTTCCTTTTTGTTTTTGAAGTCAGCATGAAGAGAGGCTTACCATGCCTGACCAAGTAGCCTGATATCCTTTGACGATGTTTTCAAGACTACCATCTACAAGAAAGGGTATGCTGCCTGTGATCCCAACACTCAGGAGGCAGAAACAGGAAGATCTCTGTCAGTTTGAGGCTAGCCTGGTCTACAAAGTGAGTCCAGGACAGCCAAGGCTACACAAAGAAACTGTGTCTTGAACGCCCTCCCCCCTGCCCCAAAAAAAAACCCCAAAAGAAGAAAATGTGTAAATTCTTCTAATTTTTTTTTCAAAACTTAAAATTGTAGCATGGCAGTGGTGGCACACACCTTTAATCCCAGCACTCTGGGGAGGCAAAGGTGGGGCGATCTCTGTGAGTTTGAGGCCAGACTGGTCTACAGAGTTCCAGGACAGCTAGGGCTATTAAACAGAGAAACATTGTTTTGAAAAACTAAAACCAACCAACCAACCAACAAACCCAAAACCCAAAACAAAACAAAAAATCTTAAAAGTTGCTTTATGTATATAGTTGTTTTGCCTGCATATATGTCTGTGCACTGGTGCTAGGCAAGGGTGAAGAATGGGTTTCAGATCTCCTGAAGCAGGAGTTAAGAGCTGTGCGCTGAGTCAGGAGGGCGTGGTGGCATACACCTTTAATCCTAGCACTTGGAAGGCAGGGGCCGGTGGATCTCTGAGTTCCAGGCCAGCCTGGTCTACAAAGTGAGTAGGACAGGAAAAAAAGAAAAAGAAAAAAAAAAAGTTGTGAGCTGCCATGTGCATGCTGCGATCTGGACCTGGGTACCTCTTGGGGAGCTGCCAGTGCTAACTGCTGAGTCATCTTTCCAGTCTCTTGAGCCCTCATTTTTAGGGCCCCATCTGTTCAGAGTTCAGAGAAGCAAAGATTCTAGCTAGCCCTACCTTTTAGGTGTGCCTAGCAAAACTGCCCTTTCTGGTTCAGTCCTTTAGGAGTCTTTTCAAGCCCTGATACAGGCGCTACAGTGATATTCAGGCATTGTTTAAAGATTTTTACCTATGATAATTCATTTAAGTCCTACAAAAATCCTAGCGTGTGAGCACTTTTATTCCCATTTAATAGATTGGAACACCCAGGCACAGTGGACTTGTTTCTGTACCTTGATGTGAATTGAAGAAATCTGGCTCAGGAGGTGAAGACTCCTCCTTAGTCTTTATCTTCCTAACCAAGTGACTAATTGCCTGCTT
This sequence comes from Acomys russatus, assembly GCF_903995435.1. Taxonomy (NCBI): domain Eukaryota; kingdom Metazoa; phylum Chordata; class Mammalia; order Rodentia; family Muridae; genus Acomys; species Acomys russatus. The sequence goes on along the minus strand of NC_067142.1, from coordinate 63,232,357 downwards.
GTAATAAACTAGGTCAGTTAAAGTCATCAATGAATCGAAATGGCATAGGTTTGTTCCTATTTTCATTAACCCTAGCTCCACGAGGATTTTAGTACTGGAGATCTAGGATGCTGTGGTGTAAGAAGGGCGCTGCTTTTCCAGGGAGGAGGACCCGTCCTCGAGTCAGTCTTCTCTTAGGGAGTCACATGAGGACAGACCTGCCAAAGAAAATGGCACTTGGGGGTTTCCAAGACAGGAAATCGCTAAAGTCAAGCAACTGACACACTATTTTGGCATACAGGGGGTCTCTGAAAACACAAGTTACATTGTTGATAAAGGGTCCAACGCATTAACTCTGCTCCATCTCCATCTCCACAGCCTTTTCCAGTTTCGCGTCTCAAACCTGAGGCATTTCCTCCATTCTCTGGTCTGCTTAGCAGCCTCTTCTCGCTTTTGATCTCTTTTGAAATAGGGACGCAGGGTGGCACCTTAAAACGCTGACCTAGCCTGTTTCTCGACTCCGTCCGAGAAAGGGTTAATCGGGCGGGTGGGGAGGGGAGTGGCGCTCACACCTTTCCCAGAGACCTCCGGCGGCGGCGGAGCCCGGGCGGGGCGGAGGCTGGGGCCAGACTCCTGGCGAATAGCAGCCCGCAGCCCGCCCGGATTGGAGCAGCCTCATCACGCTGACCTCTGCCTGGGATGTAAACCCCACGGGCCGCCACGGGCACAGGAGAGCTCTCGGCACCTCCGGGAAAGCCATCTCGGCCTCTCCCCACCCCCCTCCCTCCCCGCCCCGGCTCTCGCCGTGGCCGGCCCAGCCTCGACCTCGGCGGCTACCAGCGGCGGCTGCGAGGAGCTGAGCGAGCCCGGTCGCGGGCGGGGAGCGTGCGTCGGTTCGCACAGGCTGCGAGAGGAGGGGCGGCGCGAGTCATGGCCGGGGACAGCGAGCAGACCCTGCAGAACCACCAGCAGCCCAACGGCGGCGAGCCCTTCCTGATCGGCGTGAGCGGGGGCACGGCCAGCGGCAAGGTACGGGTCCGCGCGCCCTGCCCGCCCGGCGGGTGGCGCATGTGGCCGGCGCCCGCGGGCCGTGTCAGTTGCAGCCTGCCACCGCGTGGCCCGCGCGATCCTCGCTCCCGGCCGCTCAGGCTCGGGGCGCGGCGTTGGGGACCAGAGAGGGGACTGGTACGACCCAAGGGTCCCGAGTGCTTGTCTTTCCCCTGCCCCGGACCCAGGGAGGGTGCGCGCCCTCGCCGGTTCCCCGCGGCGGCTGTGACTCGTGGTCAGGGTCCTGTGGGGGAGGGGCAGAAAGCGGATGCTTATTGTTTTGCATTTCGGGGACAGGGGCAGGGGCTTACGGGGCTTCCCTCCGAGCCTCGGTGCGTTCCTCCGCCCGGCCTGGCCTTTGCTGGCTGCCCATGCCCGTGGGCTGTGAGGGTGACCGGGATGCGGGAGGTGGCGCGCCGGCTGTCGGCTACCTGAGGGTTGCAGGATTTTTTTCCGGGAAAGAGCCGAAGCCGGGTGGGTGCAGTTACAGATGGAATGACAGCAGGGTTGCTGTTTTTTATGGTTGTAAGAGAAAATGGGATCGGTCTTAGTGAGAAAGTTGTACTGGCTCAGTGCTCTTCGGTGTCCGGGTCTCTCGCTCCTTCGTTGCCAGGGAAGGGGCTACCGAGTCTGACTTTCCGGGGAACCTCTTCTCCTCCCTTTCCCCCCCTGCAAGGCAGCGAGGGGCGTCTTGGCTTCACCTTGGGTCTTTACTGCAGGTGGAGAAGGGTGGAGCCCTCCCAGATGGTTCGTTTTTTACTCCCTCCTCTCTGCCTTTTAAGATGTGGCTGCTTGATCGCCTGCCGTTTAACAGCCTCTAAGTTCAGTGGGCGCCTGGGGGATCTGGGCGCCGCGTGCGGCCGCTGGTGAGGCGGGATGGTTAGCCCCGACGCAGGGGAGCGTAGAGCAGGAAGGCTGGATGGCGCCATGAGACGCGCGCCACGCGCCACGAGGTTTTTGCTTCCAGCCCATTTCTCCTTGGCCCCTCCTCCATTTTGATTTTAACGCATTTTCCCTCCAGGTCTGGAATACTTTATCCCAGCAACCCAGACTCAAGAGTTTTGTGCTGTAGGACTCCGATATTGATGAAGTTCACCTCCTGTTTGGCTTCCATGGCTAGGAGGGACTCTTCAGATTTCTGAACTTGGGTTTTTTGCCCTTTCCCTTTGAACATGCTAAGTTTAAAAATACATTATCCACTAGTGCGTCTAGGAATGCAAAGCAAAACCAGGATGCTAATTCTATCCGGGACTCCTTATCAGCTCCTTTCAGAATTTCTGCCCCACTATTCTTTTCCCACAATTCCTGCTGTAGAGGGGCCTTTTCTAATTCATGGCTGATATTCCCAGAGTAACACCAGGGGTGAAGCTGGGGTAACATGTTAGCCTAAAGTCTGGTCCCCTTAGTGGAGAAAAGACTTTAAACTTGCAGATGAGTGGAACATTTAGAAACAAAATGACCTTGGCAGGCACCTAAATAATTTAGTTGCCAGAGAGGCAGAAAACTGACACGCTCGCTGAAAAGGTGAAAACATCTTACTCTGTGTTACTTTTTCAGTGACTTGCATCGCAGGATGGGTTTTAAGGGTCGCCTATATAGCTGGAGGTGGGAGGGGCGGTTAGCCACTGGGAGTAGCCAGCTTTCTGCTGACCTGCTTCTCATCCAGGAGGAATGAGAGGAATTAAGAGGGAACTCCCAACGGAAGAAGGGTCTCTTCATGCAGTTTTCAAAATATGCTTTTGGGCATATGATGGCTTGTTATGGCCAAAGAATAGTGTGTGTGTTTATATATTGACAATTTCCTGGCAGGCATGGAACTCATTATATTGGTAGGCTGGGTTGGCCTCACTCCCAGAGATCCACCTGCCTCTGCCTCTTTACTACTGGGATGAAAGGTGTGGGCTACCACACTAGGCTATGTGAATTTTCTTTTTTCTTGTTTTTCGAGACAAGGTTTCTCTGTGTAGCCTTGGCTGTTTTGGGCCCACTTTGTAGACCAGACTGACCTCTGAACTCACAGAGATCTGCCTGCCTCTGCCTCCCAAGTGCTGGGATTAAAGGGGTACACCACCACTCCTGGCACAAATTTAATTTATTTTATTTTTGGCTTTTCGAGAGACAGTATTTCTCTGTGTGAAGCCCAGGTTGTCCTGGAACTCATGCCTCTAGACCAGGCTGGCTTTGAACTCAGATCCACCTGCCTCTGCCTACACCACCACTCCTTTCTTTGTCTTTTACTTTCTGTTTTCAAAGTCAACATGAACAAACCGAATCTCCTTTCGGAGTCAAAACCTGGTTCAGTAGGGGCTGGAAGCAAGGCAGGTTGATATCCTACTTTATGGATAAAGGAATTTGGAAAAAGAAAGGGGTTAAGAAAAAAAAATGGCAGTATGCAAGGAACCCCAGAGACTCCAGAGGCCAACAATCTAATTACCTGTTTTAGTATTTATTTTTTGGGGTGCTGGTGTCACCTAGGAGCTTGCTCATGCATCGTCTTCACATGTACATGAGAGAAAAGAGGCTGAACTAATAATGTATGCAGATGACGTAGTTAGTGGCAGCAACTGGCACTCCGCACTCCGGCTGCTGGCTGTAAGAGCTGTGACCTGAAGCGCATCTTCCTGATGTCACATGGGACAGACTGTATGGAGATAGCTAAGAAGGAACACCAAGGCTCACATCTGCTTAACCCACAGTAAATGGAGGGACCCTGCAGCCCTGCACCGTGGACCCCAGTTTTCTCCCTTTAATCTCTCCTTCTGGAGAAAAGACCGTTCGTTGGAGGCCTTTTCCTATGAGACTCTCCTTGTCTTAATATTATGGCTGTCCAGAGTATAAATATTTTATCTCAGACTAAATTATTTTGGTTGTAGAAGGCAAACATTGCAATGCTTTAACCCCAGCACTCAGGAGGCAGAGGCAGGTGGATTTCTGAGTTTAAGGCCAGCCTGGTTTACAAAGTGAGTCCAGGACGGCCAGGGCTGTTCCACAGAAAAACCATGTCTTGGAAAAAAAAAAAAAAGAACAAACTGGGGTTTGATTCCTAGCACCCCAGTTCTAGAGGATCTGATACCAGCTTCTGGCCTCTGCAAGCAGCACCAGGCACACATGTGGTCCACATACATACACACAGACAAAGCATTCAGACCCTTAAATTAGCTGAGTGAGGTGGTGCACACCATTAGTCCCAGCACTTGGGAGGCAGAGGCATATGGATCTGTGAGTTTGAGGCCAGCCTGATCTACAGAGTGAGTTCCAGGTCAGCCAGGGCTACATTGTGAGCTCCTGTCTGAAAGAAAGGAAGGAAGAGAGAGAAAGAAAGAAAGAAAAAAATCCTCTGGGACTGTAACTCCATGATGGAGCTCTTGCCTAGTTTGCGTAAGGTCCCAAGTCTGTGTCCTAAACCCCAAAACATGAAGCCACTTTGCGGCAGATGAGAAAGTTCTTCTGACCTTAATGTTATCAAAAGCCAGACTCTTATTTTCCCCCAAACAGTAGGTTCAGATGATAGCAAGAAATAACACTGGAAGGGAGGTGGAAATAAAACAGACAGCCCACCCCTATGCTATATATGTTTTTTCACTGTGGTTACCATTCCTTCTCATGTCCTTGACCCATAAAGACAGACTCTGGATCCACTCCTTGTCACACCATCTCAAGTGGTCTTCCTTGTGCTAGCTCTCGCTGTCACTCTCCTTTTCACAGACCTTGATGTCTCTCCAAGACAGTCCAGTGTCCAGGTCAAAAGCGTCAGATGTGGTCCTGGGCTGTGTATTTTGCCCATGTCTAACTAAACCGCTTTCACTGATAGCATTGTCCATGGTGCTGTCTACAGTGGCCTGCAGTGCGGCTGCTAACTGCTTCCAGAAGGGCACTTGTCACTCAGGATTTTTCTGGTTCCATCAATCAAGTCTACTGGATTTTTCCCTGTTACTGTGCTTGGCTCCTGACAGCTGCTTCCTCCAGAGCTTAGTGTCCTTAAGAACCACTGAAATGCTATTATTTTTGAGGTGTGTGGAGGGGGAGGGCAAGATAGCCCCCCCCCCCCAAAAACCAAGATTTTTCTGTGTTCTTGCTGTTCTGTAACTCTGTTTACCAGGCTGGTCTCAAACTCAAGATCTGCCTGCCTCTGCCTCCCAGGTGCTGGGATTACAGGCATGCCCCGCCTGAAATATTATGTGTTAGTGGAACCTAACCTGACACCGGAGAGAAGGTTCCCCCTCCCCACCACCCCACCCCTGAGGGTCTGACTGCTTCTAAACAGCTCCTTCTGTTTTCTCATCATGAGGCTTTATCATGAAAGAATCAAATTATTTCACTCCTTTATTGGTGTTTCAGGCAGGTTCCCTTCTAGAGGAGACAATGGAAGTCTTGACTTAGAGACAGAGATGGACCTGGGACCCAACTTTTCTGAATCTGCCTCATTTGAGCTTTTCTGCAAATGGTGACCACCCCTCAAAGGTATTTTTAGGGGAGGCTGGGCTGTGAGTAATGCAGGACAAGCGGTCCCCACTGAGGTGTGGGCTGATACCTAGGCTAGCTTGACTGTGAGTCAGCATCTGCTTTTGGACTGCCTGCCTCAGAATGCTGTAGAGCCATGTCATCCTGGCTTGTGCTGTCCTGTTCCTGGGACCTCTGCTGCTCCCCTTCTATCCAGTCGGCTTATCCCCATACCCTTTCAGAGAGGTGTTTCCCGGGCCCAGGCTCTGTGTGTCTTTGTTCTTTGGGCAGGCACTGTGTAGTTTCTTCCACCTCCAAATTGTTGGCTTGATCTTGAGGGGTGATGCTCCGGCCCCTTGTGTCCTTATGCCAGTCTCATGCTCTTTTACAGTCACCCCCACTAGGTGTGCCGTGCTTTTTCTCACCCAAGGTGGTCCTCCCTACTGCCCAGCTTCTCCTAAAATTCTTTCGTTTAGTTCAGTGAGCCACACTATGGGGTGAAGAGGCAGCAAACCCCCAGCAGCAGCTCTTCCCTGCTGCCTTCCCTTGGGGATGCCTTCCTTTCTTGGCCTTTGGTTGAGCATCTTTGAAGTGTCCTTTCTGATGGCTACCCCCTGTGGTCATCGCACTCCCTCTTAGTGTATAGGGTTGCTTAGGTCTTGAGCTTAGTGTAATTTCTTTGTAGAATCTTGCTTTCAAATTTAAAAAGAAAAATGTTTTATTTATTGTGTGTTGGTAGCCTGCGCATGCACAGACCTGATGGAAGGAGAGAACTGATTCCCACCAGCTCTCCTCAGAGTTGAGCTTTTATTTGCTTTTATGATGTAGACAGCTCACATTTGTGAGTTCCAGTGAAACTGTGAGGTAGCACTTTTTGCTCCTGACTTCTGTTTTGGTGAGGTTGAAACTGTTCAAGGTCTTTTAGGACTCTTCTATTTTTTTATTTTTATTTTTTTTGGGACAGAGTTCCTCTGTATTAACAGTTCTGGTGTCTTGGAACTCACTCTGTAGGATCAGCCTGGCCTCAAACTCATAGAGATCCACCTGCCTCTGCCTTCAAAGTATTAGGATTAAAGGTGGGCGCCACCACACTGGGCCCTAAAAGTTTATCTATTTATTTATTTTTTGTTTTTAGAGACGGTTTCTCTGTGTAGCTTTGGCTGTCCTAGACTCACTTTATAGATCAGGCTGGCCTCAAACTCACAGCGATCCACCTACCTTTGCCTTCTGAGTATGGATCACTGTGAGTTCGAGGCCAGCCTGGTCTACAAAGCGACTCTAGGACAGCCAAGGCTAACACAGAAAGACCCTGTTTCGAAAAAACAAACACAAACAAACAAACAAAAAAAGGCATGCACCGGCAAGTTTATTCATTTTTATTATGAGCCCCCGTATGGGTGCTGGGAAGAGCCCTGGTCCTCTGGAAGAGCACCCAGTGCTCTTAGCCACACAGCCATCTCTTCAGCCCTCAGTTATATAAGTCGATACAGATGTTTGAGAGTGTTTTTATAGTGGACTATATTTTTCTTGCCCTTTAAGTAATTTTTGTCACCTTTATCATTAGATCATCTAACCTAATCATGTATAAATCACATATATGTAAATTATAAGCATAATCCATGTTTTTATGAAATAATGGAATAGGAATTATGAAGGGATGGAAGTGGTGAATGTTTCTTTAGTGGTAGAGAACCTTTGGTTCTTAAAATATTTGCAATTGAAATCTGTCCTCCACACTCTGAGGTGGTTCAGTGATAATCTGACTGTGGGCTCTGGGCTCTGGAGAACTGACCCTTAAAATGTATGCTGTAGCATGTGTGTCCACATACTTTATGTACACACACACACACATACACACACACACTTGTAAAAAGCTTCTTTAGAATGTCCAAATGACAGATGAAACTGAGCAAATTGTTTTCTTCTAATTTATTTTGTGTTATGTGTGTGAATGGTGTGTGTGTGTGTGTGTGTGTGTGTGTGTGTGTGTGTGTGTGTGTGTAGATAGAGGACTACACCCTTGGGAGTTGGTTTTCTCCTTCCTCCAGCTATGATGTGGGGATGGACATGAAGTCCCAAGGCCATCTATGGGCCTCAACCTGCTGAGCCGTCTCCCTTCACCTCTCGCATGCTGGCCATGCAGGATGTGCCACCACACAGATAATTGCTGTATGTGGTGCTGGGGATAGAGCTCATGGCTTGGTGTATACTACAAATTACCCTACATCCTCAGCCCAAATCATGTTTGATTCTCCGATTCTTGGGTGACTTAGTGACATTAGTTTAGATACGGAGATTTTGGATCTATTCAGTCTCCTGAATATTGATTTATTGACTGTCATATGAACTCTTTTTTTTTTTTTTGGTTTTTCCAGACAAAGTTTCTCTGTATAGCCTTGGTTTTCCTGGACTAACTTGGTAGACCAGGCTGACCTCGAACTTACAATGATCCGCCTGCCTCTGCCTTCACCCCCAATTATGCAGAAAATCTTGTACAGTTTTATTTTTTTCTCTGTGCATCAGCTGTTTTTGTAAATTAAGGTACTACCATAAAAAATTGGAACCATAAAAATAGATAGAAAAACTCCTTGAGACATCCTTATTTGCACTATTTTAAAATAGATTAGAAATTTCTGCCATCAAGGCCGCCTAACAATGGGTGCTTTCTTTTGTTTTTGTTTTGTTTTGTTTTTTGAGGCAGGGTTTCTCTGTGTAGCCTTGGCTGTCCTGGACTCACTTTGTAGACCAGGCTGGCCTTGAACTCACATCGATCCACCTGCCTCTGTCTCTGGAGTGCTGGGATTAAAGGTGTGCGCCAACACGCCCAGCATGGTCTGGTTTTTTTTAAAAACTTGGTTTTTGTTTTTGTTTTTTCAAGACAGGGTTTCTCCGTGTAATAGCCCTGGCTGTTCTAGACTCACTCACTTTGTAGACTAAGTTGGCCTCAAACTCACAGCGATCTGCCTGCCTCTGCCTCCCGAGTACTGGGATTAAAGGTGTGTGCCACCACTGCCCGACTAAACTTGTATTTTTAGTTGAATTGTGTATGTGTGTGTGTAAGATGCTCCAAGAAGCCAGAGGTATCAGATACTCCTGGCGTTAGAGTTACAGGCAATTGTGAGTTGTTTGGTGTGGGTGCTGGGAATTGAACTCTGGTCAGTATGTGCTCTTAACTGATTGAGCCATCTCTCCAGCCCACTGTGGGCCTTTTAAATTTGTGCTGTGTTTTATATTGTGATATCAACATGATCCATAATGTGGGTCCTGGGGATTGAACCTGGGTCTTCAGGCTTGCTGGAAAAGCATCTCTACCCACCGAGCCATTTGCAGCCGCCACAGCCTTTTACCGGTACTTCATTTTATTTTTATGCTTGCCTCTCCGCCTCCCCGAACGCTAGGATCACAGTTGAGCACCACTGTGCCCGGCTCCTATTAAGTAGGTTTAAAAGCTGTTATGAGCTGGCATGTGCCACAGTGCTCAGCTGACTGTTTTGAAGGAAGACTGGAAACCCCTGCCGATGGAGAGGGAGCTCCAATCCGAGCTTGGGAAAGGCAGGCCTTGGCTTTGTAAAGTGAGGGGAACTGTTAGGTAGCTAGATGGGGAGCAGTAGCCTGTCAGGCCCCTGGAGATGGGTCCTCCTCCCCTGGGCGGCCTGAATGCTCACCCCTTGCTTTCTGTAGTAACACCTGAAAGCCGAATGCTCACCCCTTGCTTTCTGTAGTAACACCTGAAAGGGAAACACAGCAGCTGCCCCTCCTTAGCCCTCCTGATCAAAGGAATGAGAGACCTTTGGCTTTGGGTGGAGACATTCTGATTGCTCCAAAGATAAAAACCCCACGGTTGTCTCCTGAAGAGTTGCGTGAAATATGTAGTTCACCTGAAGAGGGGGAGCATGGGACAACAGGACGGACTGCTTATTTCCTCAGTGAGACCATTACTAGTTAGCCTTCCCAGAAACCCCACTCCTCTTTGAACCCTGCTGGTGCTTGTCACCCTAGTACTGGGGCGGGGGGTATGGTAGAGGCCCAAAGACTTGGGTACTTGCTGGCTTGCCTGCCTTCCTGCCTAGCTAAATCAGCTTCAGGTTCGGTGGGAGACCTTGTTTCAAACAGGTCAAGAGTGATGGCAGAAGTCACCGTTCTTTGATTGCCGGCTTCCACAGATACATGTACATACACATGCACACATATGCACACCCCAACTTTTTTTCTTTTTCTTTTGGAGATTGGTCTCTGTAGTCCTGGCTGTCCTAGAACTTGCTATGTAGACCAGGCTCACCTTGAACTCAGAGATCCTCCTGCCTCTGACTCTGGAGTGACTGTTGAGATTAAAGGCTTGCACTACTACATCCAGCCACAATCAGAAAAAAAAAAAAAAAAATTAAAGGAAGATGTCACAAAAAGGCTCACAAGGGGCTGTAAATGGCTCCTTTCTGTTTCTCCAGGAGGGACCCTCCCTAGCTGGGAGGAGATAACTCAGTTATCTTAGTTCTAATAGTCTTAACAGTTGACTGATAACGGCCAACTTTCACTTCCTTGAGTGTTTGCTCAGGACCCTCCTGACCAATCCCTCTGCAAAATGTATTCAGTAGACAGGCCCGGCTCTTGGGTTAATGGCCAAAGGATGCAATGCTTCTTCTGTCCAGTTACATTGTCTTCTGACAGTTTTTTTTTGTGGTGTTATGGTTGAACACAGGACTCGTGCAAAGCATGTACTCCCCCACTGCACTGCTCTTGAGCCCCCAAATACTGAGTCAGCATCTCAGCCGGTTTGCCTTGAGTGCTGCTGGGGACCTGGCTAATGCTGTTCACACTCTGTTTTCTCTTAGTGTGAGTGCACTTGCCTGATGGCTAGATAGATGCTTGTCTAATGTTCCGTGTAGAAAAATGATAAAAAAAAAAAAAAAAAAAAAAAAAAAAAAAAAAAGCTGTAGAGTGCATCTCTTGTCACCTTCTCTCAGCTGCTATCCATTTTGTTTAGGTGAATGCTAATCAGTAGGAACTGGATAGGAAGTAGATCCTCAACCCGAGCATAGACCTTGTAAGCCCAAGCAATTTCTTGTAGGAAAAGGTACAGCTGCCTTGCTTGGAGAAAACCCACCTGCAGGGCCTCAACAGGGGCCAGTTATTTATTTATTTGTTTGTTTTTTCGAGACGGGGTTTCCTCTGTGTAGCCTTGGCTGGGCTGGACTTACTTTGTAGACCAGGCTGGCCTTGAACTCACAGAGATCCACCTGCCTCTGCCTCCCAAGTGCTGGGATTAAAAGCGTGCACCACCACCGCCTGACCAACAGGGGCCTTTTCTAAAAGGGATTGGAATTGGGTAGTTTTTTCTTTTTTTCTCAGACAGATCTTTTTAGATTTACTTATTTGTAAGTGTGTGTGTGTGTGTGTGTGTGTATGTATGTATGAATGAATGTGCGAGTGTGATATGGAAACCATGTTGTGCAGGGGCACAAAGATGTCTGAAGAGTGTGACAGCTGTGTCTGCAGTATGCATTCTTAACCTCCGGTGCCGCTATCACAAATCTAATAGAATGGAAAATACTATACATGTTCCACAGTTTACACAGGGCTTTGTGTTCCTTTCATCAAAAAAGAACATTTTAAATAGCAGTGTCTAGGATTTTAACAGAGGTTTATAATATATGTAATTATGTATCATCTGCCCTGAAAGAATAGTGATCATCCAAAGGAGACTACAAAATGACACACAGCTTTATGAGGTGTGTTTTTAAAGTCTCTTAGCTCCAGTGAAGGCTTGCCCGGTTCCCCAGAAACACGCTAAACTTAGAAGATAAAATGTTATCAGTTTCAGCCTAGCCTAATGGAGCACGCCTTTAATCCCATCTTTCAGGGAGGCAGAAAGAAGCAGGCTCATCTCTGAGAGTTTGGGCCAGCCTGGTCTACCCAGTGAGTTCTAGGGATATCCAGGGATGCATAATAGAAACCCCGTCTCAGCAACTCTCCTCCTCAAACAAACAAATAAATAAAAACTTGGCAGTGAGTAGTTCCTACTAGGACTGGGGCTGCAGGAAGCCTGCAGCAGCTGCCTGGCTCACAGGTCCACCTCTGCTAACAGGCTGGTTGGAGCCGCAGAATACAAGCAACAGGACGGCTCTGTCTCAGGAGAGGGCTCACGCCTTTGTATGATGTATTGGTTGTCTGAGGGGACTTTGGAATTTCTCCAGAAGTCCCATTCTGGGGAGGAGACTGGTTCTGGAGCCCTGCCACTTCTTTCAGGACTTATTGATTGTTCTCTGGAGGTCAGACATGCTGTTTTGATGAGCCACTCGCTGCATTTCCTACACTTCTTTTGTGGGGAAAGCAATATGGAGCAGTACGCCCTATTTGAAGGAGTGAGGTAGGAGCACTGTTTTGGAGGAGATGCACTTTCCCTGTCTGATGCCCCAGCGCAAACTGGGGCTAGGCTGACCTTTTGTTCCCTGAATGGATGCAGGGGAGGCTTGTATTTCACACAAGCCTGTGAAGAACTCCACCAGGCCTTCCAGGGGCTTGTGTACGTAAGGGCAGTGTGCGATTTGAGGTCTTTGATTGTAATAGATTCAAAGCTTTAGGGTGTCTCTGTGTCCCTGCTAGGATGGAGACCCTCTAGGCTTGTTGGCAAAATGCTTTCAGGTGAGTGGGTGCTCCTGGCCTGGTGAGGCAGGGAACCGAGGCTTTGCACTCAGTCAGGCTGGCATCCCTGGCCTGGCTGGACCCATTCTAATCTGTTTCTTGTGAACTTATCCCATCCCTGTATCTGTGAAGAGGAGAGAAGGCCTAGTTGGTTAGGAATGAGTTAGAAAACATGCCCTACTGTGTGCATAGCAGTGTCCGAGCTGGGAGCAAGTGCCCTGCATCACATGTACATTCACATTGTACAGCCTGTGCGCTGTCAGAATAGCTTCTTTGATCGGTCTGTTTTGTTAAAAATAGTATATTCGCAAAAATATTTATTTGTTTAATTGGGGAATACTTTTTCTGTTGTTGTTTGGTTTTTGAGACAGGGTTTCTCTGTATAGCCAGCCCTGGCTGGATCTTCCTGCTTCTGCCTTCGGAGCACTGGTGTAACGCCCAGTAGTGAAACCCCCAAAGACCAGGAATCAGCCGCATGCAAATCACACTGGGTCTTGTTTATTTCAAGCTCAGAGCCTGGACCACCAGCCCCCTCTTCAGGAGGGAAGATGGCGGCCCCTAGTGGGAGGGGAACAGGGTTTTTGTTTTTGTTTTTTGAGACAGAGTTTCTCTTGTAGTCCTGGCTGTCCTAGACTCACTTTGTAGACCAGGCTGGCCTTGAGCTCACTAGCTGTATGTTTGTGGTTCTCCCTGGAAGTTCTGGGGGATGGGGGCGGGGTGGGGGCAGGGTGTGGGGTGGCTGGGTGTCAAGTTCTCAGGCCCTGAACACAAAATGGCGTTGGTTTAGTCTCTACAATGGCATTAAAGGCCTGTGCCACCTCCCTGGCATCTATGTGTTGACGTATGTTGAAAGGCTAAGCCCAGTAACTAACACATCCATCACCTTTTTGGGTGGGAAAACACTTAAAATGTAAACTAAGGGGCTCAGCATGGTGGTGCCGGGAAGGGGACACAGAGAGCCGTGAGTTACAGCCTTGTTAGTGACATTAATGATCTTCTTAGGGTAGGTGCCCTTCCTCCTTTGCTCACCAGGCTCATAGCTGGCAGTTGGGCATCTTTCAAGGTGGTCTTTTTAGTCCACAATGTTTTCCCCTCCTCCTCCTGTCCCTGATTCCTTCCGCCTTCTCCCTCTTCTCCCCCTCTTCCCTTCTCATGCACCCCAAGCTGGCCTTGAACTTGGCCTTGAATAGCCAGGGATGACCTTGAGCTCTTTCCTGATCCCTCTCCGCCTTTACCAGTTCTCACTGTAGGCAGTCACACTTCTACTGTTGTGATAAAATATCATGGCCAAGGCAATTTATAGAAGGAAAGGATTTTTGGGCTTATAGTTCCAGAGGGCTAGTGGCTATAATGGCAGAGACAGCATGGCGTCATGCTGCAGACCTGGCAGCCAGAAACCGAGCGCTCCTGTCTCCCACTGAAAGCAGGAAGCCGAGCTGTCAGGAATGGTGTCTGGTGCCTAGTTATGTAGCTCCTCCTGCAAGGCCACACTTCCTGAACTGCACAAATGGCACCGCCAGCTGGCGCTATTCAAAGGTCAGAGCCTATGGGGAGCCTTTTCATTCAGACCCACGAGTAACTTGAGCTACAGCTGGTCTGTGCAGTGCTTGGGCCACAGCCCCGGGCTTCGCGGAGCTAAGCACCACCACACCAGTTCTTTTATTCTTGTTAGCAGTTCGCTGTGTGCCTTAGGGTGGGTCTTTTAAAACTTGTTGATGCAGGGCTGGGCGTGGTGGGGCACGCCTTTAATCCCAGCACTTGAGAGGCAGAGGTAGGTGGATCACTATGAGTTCGAGGCCAGCCTGGTCTACAAAGCGAGTCTAGGATAGTTAAGGCTACACAGAGAAACCCTGTCTCAAAAAGAAAAACAAAACTTGTTGATGCAAAGCATCAATGGTGGACCCCTCCTGGTTTCTCCTGGGTCCAGGCCCAGCTTAATATGTGTGTGTGTGTGTGTGTGTGTGTGTGTGTGTGTGTGTGTGTGTGTGTGTGTGTTAACAGAATTAATCTACTTTATTTTTCTTGTAAAAACCCTTATGTGGTAGCCACAGCTGGAGCCTGGGTCCTCTGAACAGACACTCTGGTGTGGGTTTTCACAAGATGATCAGTGAATTCCTGATAAGGAGACTTGGTGAACACAGTTTCTTTCCAGAGATCAGGTGTCAGGTAGCTGTAGATCTTGGAAATAGCATCAAAAGTGGCCTTGGCAAAGTTGCCCAGGGTGGCAGTACAGCCCCTGGCTGATGTGTAGCAGTCGTCAATACCAGCCATCATCAGTAGCTTCTTGGGCACAGGAGCTGAGACAATGCCAGTGCCTCTGGGGGCAGGGATGAGACGCACCAAAACAGAGCCACAGCGGCCTGTCACCTTGCATGGAACAGTGTGTGGCTTGCCAATCTTGTTCCCCCAGTAGCCTCTCCGCACAGGGACGATGGAAAGGCTTGGCCAAGATGATGGCCCCTCGGATAGCAGTGGCTACCTCCCCAGAGCACTTAACACCAAGACCAACGTGACCATTGTAGTCCCCAATAGTGACAAAAGCCTTGAACCTGGTCCACTGGCCAGCCCGTGTCTGCTTCTGCACTGGTATGATCTTGAGAACCTCATCCTTTAGGGATGCGCCCAGGAAAAAGTCAATAATCTCGGATTCCTTAATGGGCAGGGAGAACAGATAAATCTCCTCCAAGGACTTGATCTTCATATCCTTAACCAGGCGGCCCAGCTTGGTGACGGGGATCCACTCCTTGTCTTCGGCTTTCCCTCCGCGAACCCCGTGCCCTTGACCACAGCCTCGCCCCTAAGACCCCTAAGACCGCTGCCGAATTCTCCGGGGAAGCCGCCTTGCCCTCCTAACCCTGGGCCTCTGCGTCCTCCGCGTCATCCGCCATTTGGTGTTTTCCCGAGGAAGAAGAGCAATACGTGTTTTTTTTAAAGGAAGAAAATAAAGTGTCCATGTGCCTACCATGTTGTGAGCCACGTGTGGTGGTGCACACCTGTAATCCCAGCATTGTGCAGGCAAAGGCATGGTCATGAGGTCTAAGCCTTGGAATACATAGAAAGACCCGGTTACAAACTTCAGAAAACACAATGGGACCCCTTAATAATCCTGAATGGTGCTTTTTTTCCCCCTCAGCCAGGTGTTCTTTATTTGGTAAATATGATTCAGATGTGTGCTGGGGCTCTCTGAGGCTCTAGGGAGCTGCCGTGCCTGAGAGAAAGCTCCCCTCCCCAGGAGTCCTCCATGCCTGGCTCTCACTCACCCCTGTTAATTCAGCACCTGCCATAATTAACATCTGGCTGCTGGGTAGGTGGTTAAACATCTGTTGGACTAAGCTGGACCCTTTAAGTAGTTTCCTGGACTCTCGTGGGTCATGGCTGGCTGCTTGTACCTGTGATTTTTGAGATCAGAATGTTGGGATGCAGGCTCATGCCTTGTGTCCTCAACCTCTTGCGCGGAGACGGGCTTGAGTGGGTGTAGAGGGAGCGACGATTGCGGGCGGGTACGATGTCACGTGAGTGGTAGGTCACGTGAGTGGTAGACTCAGTGCTGGACAGGTCAAGAGGAGCAGGGGATGTTAATGGCTGTGGGGAAGCCTTTCTTGCTGGGTTTTCATGCGGTCACCCGGTGTCTGGATCCCAGCTGAAGTCTGGTTCCCAGGCTCACCTTTCTGTATCACGTTTGACTGTGCTGTCTCGCCTGGGATGTGTCTACCACAGGGGTTCTCAACCTTCCTGGTGCTGGACCCTTTAAACCCGGTCTACCCCACCCCAACCATAAAATTATTTCTGTTTCTACGGTTACGTAATGTAAATACCTGGTCAGCAGGATATCTGAGACCCAATTCCTATGAAATAGCCATACCACCTCTGTGAAGGGGTCGTGACCCACAGGTTGAGAACCGCTGATCTGCTGCCTCTGGGCAGCTGGCTTGTTGCTTCTCATTGCCCTCTTAGTTGCCTCATGGATGCTTTCTGCCTGGGCATGGGTCCTGCCCCAGAAGCTCCTTGGCGGCCCTCTGCTTTTCTCCCTGTCTACAGTCTGCATCCTCATTGGTGAGCGATGGTCTGGTCAGTTATGACTTGTTCCAAGCCCTTTCCTATTTGGTCAGTGGTCACTGGGCTCCTGCTAATCCCGGTGCTGATTCCTCGCCACACACCCGTGCCCCCACCTGCACTCTCTCCGGCCACTCATAGGAGAGATACTTTGCCGTCGCCTCTGTCAGTCTGCAAAAATCCACCTCCTTCCACACGCTTCAAGCCCGCTGATCCCATCGGTTCCCCTCGCGAGTCTCTCTTGGACTCTTAGCCCTGCTTCCGTCAGTTCCGGACAGCATGACTCTCCAGTGGCTGATTTCCCAGCCGGCAGCCTGGACCACCTCCAGAACATTCTCCACATTGCTGCTGGGGTGAGCTTTAAACAAATGCAGCTCTGATTCTACCCGGCACTCCCAGGGCATTCCTTGTGGTTTTCTGTCCCCACTCTTGCCCTCCCGGCATTTCCTCCCCATCGGCCACAATCTACTGTTTTTCTCTGTGCACACACCACACCTGTCCTTTCTTCCCCACCCTAACTGCCGACCACTTCCAGGGCCCAGATCTCAGCTCACCTCCACCTGTGAGTTCAGCATGCTCAGCATGCTGCCTTCTTCTTGCCCCTGTAGGCACTTCTAACCCTTAAAGCCTTCTCTCTCTCTCTCTCTCTCTCTCTCTCTCTCTCTCTCTCTCTCTCTCTTTTTGTTTGTTTGAGACAAGGTTTCTCTGTGTAGCCTTGGCTGTCCTGCACTCGCTTTGTAGACCAGACTGGCCTCAAACTCACAGCGATCCTTCTGCCTCTGCCTTCCAAGTGCTGGGATTACAGGTGTGTGCCACCACCCCTGGCTTCTTAAAGCCCTCTTAAACTATCCTCTTCGCGTGCCACTTTACTTGAGTCTGTATTGGGATTCCTAGGCGTTTGTTCCTCTGTTCTATTTATCTTCCCAGTAGAAAGTTTTTAAGGACCCGGATCTTATGTCTGTGTACAATGTAGCAGGCGCCCTGGCTGCTGAGAGAGTGTGTTCAGGTTTCCTTCCTTGTCTTAGGTGGAGTTTGTCTGACCCCCCACCCCCCCCACTCCCATTCTAACTTTAGAATTTGAGATCCGAGAAGTCACAGTCTCACATGCCAGTTCTTGGAAAAGCCAGCTTTAAACGGTCCCTGCATCTGCGGGGGTGGGGGAGGGGGCCATGGTTCTTCTGTTGAGCACTTGGACAGATGTCTGAGTTTCAGGAAGTTGTTGGCACTCAAGGTTTTTGAGGTGTGGTGCAGCCCTTGACTTATTAGGAAGAACAGCCTATTTTAAGCACTAGTGCGCACACAGCCACATGGTAGCTCATGTTTGTAATCCCAGCACTTGGGTGACAAAGGGAGGCAGATCCGTGTGAATTCAGTGCCAGCTTGGTAAGGAAGCTTCAGGCCAGCTAAGTAAGTGAGACCCTGTCTCAACAAAGCAAAACAAGAAAAGATCAAACCAAACAACAAACCCCCAAACAACACTGAAACTTAAATGACTTTTTTTTTTTTTACATTTATTACAGCATTTTTATCTATTTATAAAAAAAGTTCATGGCTTTTAAAGATTACATTGTGTGTTTGTGTGTGTGTTTGTGTGTGTATGTCTCTGTGTGTATCTGTATGTGTGTGATACGTGTGTGTGTGGGTCTGTGTGTGTGTGTGTGTGTGTGTGTGTATGTGTGTGTCTATGTTCCTGTGTTTCATGAATGTGAGAGTTTGTGCACGTGTGCCTGGCCATGTGCTTGAGCGTGAATGTGGAGTTCAGAGATAACTTGGAGGAGGAGTTTCTCTCCTTCTGCCATCAGGGTCCCTCCTGCAGATCAAACTCAAGCCAGGCTCGGCAGCCAGGGCCTTTACCCATTGCGGCATCTCCCCAGCCACCTTGTTTTCTCTTAATCTAAAATGCCACACGCTCTTACAGAAGCTATGGTGTTCGCTTGCCACTCTGTCTTAGTTTTCCCTCTGTCACTGGCACAGCGTAAAGGTTTCTAATGTCGCCTTATTGTCCCTTTCCTTTGAGCACGCTCTGCTTATGGTAGTGTTTATTTCCCGAACCCTCACTGAGCCGGCCTAGGTGTAACATCTGGTAACCTATTTAAGCCCTCGGAGGTGGGTTGCTATAAGGATCCTCCATTTTCACAGAGTTCAGTAGCCACCTCAAGTCTCATAGCCAGTGAGTGTTGCTGCTGGATCCAGAACCTACCCAGCCAACTTAAGGGCCTAGAAAACCAACTCTGATCTGTGGAGCCCCAGCAGAAGCTTGCGAGGGGCAGTGTAGTGAGTTCCCACAGGACTGGGGACTGAGCCTCCTCAGAGGTGACACTAGGCTCAGAGTGAATAAGAGGTACAAGTGGAAAACAGAAATAGAAGCCTTTAGCACTATGAGGCAGGGATTTAAGAAGGATTGGTTGTGTGCCCAGTTCAGAACTCCTAACTCTCTAGTGTGTGGAAAGATCAGGAGAACCTTTTGTTTTAGTATTTGGTCTTTGGCCACAACCTCCTGTCCCCCTTCCTGTCACACAGAGTTTTGTGTTCATAGGTCTTGCCCTGTGACCATGACCTTAAAGGAGAGAAGACTTATTTTGGCTTACAGATTCAGACTGTGGCCACTGGAGTCTGTTGCAGTGGCAAAGGCAAGGGTGTCAGGGGAGAGAATGCTGGCTGGTGAAGTGCCACATGCTTCCTGGTGACCAGGAAGTGGAGAAGGGGATGCGAGTCAGTGCCCTGACCTACTTAAACTTAGTCTTTATCCACCTCCTAAGTTGTTGTTGTTGTTGTTGCTGTTGTTTTTAAGCCTTCCTCTTTCCTACAGGATCTCTGTCCCAGACTGGCCTTGAAATCCTGGGGAGGCCAGCTATGACCATGAAGCCATGACTGCATTAACCCCATAGTTTATGTGGGGGGTTAGGCTGGATTGAGATAGTCTTAGGTGTCCCAGTCTGGCCGAGAGTTCACTATATAGCAGAAGGATGACCTTGACTTTCTTGACTTGAGTGTTGGGTACCGCCATAACACAGTCTTTTGGGATGCTCAAGATGGAACCATGGCCGGGCGTGGTGGCGCACGCCTTTAATCCCAGCACTCGGGAGGCAGAGGCAGGCGGATCGCTGTGAGTTCGAGGCCAGCCTGGTCTACAAAGTGAGTCCAGGATAGCCAAGGCTACACAGAGAAACCCTGTCTCAAAACCAAAAAAAAAAAAAATGGAACCATGGCTTGGTGTATGAAACATTCTGCCAACTGAGTTATATCCTCCAGCTTCAACTTAAAAAAAAAAAAAAAAAAAAAAAAAATATATATATATATATATATATATATATATATATATGGTCTCAACAGCTTATCACACTTGAACTCATTGAAAAAATTAATCTGGTAGTGGGGGTTGCACACGCCTTTAACCCCAGCACTTGGGAGGCAGAGGCAGGTGGATCACTGTGAGTTCGAGGCCAGCCTGGTCTACAAAGCGAGTCCAGGACAGTCAAGGCTACACAGAGAAGCCCTGTCTGACAAAAACAAAATCAAGCAAAAATATAAATAAAAATAAATAAACACGGATTGCTGTGAGTTCAAGGCCAGCCTGGTCTACAAAGTGAGTCCAGGATAGCCAAGGCTACACAGAGAAACCCTGTCTCGAAAAACCAAAAAAAAAAAAAAAAAAAAAAAAAAAAAAATAAATAAATAAACAATAAACTTAAAAAAAAAAAAAGAGCAAAAAAATTTTGTTGTTGTTGTTGTTGACGAGGCTGGATTCTTCATGGTCTTGCCTATCTTGTGACTGTCAGGGACGGGAAGGAGGTAAAAGTTGAGTTGATCATCATGACCATTTCTGGTTAGTTAGTCATGCCCATACAATGAAGTTCCGAGAAAACCCAGAAGGACAAGGCTCAGGCTGGCAGCTGGGTAGCCAGACAAGTAGAGATGCTGGAGGGAGGCACACATGGATGCTCCGTCCTCCTCCCACACACTTTGTGCCCCCGCCGTGCATCTCTTCTGTCTGCCTGTTCAAATGATCTAATGGGTTTGTGGTTCTTCCTAACAAATTAATCCTCCCCAAGGAGACCCTATTTTTATAGCCTGTGCGTCAGAAAGCACAGGCTTGACTTGAGACTCTTCGGTGGGGGACGTGTGATTTGAGGACCGAGTCCTTAAACTACAGATCTGATTCTGTCTCCAGGTTGGTTACACGAAAGTGGAGTTAACTGTCGCACCCGCAGCTGGTGCAGTGGAGAGCTGACTGGGTTGCTGGTGGCAGAAATTCACACACATTGTGGTGAGCGAAGAGGAAACATTCTGTAGGAAGTCCAGAGGGGGAACTGAGGCAGAGGATCTCCTCAGAGGCTTTCCTCAGTAGGCCCTTTCATTTCAGCCACAGACGCACATTCCTGCATGACCTAAGAAAGGTCCCGCCCCATAGTTGGGAATTCCTTCTGGGAATACAGGTGTGTACCACCACACCGTCACACCCCGGCACACTGCTAGGATCAAACCCCTGGCTTCATGCGCAGCTAGGTAAGTGCTCCACCAACTGAGCTACATTCTTAATCAACTTTCCTCCCCCCCCCTCAAGACAGGGTTGGTTTCTCTGTGTAGCCCTGGATGACCTGGATTTGTGGACCAGGCTGGCCTTAGACTCACAGAGATCCACTCACCTCCTGTGTACTGGGATTAAAGGCGTGTGCCTCTATCACCTGGCCAATGTTACATTTTTTAAGTGGGGTTTTTATTACCCATTCCGGTCTTGAACTGCTGCTTCAGCCTTCTGAGTGCTGGGAGAACAGGCACGTGCCACCCTACCCAGGTAGATAGAGTACGTCTGTAGAAAAAAATGATTCTCCTTGGCAAATACATCTTTTTTTCTTTTTTACTGCTGTCTCCCTGGAGAATCATGCCCCTCGAGACACGACGTTATCTTGACTATGCAACAAGCAGCTGGCTCCCAGCTTGTTTTACGCGAACGAAATGTCAGTTTCATTGAACTCGGGGAAGCATTTCGGTCTCAGGAACATCCTAGCTGGGGAGTACCTCAGCGCTGTCTCCTCTCTCTCATGCTCCGTTGGTTCTGATGAAGTGGCATGCCTGTCAAGAGCGTTAGTGTTCCAGACGACCCAGGG
Source organism: Acomys russatus (assembly GCF_903995435.1). Lineage (NCBI taxonomy): Eukaryota > Metazoa > Chordata > Mammalia > Rodentia > Muridae > Acomys > Acomys russatus. Next base: position 63,211,091 of record NC_067142.1, on the reverse strand, counting down.
TATCTTATCCTTTCTGGAAATCTGTGTCCATGTCATTGACTGTGCTGGTCTGCTTCCTGTCGCCAGAACAGAATACCGGAGGCTAGGTGATGCATACAGAAGAGGGGGCTTATTTGCCTTGCTGCTTTGAGCCTGGAGATTCAGGGTTGAGTGACAGTTGGGTCACTGCTGATGGTGCCATGGTGGACGCCTGTGTGAGAGACAGGAAACCAGTGAATGGGGAGGACACCAGGCTTAGCCTTTAATAACTACACATCCTCATAGGCACTAACCGATCCCCTGAGAACTGCCTTTAATATCTTCTGAGAACAGAACACCACTACCAACCGTAGATCCCAACCTTTGGAGGTCCCCACGCTTCCTTCCCAGCTGCACTACTCAGCTCCCACCTGCGGACAGACGGTCTTTAAACCAGAGCACCGCTGACAGCACCTGGGCCGCCGGGGCTGGCTCTGTGCTTCCACTCCTGAAAACAGACAGCTTCTCTATAGGGCAGTTTAGTTGGGTTAACAGGGGAGGGTGTCCATGAGCTTCAGAAGGGGTAGGAGAAGGGGTGACCAGCAGCTCTGTGCCACTCTTTGATACCAGCCACCTTCCCTAACCTTGCCCTAAAGCTTAGTTCGTGCGGCTATGGTCAGGAAGGAAAGCTCACTTCTGAGTACCCAGTTGGCTGTGGTCCAGGAGGAGCCTAATGTGGGAAAGGCAGGCAGATAGGACTGGGATGCCAGGAGGGAAGCTTGTGCTTAGGCAGCTTCTCCTAATGAAAACAGCAATATTGATGTATTCAGTAGGTAGTTTACCCGAACTGAGGGAAGGGCGAGTCAGGAGCAGCCAGCTCTTGTGGCTTTCTTGAGCTCAACCCTTTGCCAACAGACCAGATGGAAGAGGTCAGGTGGCCAAGAGCCTTTGTCTGGGAATCTGATCGAGAGGCCAAAACCCTGTCATTACAGCCTATGGCTGATCTGTGGGTTCCTGGTCTGGGAAGTGGGCAGGGAACTCATATGGAAAGCAGAGTTTCTGTAATTCAGTCCTGAAGGGACCCCCACCCCACCCCATACCCAATGACCAGTGTGAGATGTGGGGGCAGGACAGGGCAATGGGGCAGTGGAGCTGGGGAGAAGAAAGCTAGGCTGGATTCCTCTGAGGAAAACATGCCCGGCACTAAGAATAGTTTGACCCTAAATGACCAGATCCATCCAGGGAGAGAGCAAGGACCTCATATCTGCGGAAACAGTTCTCTTTTCTGTCTTTGCCCTTAAATGTTGGAGTGGGGGAACCGAGAAGCCAGAAATACGGGTAAAATTGCTTTTATTTTTAAAAAAATTACATTTTTTATGTGTGTCTGTGCATATGGGTCAGTGTGAGCACACATGTGCTCACCCTTTGAGGTCAGTTCTCTGTACCACATGGTTCCAAGGATCCAGTTATGATCAGGAGGTTTGGCACCAGGCACCTTTACCCTTGGAGCCATCTCACCAGTCCAGAAAGACCATGCTCTTGGGCGAACAGCAGAGGGTATGGCTCAGTGCAGCCTTTCCTGCCTTTCTCTTTTGTGCTCTCTTTTTGTACATTCCTCATCCAGCCTCGACCGAGTTTTGCTAAGTAGCTCCTGGCAAGCAAGGCCTTGCCTCTGGAACTTGGTCATCTTCCAGGTAAAGTCCACGTAGTAGTCAGTCAATGACGTCTGTTCCTCACGCTGGCTGGATTAACAGGTAAGATGGTTGACTTGGTGACAATAAGAGCCTGATAACTGTGTATCTCCTTAGAGCTTCACTGAGCAGCTTTGCCAGCTCCTTCCGGGCCGTGCCACCTGGTTCCCTGCTGTCTGTCTGTCTCATCCAAGGGGCAGTGCACCTGGGCCACTCTGTAGCACAGAGAAGTAGCATGGTGGTGGCGCAGGCCTTTAACCCCAGCACTCCGGGGGCACAGGCAGGGGGATCACTGAGTTGGAGGCCAATCTAGTCTACAAAGCGAGTCCAGGACAGCTAGGACTACACAGAGAAACCTTGTCTTGAAAAACAAAAACAAAACAAAACAAAAAAAGATCTCCAGTGTGTTGTGTTTAGGTTTTGTTTTGTTTGTTTTTGTCTCTGGCTTTCTCCAACACACAGGCCCCATTGCCTTTTGTCTTACCTTCCCTTTGAACTTGTGAAAACTCATCCTTTTGTGTTCTTTTCTTTTAAAATCTGGGTGTGGTTCTTAGCAGTGACCTGGATGTCCAGTACAGTGTGGTTACCTTTGAAGGTCCTGGAAGGTCCTTTTATAGACTGACAATGATCAAAGATAAGCTAGTAAAGTTACTGCTGATGGGTGTTTCTGTGTAGATACCCCACCTCCCCAGGCTCCCCTCTAGCGTGTCATCTGTCCCTCTGAGTCTGTTCTAATGCATGGGGGTGGGGGTGGGGCTTCATGCGGGGGGGGGGTGAAGAGGAGAAGGGGTGGGGCTCAGCTGGGCATCTGGAGTGGGAGAGGATTGATGTATATGTGGGCCAACTGGGCCAGGAGGTAGGTGGCCCTTAAGATGGTCTTCAGCTCTAATGGGCAGACGTCTCTCAGACATGAGCTTCAATTTTCTCTTAAAAGTTATTGCCAAGGCTGCACCTCTGCCCGTGTCCCGGCTCCTGTTTATCTTTTCTTTTCTTTTCTTTTTCCTCCCTCCCTCCCTCCTTCCCTCCCTCCCCCCCTCTCCCCCCCCCCCCTCTTTCTTTCTTTCTTTCTTTCTTTCAAGACAGGGTTTCTCTGTGTAGTCTTGGCTGTCCTGGACTTGCTTTGTAGACCAGGCTGGCTTCAAACTCACAGAGATCCACCTGCTTCTGCCTCCCGAGTGCTGGGATTAAAGGCGTGTGCCATCGCCCAGCCTGTTTATCTTTTACAAGTAGCCTTTTACTGTGAGTTAGTTGTGGACACTAGGGTTTCAATCCTGCCTCCATGTGAACCCCAGCACAGAATCACACAGGTCACAGGGAGCAGGCTTTGAAACCTCACTCACTGAGGTCTGACTGTGTGTGGGGCTTGTGCCTCGAGACACCGTAAGATCACAGCTCTCTCTTGGATCTGACTAGGAAAGGGAGGAAATGTGACTCCCCCCCAACCCCTAGCTTCCCTTACAGTGTCTTTTCTACTCCATCAATGACTATATATGTTACGTTCTTTATTTTTGGTCTTGCACTCTTTCTCTGTAGATCCCCAGCACTTCGGAATCCTTAAGGGGTCTATGGAGATGACTCAGTGGTTTAAGAGAGCACTGGCTGTGCTTGCAGAGGACCCGGGTTTAATTCCCAGCATCCACCTGTAACTCCAGGGGATTGACGACCTCTTCTGACCCTGTGGGCACCAGGCATGCAGGTTTTGCAGTTATACATGTCAGTCAATACACTTAGATACATAAGTTATTTTCAAAATGATTGATTGTGTGTGTTTTGCATGTATTTGGATGAGTGTTGCCATGGTGCACATGACAGAGGCCAGAGCACAACTTGTAACAATTCAAGAAGATCTTTGAGGGGCTGGTGAGATGGCCTAGTGATTAAGAACCCGTGTCTTAAGCCGGGTGTGGTGGCGCACGCCTTTAATCCCAGCGCTCAGGAGGCAGAGGCAGGAGGATTGCTGTGAGTTTGAGGCCAGCCTGGTCTACAAAGTTAGTCTAGGACAGCCAAGGCTAAATGGAGAAACCTTGTCTCGAAAAACCAAAAAACAAAACAAAAAACCAAAAACCACCAGGTGTCTTTCTTGCAGAGGGCCCAAGTTAACGTCTAGCACCCACATGGTGGCTCTCAACCATGCAGTTCAGGACACCCTTTTCTACCTTCCATGGGCACTAGACACCCATGTGGTATACATACATATGTGCAGGCAAAACATAAAATAAATAAATCTAAAAGAGATCTTTGAGGGAGAAAGAGGCTGTGGTAGTCTGAGCGAAAATGACCCCCATAAGCTCATAGATTTGAATGATTGGTCGCCAGGCAGAGGCACTATTTGAAAGGCTTAGGGGGCATGGTCTTGTTGAAGGAAGTGTGCCACTGGAGGGGAGTGAGCTTTGAGGTATTCAAAAGCCCAAGCCAGGCCCAGTGTCTTTCTCTTCCTGCTGCCTATAGATTCAGATTTAGAGCTCTGAGTTACTTATCCAGCACCGTGTCTGCCTGCATGCCACTGTGCTCCCCAACATGATAATAGTTCGCAGTACAACTCTGAAACCAAGAACCCCAGTTAAATGCTTTCCTTTATAAGAGTTGCCATGGTCATGGTGCCTCCTCACAGCAATAGGACTCTAACCACACAGAGTGTAATCACGCAGCTTGCGTTACAGTGTCACTGTAAGTCATTCTGTTGAGAGTTAGAGCTCATTTCTTACTGTTAGGAACTAAACTTTATCCTAAGCATGTTTCTAGAGCGGAAAACTTAGAGCTCAGTGTTAATCTGCGCTCAGGTGGGTAAGTCTCCCTGCAGGTCAGGGCAGGCTACTGCAGTGCATCACAGAATGCTCAGAAGCCCCTGTTTTCTCCTTCTGTTTTGTTTTTCATCATTTAATTTTCTGCTTTGCTGGATCTCAAGCCTAGAGCCCCACCTGTGCTGGGTAGGTTCTCCCCTACTTGTGCTCCACACTGCCAGCCTACTCTTTGTTTTTTTTTTTTTTGCCTTTTTTTTTTTTTTTTTTTTTTCAGGACAGGGTTTCACTGTGTGGCCCTGATTTGCCTTGAGCTTGCTGTGTAGAGCAGGCTGGCCCCATATAGATCACGCTGGCCCCATAAAGGTGAGGCTGGTCTCGAACCCACAGAGGTCAATGCTGGGATTAAAGGTGTGGACCAGCATACCCAGCCCCAATTCCCTGTTTTAACACTGTCTTACTCTAGAGGAAAATTTATGGAAAAGACTGTTGTCCTCCACTGGGATGACTGTGATCAGACAGGGTCCATCTGGCTCCATTCAGAAGTTTTTAGCAGGAACAGGCCTTGGTGTGGAGGGCGTTTGCAAGGTGTCAGCTTTTCTGAATTCAGTCCACAGAAACCCATTCCTAGTCCCTGTCTGGACCGCCTGTTATTTTACAGGAAAGATGGCCTAAAATAAGCTATTTATAAATAGCAGCAGATCCTGCTTCCTTGCATCTTGCTGCAGAGTGGCACCCACAGTTAAACACATTTCAACAGCAGCAGACTCCAGCAGGGCCGGAAGTTAAACTGTCTTACATATCTTAGATATTTGGTCACTTCTTGTTTCCCTTGCAGGCTCCCTGTGTCCTGGGTAGCTCCCTTACCATCTGTGAGCTGAGGTGCACATTCCAGGGTTTCTGTGGGTGTCTGGACAGATGCAGGGCTGTGGAGTGTGCAGTCGGAAAAATCTTTTCCTTATCATTGCCGGAGTGGAACACTGGGAAGAGGGTCAGAGAAGCAGAACTAGTCTGCTCAGCATTGGCATGCCCTGTGCAAGATAGTTAGCTCACATGTGCGTGCGTGGTGGGGGCATTGCTGGGGATTAAATCTAGGACCCTGAGCTTGCTAGACAGTACTCTGCCACCAAGTTCTACCCCCAGTCTCAATCCCTGGTTTCTTGATCATCTTCAGAATGGAAGAGTATCCTGTCTATGGCACTTTGGTGTTATGAGAATAAAATGTGAAAATAGGCATAGAAATGTAAAACCATAAAAAATTCTCCAGTAAAATGATTATATATATATATATCCTAATGTAGCATATTGTAATCTTACATATATATATTATATAGAGTAAAATCAAACTCCAAGGATGCTGTAGTCCCTTAAAGTGGCATAATATTTGCAAATAAGCTATGCATTTTCTACTGTGTAGTAAGTAGTTAATGTTTAAAAGCATGACTTTTTAGCCGAGCATGGTGGTGCTCACCTTTAGTCCCAGCACTCAGGAGGCAAAGTGAGTCTAGGACAACTAAGGCTACACAGAGAAACCGTGTCTCGAAAAACCAACCAACCAACCAACCAACCAAGCAAAAACAAACAAAAAACCAAACCAACCTCCCCCCCCAGAAGCTCCCCAAATCATGACATTATATTTGCTGTCATGTGTGTATTTGTGTGGCTGTTGGAGGCTAGCTTGTAGGATTCAGTTCTCTGTTCTACCATGTGGATCTTGGGGACCAAACTCAGATCAGATCATCAGGCTTAGTTTGGCATGTGCTCAATTCACTGAACATCTTACAGGCCTTTCTATATACCATATACTTTAAAAAAAATCTGCTCTCAATTACTTATACTATTTAAATATAATAGAAATGCTAGGTAACTACTTTTTTGAGAGTCAGGGTTTCTCTATATAGCCCTGGCTGACCTGGAACCTGCTCTGTAGACCAGGCTGGCTTCAAACTCACCGTGCTGCTGCCTCTTCCTGAGTGCTGGGATTAAAGGCATGCACCACCATGCCTTGCTTTTCTTGTTTGTTTTGTTTTATTTTATTTGTTTGGTTCTTAGTTTTGAGAGAGGGTATTATTGTAGACTGTGTGGCCTAGAACTTAAAAGTGTAGACCAGACTGGTCTTGAATTCGAAAGATCCACCTGCCTCTCACGCTGAGTGCTGGGATTAAAGGTGCATGCCACCATGCCGAGCTTTCTCTAAGGAACTTGTAATGGGCTTCAGTGTAGTGACTTTTAAATTTAAAAATTATTTGTCCCGAGGTATGATATTTTTAATTACTTTTCTTTTGCCGTGACAAGCACCATGGCCAAGGCCACTTACAGCACTGATGGTGGGGAGCACAGCAGCAGGCGGGAATGGTTCTGGAGCAGTAGCTGAGAGTTCACATAAGGAGAGTGGGAAGCACTTGTGAGTGAGCACCAACTGGGAATGACTCCCCTAAGTGACACACCTCCTCCAACAGGGCCACACCCCCTAATCTTTCCCAAACAGTTCCACCAACTGCAGACCAGGCATTCAAATATACAGGCCAATGGGGGTCTTTCCCATTCCAACCACACACGTAGTTTACATTAACATGGGCTACTCTTATATTTGAGATCTCCCCGCCTTAGCCTCCTGAGTAGCACACTGTAGCTGAGTGCACCACCCCACCCATTCGCTCTTAGTCTGTCATGGGGTTGGGGAGAAAACTCTGGCCCTTACAGGAGTTAGGTACTTGGCCACACAGCTTCCCCCTCCAGCCAGCCGTGAGTCATTGATTCCTAGTTGATGCTCCTGTGTGTATTTATGCTGCAGTTGGCAGGGGAGTGTCTTGTAAGGAAAAGAGACTTCAGATGATTTAAGTCAATATTTTGGGTCCGTGACACATGATCATGACAAACTGCATGTGTTCACTGTGCCAGGGGTAAGTTCACTGTTAACCTGTCCAGCTCTTGGGCTCCCAGGGTGCATGTTAACCAGGGCAAGTGTCCAGAGTCAGGAAATTAAGGGCACGTGTTAACTAGGGGTCCTTGCCAGGCCCCAGGGCTTCCTTTCCAGCTTTTGCTCACACACTGACTCCGGGAAGGCAGTTTCATGTGCTGTGGCCTCACCACCTGCAGAGATGATTTAAGGGTCTCTGGAAAGCATTTGGGCCCAGAGCACCCACAGCTCATAGTTACTCAATGTCTTGCACCTGCTCCCTCAGCTGATCCCGAGTCAACCAGAGTCGCAAGTGAGGAAATGGTACTACTTGTTCCTCCTCTCACAGGAGCCGGGGATGAAGCTCAGTCTGGAGCCAGATGCTTTTCATGCCTAAAGATTTGTTCCTCTAAGTAACTTGTAATAAACCGAAGTGAGCTGGGAATGTTTTAAATAACTATGTCTTTGTTTCCCGGGAAAGGGTTTCTACAGCATGGGCTGATCTTAAACGGGAGACCCTCCTGCCTCACTCGGTCTTGTTTCTCAGCACGCTTCCTAGCACTCTGACCGAAAGCCACGGTTTGGGTCTCTAGCACTACATAAAATAGTGTGGTGAGCCAGACGCGGTGGTGCACACCTGTAATCCCAGCACGCGGGGAGGCAGACGCAGGTGGATCTCTGAGCTTGAGGCCATCCTGGTCTATAAATCAAGTGCAGGACAGCCAGGACTACTCAGAGAAACCCTGTCTGAGGAGGGCACAAACCACCCCCCAAAACAAACCAAAAAGCCCAGTGTGGTGGTGGACACTAAAACCCCAGTAGGGGATCAGAGCTTTAAGGTCATCTTTGGCTACATAATAAGGTAGAGGCTAGCCTGAGGTACATGAGATGCTATTTGAAAACAGCACATGTGTGCGCATCTCCCCCCCCCCCCTCTCTCTCTCACACACACACACACACACACCCCATCAATTTATGGTAAAACTAAGGATGAGTAGGCATGTCTTCCTAAGGTGCTACAGGTACGTGGTAGCTGTCCTTTTTTTTTTTTTTTTTTTGTCTTTGGCTCATTGACGCATTCATTTGGGCGGTGTATTCATTCCCTTAAAGGAACAGAATTGATAGATATATTATGTATATATTATGCTATGCTATGCTATACTGTGTTATAGGGGCTTATTAGAGTGGTTTACAGGTTGAGGTCCCAGTTGTCCAACAATGGCTATCTTGTGACAAAAAGGCCAAGGACCCGATAGTTGCTCAGTCCACCAAGCTGACTGTCTCCACATTCTCAGCCTGGTGCTGGCATCCCAGGGGAGCTGAAGAGAGCTGCCAGTTTTCAGCCGAGGATGAAATCCCAAAGGAAATAGGTTCTAACACCAGTGAAGAAATGACCTGGGAACAGGATAGATTAACTTGCCAATGAGAGTGAAGGCAAGTGGGCAAAAAGCAGCCACATTCTTTGCCAACACATCACGAGAATGGTTGTTGCTAACTGCTTCTCGCTTGAAAACCTTGAGCTGGGCTCTCAGCACTACTGCCCAATGCGTTCCTTTCTAGGATGGGCTGCTGTTCAGCCCTTCCACATTCTTCCACAAAACCTCACAGTCAGGCCTGTCACAGCAGCCAGTGCTCCAGCATCGGCCTGTCTTGGTTACTGTTTTTATGCCGAGAAGAGACACCATAGGAGCATTTAATGGGGGTGGTTACAGTTTCAGAGGCTGGGGGAGCACTGCAGCAGGTGGGCAGACCTGGCGCTGGAGCTGGGAACTTAACATCCTGAGACAACAACCATAAAGCAGAGGCAGGCAGGGGAGGAGGGGAGGAGGGAAAGGGGGACGGAGGGAAGGAGGGGGAGAAAGAGAGAGAGAGAGAGAGAGAGAGAGAGAGAGAGAGAGAGAGAGAGAGAGAGAGAGAGAGAGAAACATGCCCCAGCCGAATATTGACTGTTGTGTAGCTCACTCTTACACAAATCCTCAATGAAAAAGAGCAAGCAGGGCAGAAAGAAATACAAAACGTCCAGTTTGAGGAGAAACAAAGAACAGCAGGGAATTTAGTGTAGGAGCTAAGAAGGTTTGTGCTGAGATGAGAAATGGAATAAAGGGAGTGGTACCCTGAGGGTGAGGCCCCACCCAGCTAATTCTGCAATGTGTGAAAAGTAATTTAAGACCGGCACCCTAAGGTGTAAGGGTACCCGACTCATTTCCTGGTGAGCTAAGTGCAGAGTAACAGGGAAGTGCCAGGCTGGTAGCAGATGTGCTGGGGTGAGGAGGTGGAGGAGGCAGATGGCAAGAAGGTGATGACTAAGCAGGCATCAGCCAGGATGAGGAGGGTGGGGCCGGGCACGGGCAGGGTGGCATTGGAGACAGAGTTAGCTGGATGGCTTGGAAGGCAGTGTGTGCTCACACTCAGAACATTGCAGGAACTGGAAATAGATGCAGGAGCTTGGGGCACAATGTGTGAATGATGTGTCATTACTACCACTGCCAAGTTTTCAGGACCAAGTATCTAGAATTGGCTTTCTGGGAAGGCCTGGGAATGATACGGAAGTGGAACTGAGAAATATTTGGTCCTTCCAGATCCCTTCAAAAACTATCTCAAGTATACTAGGCTTGTGTAAGGTGGGGATTTGAAGGGCCGTCAGTACCGGCTGATGGAACATTCTAACCACAACATGTCACACACAGTGGACAGCCTGTGTGCTCTGGCCTGAGGTGTGAGGTGCTGGTTACTTTTCTGGGATACCGGAGAAAGCAAATGGAAGCTCTGAGAAGCTGAGCAGTTTCCTCAGGGTTGCTTGGCTAACAAAAGGTGGAAACAAGGATTCAGATGGCTCAGTGGTTAGGGTTAGGAAGAGCACTGACTGCTCTTCCAGAGGTCCTGAGGTCAAGTCCCAGCAACCACATGGTGCCTCACAGCCATCTATAATGTGATCTGGTGCCCTCTTCTGGCCTGCAGGTGCATATGCAGGCAGAGCACTGTGTACATCATAAAAAATAAACTTAAAAAAAAAAAAAAAAGGATTCACATGGGTGTGCTCAGCTCTTCCTCCAAGGCCCATTCCTCCTTGAAGGTGGGTGTGTTAGTAGTGCCCTGGTGTCCTGCACAGTGGCTGTGATTCCTCATTTGCTTTGCTTACATTAGCTCAGTTTGCTGTCAGGTGAACAAGCAAGTAGCCAGCTGTTCTACTTGGCCTGGAACTTGTCCCCGGAGAGAGTGGCCAAGTCCAGGCTTTGCAGCAGAAATGTCCAGACACGTTGGCAACCATACTGAGCCTACAGCTCTGCTTCACATCCCATCCTGTATGTCTCTTGCAGTGAGTCCTGCCTGGTGTTTGTCTCTCAGCCCAGGAGAGGCCCCGCTGGGGGAGGAGGCGGTTTATCACCTTCACCTGTACCATAGGAACTCTCCCTTCCAAGGAGAGGTTTGCAGTGGCCTGCTCAGGGACCATTCTCAGACCAGTGAGGAAAGGAAGACTAAGAGGCAGGGCCTCTGGCTTAGTGTAGAGCAGTGGTAATTCCTGAGGGGGTGGCTACTGTTTTATGTATTTATCATCCCAAGCCTGCAGGGATTATTGAGTTAAGCCAGAATAATGCAGAATATTGGGGCCGAGTAAATCATTAAATTATTTAGATCACAGCTTCTTCTAGAAAAAAAATTAAATTGGTGGGTGTGTGTTTGTGTATGTGTGAGTGAGAGAGAGAGAGTGTATATGAGTGTATATATGTCTGTGTCAGTGTGTGTCTGCGGTGTGTGTATATGTGTGTGTGGTGTGTGTGAGTGTGTGAGTGTGTGATGTGCTTGGTGGTCAGGAGACCACTTGTGGGAGACCGTCCCCCTACTATGTGGATCCTCGGGATTGAACTTAACGTCGTCAGGCTTGGCAGCAGCTGTCTTTATCCCTGAACCCTCTGTAAGTTCTTATTACAGTTATTGAACTGTGGATTGCTACTGTAGCCCAGTGTAGGGGTTGCAGAAAAATGTGACCACAATAAAAGGTTTCTGAATGCACAGTGACTAAAAGTTAATTCAGAATCAAATACTCGATGCATCCTAGGTGTTTTCGGCAGTTACTTCGAGGCAGCCTGCGTATCTGCTGGCCTGAATTCAGGCACCAACCAGAGACTGTTGAACCTAATGAATTGAGCCGTGGTGTTTTGCTGAACACACTGTTCCCTAGTCGTCTAGAAACTTAGTGGTTTATGAGCAACAAAGACTTTTAGTATTTCTCTGCCATCATCCCCCAGCACCTAAGTGTGTCAGATTAGTGTAGCTTGGGTTGTGTTGTGTTGAAATGCTTAATTTTAAAAGTTGCTATTCGGCTTGCTGACCTGAGTTTTTTAGTTGTCTCAAAAACAAAACAAAACAAAACAAAACGTCATTTCATGACTTTTGCTTAGAACGAGATGGGGTGTTTTCAGCAGTGTCCATTATAGAATAGAAATATCAGCTAATTCTGAAATATGTTGAAGGTGATCTCGGTCTCCCATTATTTAAAAAGATTTATTTTTAATACATATTTTGCCTACCTGTACGTCTGTATCCTGTGTGCCTGGTGCCCTCAAGGGTCAAAAGAGGGCTTTGGATCCTCTAAGACTGTAATTGATGATGGTTGTGAGCCACCATGTGGGTGCTGGGAACCTGGCCCAGGTCCTCTGCAAGAGTTACAAGTGCTCTTAATCAAGAAGTCAACACTAAAGCTCCTAGTGTTTACTTATTTAGTTATCCATCCATCCAGACAGGGCTTCACTAAACTCTATTTTATTTGGGGTTCCTTAAGCCTTTACCTCCCTCCCAACCCCTCTACCCTGGGTAGGAGAGAAAGAAAGTCAGAAGGGAAAGGGGCATAGACCTCTTTAGATTTAGTTCCGGCTGGTTAGGGTCATCTCTGTCGTCAGGATAGCTAACAGTCCAGCAACAGCAAACGGCAAACGCAGCAGAATGAACAAGCAGATTTATTCCCCTTCCACCATCTCCTCAAATCTCTTGAGCCTTCTCACTCACTGTGCTCTCTCAGTCCTCAGACCATGCCCCTCTCTGAGCTGCAGGAGGCAATTATCAGCTGTGGATAAACTGAGACAGTCACATATCCCACACTTTTGGGATTAAAATTTTAATTAATTAATTAGTTTTTTGAGACAGGGTTTCTCTGTATAGCCTTGGCTGTCCTGGACTTGCTTTGTAGACCAGGTGGCCCTCTCACTCACTAACTCAGCTTGCCTCTGCCTCCCCAGTGCTGGGATTAAAAGTGTGTGCCACCGTTCCCGGCTCACTTTTGGGATTAAAATAAAACATGCTTACACAATTTAACTGAGTTTTTAAAGAGACAGAACTTCCACTACTTGTCTCCCTTTTTGTTTTAAAAAAAAAAATTGGCGTTTTTCACTAACATTAATAAATTATATAGAATAAGAATAATTATGAAGCTGGGCGCAGTGGCGCATAATTTACAGCATCCAGTCCATTTGTATTTGGTAACCTTGGGAAACTAAAACTATTCTGCTGTCTGTCCTGTCCTGATGAGTCCAAAGTTCTGTACCTAAATAACTTTTTTTTTTTTTTTTTTTTTTTTTTTTTGGTTTTTCGAGATAGGGTTTCCCTGTGTAGCCTTGGCTGTCCTGGACTCGCTTTGTAGACCAGGCTGGCCTCGAACTCACAGAGATCTTTCTGCCTCTTGGGATTAAAGGTGTGCTCTACCACGCCTGGCTTTTTTTTTTTTTTTTATAACTTTCTTGTAACTTGCATTTATTATCTGAGAAACATCATTTTAGACCTAAACATTGTCTTAGTTCCTAAACAACTAAAGCTTTTATGTCTTTATCCCCCCCCCCCCCCCCCCCCCGATAGGGTTTCTCTGTGTAGCCTTGGCTGTCCTGGACCTACTTTGTAGACCAGGCTGGCCTCTGAACTCATAGAGATCTGATTGGCTTCCCGAGTACTGGGGTTACAGGCATGTGCCACCACACCCACCTTATGTCTTTACTCTTAATAAAGAAACCTGTAAAACTATAACTATCTAGTCTTCAACCTCATCAGAGACTTGAGAAGGACATAATATTACCTAAATATGTAGGAAGCATAGAGCAAGCAGCTTCCAGAACTATAGAAAATGACAGAGACAGTTGACTGCCTGGACAGTCACCAGAGGGTTCCTGTGTCACTGGGGCACCCAGTCTTCAGCCTACAGGCCCAGAATATCTGACAGACCTTTCTGTGAAGTAGAAATTTTGAAGGACTGGCCGACTTAGTCTCTGTAACGTTGGAATGTCAGTTTCCCAGTGTCCTTGTCAACAGTGTGGACAGCCTGCTGCCAGCAGATGACGTAAGGACGGTTTTTCCTCCGATGCCTGTTTTGCCACATTTGTTTCTTGATGCCCACCATCTTCTTTGAAGTAGATAGGGGTGCTGCCAGGAGCAAATGTGTCTCTCCGTCAGAAAAGCTTTAAAAGCCATTTTCTGTAGGTCTCTGAAATATTTGAAGACCACCTAGCTATTTACCACTATATAATGCATAATATCTGTCTGTCTGTCTGTCTGTCTGTCTGTCTACCTATCTCAGTGTATCTAAGTAGACAAATATTGCTTTTACTGTCTGCTTAACCTTGAAAACACATACTAAATAAAGAGACTAAATAAAGCTTAATTCTGTAATTAACTAAACTAGTATCTAACAAAACTACAAATAAGATTATTTACAGGTGACTATTAACTTGCATCGCCAGCCATCCTGAACAGTTTGTAATAGTTAGCAAAGACTAGAACTTTACATCACACTTTCAAATGAGTTGCATATGTACAATACATTTAGCAAAAGCTGACCAAAATAATCTTAGATTTCTATCAATATTTAGTAAACCATACCAATGTAAACTATTTGAGGCTAGTAGATTCAACAATCTACCTTTCATCCTATCATCTTACACCTGAGTACTGGGATTAAAGGCACACACCTGGCTAAGATATATGTTTTTACAAAGGGAATATAACACTACTCTTGACACTATTTACAAGTAGGTAAATAGTATACAGGTAGATCGCATTCTGATATTACAAGATTATTTTCTTGAGTTTTGCTGTAGATAGTAAATAATTCATTCTTAATGTAAAAACAAGCGTGCAATCTACTTCATTAGCATGCTTTTATCTTTAATGAATGGCAAAATTATATACTAACCAGAGGCGTGTTTGTTTTAAAGTAAATCTCGTTCTTGAATAGTAAGTGTTTGATTAGCATTTGGGGTCATGTAAACATTTCTCATGTAAAAGGGGTGAAATAAGTTGAAGGCGTTCTGCTCTCCAGTGGCACCTGCTGGATGCATCCTCTGGAATGGCTCTGTGTTGCTACAGTATATTTAGTAGCTGAACAGGGACGTTAACTGAGTGTGTCAATCCTAATGGGGATGGAGGATCATAAGATCCACCCAAAAGGACCCCCCCCACCCCCGTTCTGTGCTTGCTTTCAGCTTCGGGGGACAGGTGTTCCAAGGGCGGTCCATTCTTTCACCCTCTCACCCTCCCCTGTTTAGGAGGCTATTAGCACTCTGGGACCAGAGGGACACCAGTGGCCATCCTGAATTTCCTGGATGTCTGAAGAAGGAACTCCTTTGTTCCAGCCCCGCCCCATTCCTCTGCCAGGGTCCCGCTTTCTTCCTGTGTGTGGGTGTTGTCTGACTTGGTTAGCTCTCACTGAACCTCTCTGGTCACCTGCATATTTTTATATGTTCCAGCTCTCCGTGAAGTGACATTCTGTCCCTTTGGGCTCACCTCTTTGAGCCTTCCCTGCATTTGAGATATAAATAGTACAGTGTCCACAGCATCTATGAATTTGAAAGTGAAAGTCCTCCCCCATCTCAGACTGAGGAGGAAACCTTTTACTGCTGCTCCCCCATTAGCTAACCTGTCTTGTCCAGCACAGCTGGCTTCCTGCTCCCACTGCAGCTGTCTGGCCCCAAGTTTCCAGTCTCTTTGTGGGTAACCAGCTCTCACTCTTCGTGTTGCCCTTGGAGCCAGGGCTTTCAATGTCCACTGTTCAACCTTGATGCAGGCTCAGCTCCCTATCACATATCCTTAGGGTCCAGACCCCAGGAAGAAGTGGCTCCAATGCTGTAAGGAGTCCAGTACTCTTCTTTGTGTGCAGGATATATTTATATAGGTGTTTTTAATCCGCTCACTACTCTTTCACTGCTGGTTTCTGCTACTACTGTGACGATTGATGATGAGAGCATAGGGGCCAGCATTTCACACTTTCAAATGCTTAATATTTAGCAAGGGTAAGTAGGGACTTAAAACTACTCTTTGTTGAAGAAAAAGAAAATAAGTCCACCGCTTCTATCTGTTTGGCATGTCAAGAGCAGACTGCTTTAGACCGGGTAACGTATACCCAGAAGCACATTGCTCACAGTTAGGGCACTGGCGGAGTCGGTGTCTGGTGATGGCTGATGTGCATGGTATGCAGTTCCCTCTGTGTTCTGTCACACTGTGGAAAGGCAGGAGGACACCAGTGGAATCCACGAGAACAGAGCCCTCATGACCAACTTACCTTTCAAAGCCCTTCATTTCATTCCCGTTGCATTGAGGATTGGGTCTCAACAAATGAACTGGGGCGGGGGTTGGGGTGGGGGGGTGAGGCATGGGGCAAACATCAGACCATAGTAGTAACTTGTCAGACAAGTTAAACAGTTGGCTCTGGTTTATATCAACATGCCTGTGCAAGACAGATGTCCCCGACCTTGCCATCTCACAGACGAAGAGGTGTTCTAGAAGACACATCTAGAGTCAGACACAGGCTTGTGTGAGTCAGGTCTAGTTTGCTGTTGCTGTCTTGTTTTCTGACTGTGCTGTCGGCAAAAATCATAGTCTCTTCGTAACTTCAGCTGGTTCTCTGATCATTTTTGATTAGCCGGATCATTATTGGACACTCGTAGATATCAAAGGGGGCTCTGATTTTTATTTTTTTATGATTCCCACTTGAATAAACGGCTTATTGAAAAGCAAGTCCCACGTGTGGAAACCCTTGCCAAGTGCTTGTCTGAAAACATTAGCCACCTGGGTTGCTTGCATCCGTCCCTTTGTTCATATGTCTCTTCTCACTTGTTTGTTCTGTTGAGATGGGGTTTTGCTGTGTTAGCCTAGCCTGGCTTTGTAGTCAACCAGGCCTCCCAAGTGCTGAGATTGCAGGTGTCTGCCATTACTCCCAGCTGCATCGTCCCTTCATCTCTGCTTTCTCTTCCTTTTGATTATTTAGTCCCCGGTGATAAACTCTGGGTGCTAACCTTGCTTCTGGCCTGGAGGGTGTCTTCGTGCACATGAGAAACAGGATGAGCTGACTTCCCCTCTCTCAGGCATATGGGCCAGGACACTGCTGCATGCAGAGAACACCCGTTGGCGTGAATGTTGGCCGACTCAGTCTTTATGACTCAGGGCCATAGAGCATTGGAGGCCTCTTGTTGTAAAACCCCTGCCTGGACCCTGGAAGTCAGTAAGGATTTCTCTCTGTGTGTCTCTGTCCGTCCAGGTGAAGGTCAAAGGACAGCTTTGGGTGTTTAAGGCACTGGCCACCTTGTTTTTTGAGACAATGTCTTTCCCTGGCCTGGGTCTTTAGTGGTCTGGCTATGCTAGCTGGCTGCTGAGCTTCAGGGATTTTCCTGTTTTCTGCCTCCCCAGCACTGGGATTCAAAGCCACCATGCTCGACTTCTTACTTGGATTCTGGAGACCCAATGCAGGCCTTCATTCACCACCCCAGGTATCTCCAGGCCCAGGTAGTCCTTAAGGGCCAACATTCAGGAAGGAAAACTTCGTATTTCACAGAAGTGATAGGAAGTCTGTCCCTTCCTTCCTTCCTTCCGTCCTCCCTCCCTCCCTCATTTTTGAACCGGGTTTCTCTGTGTGTAGTTCTGACTATCCTGGAACTCTATGCAGACTAGGCTGGCCTTGAACTCACAGAGCTCCACCTGCCTCTGCCTCCAGAGTGCTGGGATTAAAGCTGCCACGCCCAGCTCCTTGTTTCCTTTAGGACAGTTCATGACTGAAATGGAGCAGCCACCCAAGGCCAGCACGGCCAGGTGGCAGGGACTCCCAAGTAACTGGTGGCTGTGGCTTCAGTTCTTAGTCTTTGTCATCACTGAGTGACCTTGATAGGACACTTAAGACCTTACTGTTTCTTGTGCTGGACACGGAGACATGGATGGATGTTGCGTGATGCCTTTTCTTTCAGCCTTTAAAAATCTAGAAAAGCAGCCTAGATTTGTATATGGAAAGAGAGGACAAAGAATGTAATTTTCCTGTACAGAAAAGGCGGCATTTGCTTCTGCAGAGGCCATTTTTACTGCCTGCCCCTCAGCTACCCCCATCCTGGAGGGGAACATAGGAAACGTGGGCCTGCCGGTGCAAGAGAAATTGCTGAATAGCAACTTCTGGGAAGCCAGCTCCTTATTATTTCAGTACTTGAGGGCCCATCTCTCGAGTACCCAGGACAGGGCGGTGAAGGAGTTGGGCTAAGGAGGTTGTACACGGTGACACTTGTGTGTACACTTGTGTGTTGGAAAACAAGCTGTGCTGGCCTTTTGTTGTGAGTGCCTACAGAAAAAAACCAAACAAAGCCCAGGAGCACAGTTTGTGTATTTGCAAGCAGCATCCAGTTCTGATATTAGTGCTGTCTTCCCTGCTGCGCTGGGTGGCTCTCTGTGCTCCATCAGCTGTGTGGGTTAGCTGGGCATCTGAAGAGATGTTATGGCTGGGGTGTGACTCACCACCGTGGAGAGTGTGCAGTGCCCTGGTTTCTACGCACATCAGTGGCCAGAAAGGTTTCTTACTCAACTGTTTGGGGGGAAATGCACTGGCTGTTAGTGGACAATGAATGTACTTTCTGGTAGCCATGTGTCTAAGTTAGGGACTGCAGAGGATTGCGTAAAGAAGAGAACATTTTTTTCAATCCAAGGGCTTCTGTGGGGTAAGTGTGGATGTTATTGGAACCAGATGCTAAGCCTGCGTGCATGCCCAGCTCTGAGGTTACAGTGTGCTACCATGCTCTTTTTTTTTTTTTTTTTTTTTTTTAAATGTGGTACTGGTGATCAGCTTTAGGTTCCCCTGCTTACATGGCAAACCCCTTACCTAATGAGCACCTCCTCCAGCCCCGCCCCCCTGTGAGTTCATGTGTGTAGATAATATATACATATGTCTATGGAACTTATTTTTGCTTTTAGACAAAATTGAGGTTTTTATATATGGCCGTCCTTCATTATCCATAGGTGAGTTTGAGAACAGCCAAGGCTGCACAGAGAAACCCTGTCAGGGTTGGGGTGGGGGGCATGAAGAAGGGATAAAAGATTTAATGGCCTCTGATGCTGGTGACCAGAGGAGGTGCTCCTAGCTTTCATTCAGTGGTGGGTGTTTTCATAAGCGACATACGTGTGTGTGTGTGTGTGTGTGTGTGTGTGTGTGTGTGTGTGTGTGTGTATATGTACACCTATGTATTTATCTATGTATATAAATACATTCTTTATTTTATGATTGTGAGTTGTTTGTTTGCCTGTATATGTGTACCATGGATGTTCCTTGTGTCTGTGAAGGCAGCTTGAAAGGGTGTCAGATCCCTTGGAACTGGAGTTAAAGATGGTTTGTGAGATACTGTGTGGGCGTTCAGAAACAAACCTGATCCTTTGCAAGAGCGGCGAGTGATATTTAACCATTGAGCATCTCTCCAGCCCTGCAAACTTTTGTTTGTTTTTATTTCCTTAGAACAATGGAATTCAGTGGTTAAAAAGATGATGAGTTTACGCTCTAGCCTAGCTGCTGGGTAGACTTTTTGGTGCCCACTGCTGATAGTATTTGAGGGGAGCTTCCCAGGCTCACTGTTGCTCAGGTGGGGCGTGGGAGTATGAGGCCTTGATATCTTGTCTGCTCCTGATTCTGCAGCAGGCATGGTGGGCACAACAGCAAGAGACTGGGAAGCATCATCCCAGCATCATCTTACGCTCTTGCCTTTCTCCCAGGAGGATGGGCACACATCTGGTTTCATTGCTGTGCAGTCTGTCTCCCTCTCCTCCACAGCCCCCCACCCTGCAGCCCCTTGTAAAAGGATGGATAGAGTTCCTGTATTACTTTTGCTCTACTGAACCTCTCTCCCCCGTGACTCCACTCCTCCTTTCCAAACTGGGCTGTGTAGACAGTTCTATGTGTGTGTGGCAGGGAGCCGAGGAATGGAGCAGAAGTGAACCATATGCCTGAATGTAGTGGGGAGGGAGTTGAGTTTTTTATGTCAAAGTCTGGGAAAAGGAAACTCACTGGCACAGAGGAGCCTGTGCCGGACTTCAGCGCTCACCAAAAAACCAACACTGTGTGAGTCCCACTTCAGATGGGACCCGGTCATACGCCAGTGGGCTTCTTTTTAAATGAAACATTTGTTAATGAGTTAGTCAGTTCTAAAATGAGAAAGATTAAAAGATGAGCTCTCCTTCAGCCAGCAGTAGCTTCAGGTGTTACTTTTCAGAGGGGTCCGCAGCTAGAGCCTATAGGACTAGGATCACAAACTCAAATTCTGCACCATCGTGAGGGTGGTCCGGCTTGTATCCCCACACGAGGAGACTAGAATGTGGGTTCATTTCTGTTTGCCCTTTGATCTTTGTAGTCCTTTATGCCAACCTCAAGCTTGTTAAGCACATGGCTGGCAGACATTCACGATCTCAGCCAGGCCTCTTCAGAAACAGCTCACCAGTTGGAAGACTAGCCTGTGTCTGAGTGAGCAAATTAAATTTGATCTCCGAAGGATGGGTCGTAGCGTAACCACAGAATTCCACTTCTGGTTTGTTTCTCCATGATCAGACGCCACAGAGCATTTCCTCGAGTGTGGTTCTCCTCCTCGCGCACCCCCGGTGTTGCACAATGTCCGTCTGTCCAGCTGCCTGGCCCGTTTCCAGAGCTGTCTTCCTCTTGCCTTCAGCCCCACCTCCCAGTCCTCTTTCACCCAGGGAGGCTTCCTGGAACCCAGGGTGATGCTGGTGTAAAGGATAGAAATGTTGGCGGCGGTGGTGAGGCCAGCCTGGTCTTCAGAGCTAATTCTGGGACAGTCAGGGTGACACAGAGAAATTCCTGTCTCAAATAATGAAAGACAACAATAGTGAAAAGAAAGGGATGGAAATGTGTGGACTAGTCAGTATCTGTCTTTTTGTTTTGTTTTTTTGTTTTTTTTTTTTAAAGACAGGGTTTCTCTTTGCTGTCCTGGATTTGCTTTGCAGACCAGGCTGGTCTTGAACTCACAGAGATCTGCCTGCCTCTGCCTCCCTGGGTGCTGGGGCTACATGCGTGCACCACTCCTCTTGTCTTTTTGATTGTCTCTCATTTTGCATAGCACAGGTTATCCTTGACGGCTGCGTTCCATTGTATACGTATCGCACATTGTGTTCATCAGTGACAGATGGGCTTGGTTACTGCATTTACGTCATGTTGTGAACATGAGTGGATTGCGTACACGTTTCAGCCTCTGCCTTCAGTTCTTTGGGGGCCACATTCAAATGTGGAATTGCTATATCATGTGGTAATTTATGATTAATATTTTTAGGTGTTATCATACCATTGTCTGCAGTGGCTGCCACCATTTTATACGAGCCATGTGCATAAGTCTTCCTTTTTTCCCATGTCTTTCTAACATTTTCCCCCTTGAAAGTAATTGCCATTCTGACTTGTTTTTGTTGTTGTTTGTTTGCTTGTTTTTCTTTTTTTTTTTCTTTTCTTTTTTCCAAGATGGGGTTTCTCAGTGTTAGCCTTGCCTGTCCTGGACTTGCTTTGTATACCAGGCTGGCCAGGAACTCCTGCCTGCCTGCCTGCCTAACATGCACCACCACGCCTGGCTTGCCATTCTGACTTGTGAAAAGCTATTTCTTTGTGGTTTTTGATATGCATTTCCAGGAGTGATCAGTGTTGAGCACCATTTGGGTCTTGATTTTACCTGTTTTATAATCAGGTTTTTGGCTGTTGTAGTAGAATTTATTTATTTATTTATTTATTTATTTATTTATTTATTTATGCATTTAGGACATCATTCACCAAGCAACATGTGAATGAATGCAAATACTTCTTCCACCCCACAGGGTTTCTTTTTACTCTGTGGGTGGTATTCTGCAAAAAACTTTTCCAGTTTTCAGGAAGTCCAGTTTAGCTTAATTTCCTTTGGTTCTCTGCATTTTGGGTGTCATATCCCACACCACTCCAAACCCGGTGTTACAGTGTTTCGCTTCCCTTGTCTCCTAAGTACTGTATAATTTAGCTCTTCTGAGTTAGTGTTTGTTTGTGGTAAAACGCAGGCAGAGTCTCAGCTTTGTTTAGGGAGGACAGGCTGGGTTTTCTCAGTACTTTAGGTAAAGGATGAATTTTCTTATAAGAAAGAAGATAGTCAGCTGCTATTTAGGTGTTACTGAGCTGTGTGCAGTATCTGCCAAGGGTGGTTTTTGTTTGCTTGTTTGCTTTTGTTTCGCCTACACAATGTAGGAGGAGAGCTTTAAGCTCTCACTGTGCTATATGGACTGACAGTACACACGAGGGAGCTTTCCCGAGGGAACCCTGCAGGACCAGTGATTTACAGGGAGCAGATTTTAGGAAGTTGTCTAGGATAGATTAGAAACACAGTGTAGTTTCTTTCTTAGTTTTCCATCTCTAGTTATGTATGTGGCATTATTTCATCAAAGGCTTGGAGGTGGGCAAAACCTCCCCCATTGATCTTACTAAGGCATATAGTTTTTTGGTGTGTGTTTTGTGTGTGAGTGCTCTCTCTACCCCCTCCCCCATTATATTAGTGTGTGTGTGTGTACACGTACGTGTACATTAGCTATTTCGTGTGGTTGGAGAAAGCAAGATCTCTCTCAGTAGAACACCTGGTCTGAAGTGGGAACTAGCACCTGTGCTTAAAGATGAGCACTGTGCAGAAGACTTTTGTCTCTGTCTTTCATGTTTGCCTTGGTTTCCTGCTCCTTTAGTGTCACCCAAGGCCTGGGCCTCTCGTGCACACCTGCGAGCCAGTGGGCTAGAAGCGGAGCCTGCGCCTCTGCCGGGATGGATTCCTGGGGCACACAGCTGCAAGTCTGTCTGGCACTCTTAAGTGTTTGCTGGAAGCTCCTCACCAGCCTCTCGGGTCTCATTTGCTCTCTGCACTCCCTGTGGGTCTGGCCTGTTTTCAGGGACGGGAGCTGCTGGATTGGTGCCCTCTCGTGGTCCTCCTGTGACCTGTTTGATATCTTGGAAGGCAAACAGGATCCAGGAACCACATGAACTGGAGAAAAGATTAGGAAATGGAAAGAAAATCTAGGGGTGAAGTATATTTTAAAGGTTAAGGTTAATTTAGTCACTCAGTAACAAGATCTTCATTGTTACTTAAGTTGTGTGTGTGTGTGTGTGTGTGTGTGTGTGTGTGTGTGCACGCGTGTGTGGGAGGCCCAAGGTTGACATTGGGTGTCTTCCTTTGATCTCTCTCTACCCCTGTTTTTCAAGATGGGGTCTGATTGAACTTAAAAGACTGGCCGGTCAATGAGCTGTTTCCTTCTTGAATGAACTCTGCTGCGCTATGCTCTGTCTCATAAAAGGACTAACTCCACTTTTCTCCTTTTCATGGCTTAATGTGAGCCCACCTTCCTTGGAATGGTCTCAGAGCCAAAGTGATTAGAAGTAGCCCAACCGGAGTGGTAGGCATTCACCTAGGCCACAGATTCTGTTCTCTGGACCAAGAGTTTTTCTATTCTAACAATAAAGCTGCTATGAATATTTGCGCACATACTCTTTGGGAACATGCTCTCATTTCTCTGGAGTACAGTTGCAGGAACATATAGTAATTGCACGATTTAATTTCTCTTGCTAAAGTAGACTTTTAAAAAAAAAACAATTTTAGTTTCACGGAACAATTGAACAAGTATAGATTTCCCCTATATTCCAGAGCGGTACATTCATTGTTTGTGGTCCGGCATAATGAGTAAACCCCGATTGCTCACATTAGGGCTCCCTCTCGGTGCTCTGGGGGTTTGGACACGCCCACTGTTTAAGTAGCAGGAGGGCCCTGCCTGCCCTGAGAGTCCTGCTTATCCCGAGGTTCCTCATGCTTCACTCCCAGCAACTTCCTGTCTTTAGACTCAGGCGATTTGCCTTTTCTAAGACATGAGCTGGTTTTATATGTAGGGTGAGGTTCCAGAGCAGTTTGGGGAATCCTGGAGGTGGCGATGAATGATGACACACCCAACAGAATTGGTAAGGAATCGCCGTCCTAGGGAGCCCATTGCCAATAAGGGAGTTGAAATCTTTTCAGAAGTTATGAAGAATGAGTAATAAGTTGTTCTCAAAGATAGCACAAAGGCTTTCCAAAAGGAGGGAGGGAGGGAGACAGGGAGACAGGTGCTTGGCACATGCTGCTCTTCCCCTGTAGCCTGCGCTTGCGCATCAGGCACAGATGCCGGATGAGAATGAAAGAGGACATTGAGAATAAGTATTTCCTGGGCGGGTCTTGGGGCACCAGTGCTTGCATAGGCATTAGAGTGGAAGAGCAGACTGAAACATGGTTGGTTCAGCTGAGCACTGTCCCGTTGTGTCTACACAAACTGTCCATGCGCTCCTTCAGTCTGCAGAGGCCCCGCTGCTCTGCGTCATCCGTTCATCTTCCTTTCTTATAAGAGTATATTGGTTGCACAGAGTCACGGGCTCTGTGGATTTGCATAGGTGTGCCCTGTGCACTTTGGTCATAGTTGCCCTATTACCCTCTCTTGGCCCACCCCACCTGTATAAACAGGAGTGGCAGCCAGCTTCCTCATTTCTCAGCAAATCACTTTTATCATAGGCATCTTCCCTGTGTGTAAGAAGCCAAGTGATATCAAGTGGGCGGGCTTTTGTACCCTCCTGGCCTCAAGGTATGAGGATTGAGTTTTACCACCCAACGCATGAGGGGAAGGAAATGGGTCAGGCCCACTTGCGTCCTCAAGTCAGGGATTATTGACCCTCCAGTGTGATCCTCCCTTCTGCTCTGAGCTCCCAGAAAGGACTGCACCCAGCAGACTCACCAAAGCTAGCAGCAAGCCCAGGCAGGTCCCATCCTTGTGAGCACGACAGCAGATTCCATGTTCAGGTGGAGGGTGAGGAAGAGGAGGCTAAAATGATTCATTTCTTTCTAGAGAACGACAGTGAGGGTACTACGATCACCGAATCCCAAGCACCCTGCTCAGGGACCCTGAGTTTGTATTTGCACAGCTGGTGACCAGACCGGAAGACCCTAGACTTTGGTTTTATGTGCAGTGTCTTCTGACGTAGAACACACACCCCCCCATCCCCCCCCAGTTTGTATTGCTAACCAGTTTGCTTTTCTGTTTCCCCTCGCTCTGTGTTTTGCTATCTCTTTTTCGTGGTCTCAGCCATAGTGTTTGCACCACCCTGTATTCCCTCACTTACTCATGGCTGTTAGCTTATTGCTACATAAAAGGATAGGAAAGCTGCCATTCCTTAGCCCGAGGCTCCTGAGTGCGGCCCGTCAGTCCACGGCACGGGGCCAGCACGGGTGTAGCCGTCTGTGTGTGATGAGCTTCCACACCACTCTTTTCCCTTGAGCGCACAATGGGGGCTCACCTGTGTTCTGGAGCAGCAATCTGGGCCTCCTGAAGCATGTGCTCAGATACCTTTCAAGCAGAAGAGCTAATTGTAGACACTCGCAGTGGCTTACCTTTCCCTTCATTGTATTCATCAGAAAAATTAACTTCCCAAGAGGCGTGGCAAGCATCTGCTTTGCAGAACCTGCAAGGAGGGGTACGGAGCCTAACCGACGGCATTTTCCTCCTGTGTCCGGTTTAAACTCACCGGCACTGCACCCTGTTCGGAGAGTCCTGGGGCGCCTGGGAGATAGTGCTCTCCATCCGCCCTGAAGTGCAGCAGGCCTGCCAGTGTGTGCGGTGATTGTGAGCACCCACCCAGTCTCAGCTCATCCGAGCTGCTTTTCCACTGTGTAGTTATGGGCCAAACCACTTCGTCTCTGTGCCTTTCTGTGACTCAGATTCTATTAAATAAGAGGGTAATGGCGTCCACGTCATAGGTTGGTTTGAGGGTTAAGGGGTCAGCCACAGGTTCTGTGTCTTAGTCAGGGTTACTATCGCTGTGATGGAACACCATGTCCAGGAGCAACCTGGGGAGGGAAGGGTTCATTTGGCTTACACTTCCATATCTTCAAAGGAAGTCAGGACAAGAACTCAAGCAGGGCAGGAACCTGGAGGCAGGAGCTGATGCAGAGGCCACGGAGGGGTGTTGCTTACTGGTTTGCCCATCGTGGCTTGCTCAGTCTGCTTTAGAACCAAGAACCACCAGCCCAGGGATAGCACCATCTACAGTGGACTGTCCCGTCCCCCACATCAATTAGGAAAATGCTGCTCAGGCTTGCCTGCATCCTGATCATATAGACACATTTTCTTTAATGAGGCTCCATCTTCTCAGATGACTGTAGCTTGTGTCAAGTTGACATAAAACTAGCCAGCAATTTCATTTCGCGTCTATATTTTAATCAACTTGGATGGAAGTGTGTGTGTGTGTGTGTGTGTGTGTGTTCGTTCGTTCGTTCCTATACTCAGTGTGTCCACACCTCAGCATGACAGCTGCCGTGTAGCTTCTGTATTTCAGTAGATATTATAGGAGATCTAGAGATGTAAAAGTCCACTGGAGGCTATATGCAGATGCCATGTCATTTTACATAGGAGATTTGAGCATCTGCAGGGTTTGGGTGTCTAGGGTAGTTCCTGGAGCTGATCCCATTGAGGTGTCAAAGAGTGACTGTATGTACAATTCTCAGCATGATTCTTGGTGCTCAGTATTCTTTGGGAGTGTTAATGAGGCCATGTTATTTCTCAGATGGATCTGAGAAACCTGCCTGCCTATCTATCTATCTATCTATCTATCTATCTATCTATCTATCTATCTATCTCCCTCCTTTTCTCCCTCCCTTTCCATCTATGTATCTGAGAGTATTTTATCACAGCAATAGAAACACCTCCCAGTAGAATACCTGCCAGTGCCCTCACCCTCTGATATTGTCATATTCACAGATATTTGCAGCATGACTTTGGAGGACACATTCTAAACATAGCATGCTTGCTTGACTCTCAGACTTACTTTATTTAGCTTTTGTCCATCTTTCGTTGTTTTCACGGTGGGTGCTAAAGCTGTCAAGTCTTCACCTAGGAGGAACAAAAAGAAGGGTGCTTAGTTATTTAAGGAGATTCCAGGGGCCTTTTCCTTAAGACCAGAATTAGCAAGGAAGGGCAGGGAGTGTCAGTCCCCAGCTGACGCCCAGGGCTTGAGGTTCAGAACACACAGCCAGCCACCTCTATTAAGTATTTACGTGTTTTTGCGTCTGTTAGGATAGAATCTAGGAGGAGAATAATTGATAAAAAAGGAGCGAGTGGTTCATACTTAAGATGCCGGGTTTAACGAGAAGGGCTTCTGCTGAATTGAGACCCCACTAACCACCCCATCTGTGCCCTGCCAGTCCCTAAGGAGAAAAGCTGAGTCACAACGGATTCTTGAACTCCAGGAATTCTTGGGCTCGTTATTGGAATGATCTGTGGCCTCTTTTGGGGGGGTACTAGAGACCCTTATGGGGTTCAGGAGAGAGACTCTTATGCATTCGTAGCATAGGGAATTTCACTGAGTGCACAATTAGTTTGCCTGTTTAGCAATGTGTTGTTTGGGTCACTCACTCCAGGGCTAGATGGGGCTCCCAGCTACTCCAGGGGAGTATTTGGTCGACGCGGCTCTTGTGGCCATAAGGTTGGTTTGCTCCTCTTAGAACCAACAGATTTGAACTCTGTTCTCAGTTGTGGCCAAGGGAAATTATGGGTGTTTTGATGTTCTCACGCCTGTAAATTGGAGCCTCTGGGTTATGTGGGGAACACCCCTGGCCCCAAAGGAGTGATGTAATGTCTGGGGGCCATGGTGTTTGCTTCTTGAGATGAACGCCATAGAACCCAGTGGTGATCGTAACAGGCGAAGACTGAAGAGCAAGTGGTATCACTCACAGTGCCAGAGCAAAGGGGCCAGATGACTGTTTCATGTCAGGCCTTTGCCCACCACCAGCTGATGGGTCAGTTGAGTTCAGGGCAAGTGTTAACTGAGGGGAAGGAAGTGATGAATCTGCACACACACTATTTGGCTCCTTTAAGCCTGACTGACCAGTTGCTAGGCTTCCCTCCTCTGGTTCTGAAGTGATCCCCCACCCCCACCCCCCAGAACAGGACAGACAGGCGACTCGATGGGATTGTGGCATGCTGGGCGGAGTGGCCCCTTAGCCAGGGTATCTCTGTGAGGCTGTTGGTGAGAGTCCCTACTCTGTTCCTATTCCTCCTGGGACACCCTCCAGCCTCCCACCCTCCCAGGGGTGGGGCCACCAGAGCATGTACAACTTGGGGTTGCATGGAGTGTGGCAAAGAGGCAGAGCAGTTCTCAGTGCTCCACCCCCATAGCAATATTGGACCCGACCAGGAGCATGTTAAAGGGTCAGGTCCCAGAAGACACACTGCTAGAAATAGAACAGCCAGATGGCGTCTGCGCTGTGTGAACCATCTCTTGTGTGAGGATGAGTTTTAGACAGAAAGCCTTTCTTCAGGCCAGAAACTGTGCAGCAGGCTCAGCAGCTGCCCTTTTAGGAACTGTCAGTTGGAGGGTCCTGGAGACTAGCTGACACTTGGAGCTTCCCTAGGGGCAGTGAGAGTCTCTGAGAAAGGAGTCCACTGTGCGCCACATCTGGAGCACTCAGCCTGTAGCGCGACTGGCCCCCGACAGCTGGGTTCTTTAAAACATAGCATCTCTAGAACTCGTGTATATGCGATTGGCGCTTCCTTTTGATACGCACATCACTCGCCTGCCTTTAGTTACATGAAATTCTGTGACATTCGACACTGTGAGCTAATGCTGCACTGCGGCTAGACACTCCCGCCACCTGCCTGAGCTGCCAGTGTCTGCCGAAAGCGGAAGAAATCTGTGGGGAAAATTGGAGCTGAGGCCAAACCCTCGTCAGCTCTGTATAGATGGAGAAGAGCGTGCATTTGAGCAGAAGCTTCAGATCAGACCAAACAGGTCCCATATTTGGTTAGACTCAGACAACAGCTTACAGGTGCAGGAGGCTTGCCCTCCTACTTTTTAAAAATAAAGTATTCAAGGAGATATATATATATACATATATATATATCTGCTTTATGAGTATGAATGGTTTGTATGTCTGTACACAATATGTTTGTCTGGTGCCCAGGGAGGTCATGTAGCGTCAGATCCTCCGGAACTAGTTATAGATGATAGTTGAAACCACTGTGTGGGGTCCGGGAATTGAACTTGGATCCTCTGCAAGAGCAGCAAATACCCCCTCTCCCCCAGCACCTGCCACCCAACAGAGTTTCTCTGTATATCCCTGACTGTCCTGGAACTTAGCTCTGTGGACCAGGCTGGCCTAAGAGCATCAAGTACTCTTAACTGCTGAGCTACATCTCTAGTCCCCCCTCTTCCCACTCGCAGTGTGTGGGTATTGGCAAGAGCATAAGGATGGAGGCATAGAGGGGCGTGGTGGCGCACACCTTTAATCCCAGCACTCAGGAGGCAGAGGCAGGCGGATCGCTGTGAGTTCGAGGCCAGCCTGGTCTACAGAGTGAGTTCTAGGACAGCCAGCACTACACAGAAAACAAAGGATGGAGATACACACAACACTAGATACTGTGAGCTGTTCCAGGGTGTCTGTCAGAGCACCCCCCAGCTTTGGGTGGCTGGACTGAGAGTCCTGGCCCCAGCATCATGGCCCCCTTCCTCACCTTAGTGTTGACCATCCGCTGAGCTCATGTACCAGTGGGTTTCATCGTCTAAGGCCATAATAACCAAATGACGTCACGTTAAAAGGCAGGAGCCCAGATTGTCACAGAAATAGAGAATAATTATGATTTTGGCTCCTTTAAGATAGGGTTTTAACTGTGTAGCCTAGGCTAGCCCTAATTCTTCTGCCAGCCTCCCATGCGCTATGATTGTAGATGTATACTACCATACCCAGCTAATGGTTATTTTTAATTTGGTGTAAATGTTATCTAGTTTACCATTTTTATTTTTTATATTTATTTGTATATGCAGTGCACAGGAGTGCACTCAGACCCCACACACTCTAGGCAAGTACTCTGTCACTCCAGTCCCCATCTCACACACCCTGCCCCTTAAAATTTTATTTTTTTAAAGGCAGGGTTCCTCTGTGTAGCCCTCTGTTTCCTGAGTGCTCGGATTAAAGGCGCTTGCTTCTTGTTTTGTTATTACATCTTTCTTTAGTGTGTCCATGTGTGTGTGTACATATACGTGGAGGTCAGAGGACAACTTGTGGAAGTTCATTCTTCTCCTTCTTCCACATGGGTCCCCCACAGATTTTCAAACTTGGTGACCAGCGCCTTTACCCACTGAACCGTCTTGCCAGTGTGCTTCTGGTGTGTTTTTATTATCTTTGTATTTATATGTACACATGGGTATCTGCATGCCTGTGAAAGCCAGAAGAGGCTGTTGGCTTTGCTGGAGTTGGAGGTTATTGTGAGCTACCCAACTTGGGTGCTGGGGGTTGAACTTGGATCCACAGCAGAGCTGCAAGCTCATCAACCACTGAACTATCATTCCAGGCCTTGCTGTGTGGCTCTTGCTTGCACTGATGAAGATTGTAGGGTCTGAGTGCCCGGTACTTTTCTGTTTGTTTGCTTGTTTGTTCGAGACAGGATTTCTCTGTGTAGCTTTGACTGTCCTGGACTCGCTTTTGTAGACCAGGCTGGCCTCGGAACTCACAGAGATCCACCGGTCTCTGCCTCCCAAGTGCTGGGATTAAAGGTGTGCGCCACCACGCGTGGCTGAGTGCCCTGTGCTTATGTAGTCACTTTTTGTTCTTTGGCCTGTCAGCGGCTTACCAGTTGGGCTTTCTGGTGTCCTTTGTGTTTCTACACAAGAGGCCTGGAAGGCGGAGTGTAATACTTGGCATCTGTTTCCATTCACTGGTGTTTGGAGATGAGGTAGGGCCACAGCTTCCACACCTTCTAGGACTATGTACCCTGAGTAGTAGTGTGCTGAGGAGGGGGAGCAAAGGACTCTGGGATACTTGAGCCTTCCTTTCAGCAGGCTGGTCCTCCTAGCAGAGCTGCTGCCTTCTTCCTTTCGCTCCTTTTCAGGCAGGCTCCACCCAGACTAGGGACATGCACTTCCTCTGTCCCAGCCACTCCCACACACCTTCTCTTACTCCTGTCCTGTCCGTTGTCTTCTCTCCTGACAGTCTTCCGTCTGTGCTAAGATCGTGCAGCTCCTGGGGCAGAATGAGGTGGACCATCGCCAGAAGCAGGTGGTCATCCTGAGCCAGGATAGCTTCTACCGAGTCCTCACTTCTGAGCAGAAGGCCAAAGCCCTGAAGGGCCAATTCAACTTCGATCACCCGGGTGAGTGGAGAGAGGAGAGGGTAGTGCTTGTGTTCACGAGGAAGAGCTTTGCTTCCTCAAGTCGTGTCTACGCCGTAGAGGCCTAATGACCACCTTGCAGGGTTCTCATGTACTTACAGGAAAGAATAGGTTTTGAAAAGCTTTCCAGAGGGCTGACTGAATTCATATTGAACGAAGGCGAGCCACGTAAGCTTGGGTAAAGATAGGCTAACCCCAGGAGCAAATGCACAACTGGTCCTTTTACCTTCTGATGTGTAGCAGCCTGTAGCATCCCCACCCCATGTGTGCACACTCGGCCCATGTGTTCTGGTTGGTGACCAGCAAGAAGGGAAATGGGAGTTGTCTCGATGTGATCCCCCTAAACGAGTTTTGCGGCTGGCTTAGGTCAACACATTGCTCCTTCAGATGGTCTAGGTTTCTCATTGTTGGGAGCCAGCCCTTCTTGGCATGGGACCTGTGGTCATTCCTAGTCGTGAGTATGCTTTCTGATTAGCATGTGCCAATCCCAGGGCACCCAGCTGACCTTTGAGGAGGGATGGGGGTAGGCGTGTCAACACTGTTAGGGAATGTTAGCAGAAAACAAATAGCTGAGTTTGCCAGAACTCATTCCCGCACCCCGTTTTAAGATCCAGGGAGTGTTCATACTCTAGCACTGGTGCACATCGGCTTTGGGGGGGCAGTGGGTTTTGGGTGTGAAATTTGTTGCAACTTTTAGGGACAGTTTAGTTTAAAGTCAAGAGCTGTTTTAATAGCTTGGTTTCCTTCAGATGCCTTTGACAACGAACTCATCTTCAAAACACTCAAAGATATCACCGAAGGAAAAACAGTCCAGATCCCTGTGTATGACTTCGTCTCCCACTCGCGGTAAGTGAGCTAGGCTGGGCCAGAGGCTGGCTGTTAGCTGCTGAAGCCTAGAGCATCCCAGGTGTGCACTTCACCTCGTTCCTAGCTTTCATGAGGATGCTTCTAGTTGGTCCTATGCTAGGTAGGCAAAAAAGAAGGCTAGAGGGGAAAGGAGGCACAGAGCTCTTTGGAGTGCTTCCTGCTGATCAGGGGCATCCGGTTTCCTTGGGGGCAAGTTTGACCTTTGTTGTCAGGATATTCCATTTCTTATTCTCTCTGTACACGACTACTTGACAAACCATAACCAATCACAACAAACTGCAACCAGCCAACAGCAGCAAAAGCAACAATAGCCAACCCTGCCTCTGTGGCCCTAACATTTATATATCCTCTGAAAAGTTGTCAAATTTTCACACACTTGGCAGAAACTACCTGCAATCGGCAAAACCATGCTCCTGTGCGAGAGCATGAGGCAAATCGTAGTCACTTGCCGTGAAGCAGCTATGGACAAACTGAAGTGGCCCATATCCCACACCTCAGATTACAACAAAAATATATTTACACACTGTTTGGTTTTTTTAAAAATTTATTTACTATGTATACAGTATTCTGACTACATGTATGCCTGCACACCAGAAGAGGGTACCAGATTTCATTATAGATGGTTGTGAGCCACCATGTGGTTGCTGGGAATTGAACTCAGGACCTCTGGAAGAGCAGGCAGTGCTCTTAACCCCTGAGCCATCTCCAGCTGCCCATCACTTTTGTTGTTGTTGTTGTTTTTAAAGAAACCAAAACTCTTACTACATGTCCCCCTTTTAGTCCAATAAATGGCCTTTTTTCTAACATCAATAAACTATATACAATAAGAACAATTAGGAGAACTATCAGGTAAGAATTGTATTTACAATGTCCTCCATTTGTTTTTGGCAACCTTAGAGAACGTACTTAGCTATCCTATCTGGGTGAGTTAAAGTTTTGTAACTAAATCACTTTCTTACTGTAACTTGTATTTACCACCTTTTAAAACATCTTAGACCCTAAAACACTTTCTTAGATCCTTACAACTTAAGTTTTTATGTGTTTACTTACACTTCTTTTGTGAGTTTTCTTTTTGTATCTGATAACAAGGAAAACAATAAGACTATACCTATCTAGTCTTTAACCCCCTCAGAGATCCAAGAAAGATAAATTTTACCTAAGTAAACAGGAAGTGTAGAGAAAGAAGCTTCCAAAACTATAGAAATGACAGAGGTAGCTGGCTGCCTGGACAGTCACCCATGGTTCCTCTGTATCAGTGGGACATCCAGTCTTTGGCCTTCTGGCCCAGACTATCAGACAGACTTTTCTGTGAAGAAGAAATTTTGAAGGACTGGACTACCTTGTCTCAGTGAAGTTGGTATCTTGCTTGTCCACTGTTTGGACAGCAAGCTTTCAGCAGGTGAGGTAAGGGCAGATTTTGGTCTAGTGGCTAGCTTTGCCCATTTCAAGTAAGCTCCATATGGAGGTTCTTTGGTGCCCATCATCATCTTTGGAGAAGAAGGGGGGTGCTGCCAGATGCTGAAGTATCTCTGTCAGAAAAGCCTTTTATTATTAAAACATCTTAAATGCCATATTCTGCAGCTCTCTGAAGTGTTTGAGGACCATCTATCTCAGTATATCTTTCCTTTTCTTTCTTTCTTTCTTTCTTTTTTTTTTCTTTGTTTTCTTTTCTTTTCGAGACAGGGTTTCTCTGTGTAGACTTGGCTGGCCTAGACTTGCTTTGTAGACCAGGCTGGCCTCAAACTCAGAGATCCTCCTGCTTCTGCCTTCCTGAGTTATCTTAATATTTCTTACTAGACAAATGTTGCTTGTTTCTAGTTACTTTCTATTTGCTTAACTTTATAAACAAAATTACAGGAGGCTAAATAAATCGTATTTTTGTAATTAACTAAACTAGTACCTAATGAAACTAGTAACTTTGTAAATAAAATATAGGAGGATAAATAAATCTTATTTTTGTAATTAACTAAACTAGTACCTAATAAGACTATAAGTTTGATTTTTGTTTTGTTTTGTTTTGTTTTGTTTTGTTTTTCTTTTTCAAGACAAGGTTTCTCTGTGCAGCCTTGGCTATTCTGGACTCACTTTGTAGACCAGGCTGGTCTGGAACTCAGTGATCCATCTGCCTCTGCTTCCTAAGTGCTGGGATTAAAGGTGTGCACCACCATGCCCGGCTAAGTTTGATTATTTATAGATGACTAATTCTTAGTTATCCTAAATAGTTTGCAATAGTAGCTTTCAAGGACTAGAACTTTATATTACATTTTAAAATGAGTTGCATATGTATAATACCTTAAACAAGAATGGAAAAATATACGTAGTTACGTTGTAGCAAAAATATAACCTTTCATTTCTATCAATACACAAGAATCCACACCAATGTAAAATATTTGAGATTTGTTGCTTTCTTAGTCTAAAAAGAGATACAATAGTTGTGTGGAAGGGTTGGGTCATTTCCTTTTTCTCTGTAGAGGATGAGCTTATATTTTTGGTCATGTGTGTTTGTGGTGGTTTACATCTCCAAGTCTTTGCTCCTTAAAAAAGTTGTCATTGGGAGGACCAAAGGCAGGACAGGGAAGGAACAAAGCGACATCTCTCTGCTCTCATGCTGTAATTGCAGTTGGATTGTGTGGAGAGGTGTGAGGGATTGAGGCCATCAGATGCATGTCCCAAAGTTAACGCCCACTCTCCAGACAGCATCTCCATCAAGATGAAGCCCCTCCCGTGGGGAGCCTAGAGAATAAAAATAATTAGATTCTGAGCTCACTCTCCTTGCCCTAGTGAGAGGATAAGTTTGGGAGTATTCACTCTTGTTGGCCAGAAATGAGTCTTCAGAGCTGGTTAATATGGGTCTCCTTGGGGCTCTGCAACCACAAGCTTGTTTAGATGGCTTGTTCCCAGGCATGGCTTCTTGTACCTGGACTTGCAGTGGCTCAGTAAATGTCTTTATCTGTGGGCTGCTAGAAAGTTCTTCCCATCTGCTTTTCATCCTTCTGATTACTTTGTGTCATTCTCCTTTGAGCCGAATTCTTTTAAAATAGGAAATTACAGCTTGTATGTTGATCTCTTACCAGATGTTCCTGTCATTATAAACCTAGTCCTTGCCTCTGCATGTTCTACACGGCTCAGCCCTTAGCAGCGCAGTGGACACATAGCCTATGTCTTCCTCATAACCCAGAACTTGAGGGTGTGGCAAGGTTTGAGGTAGAGGAGGAGGACAGAGAGGGCGAGTGGGATGTGAAGTGCATGGTGAGTCTGCCTTGTGCTCTCCTCAGTGTCTGCACTGGGGACCAGTCCCTGCTGTGTGGGGGATTGGAGAAAGTCAACACTAAGTATCTATCATGCTAACTTTGTGCAGGGACAAGGGAGCTCACTGTAGAAATTGGAGTTATGCTGAAGTTTGGGAGCTGGGAAAGCGATGACTTAGAAAGGGGCAGCCCTCAGTAAGAGAGAACAAGTCTCAAGCTCAGCCACTGGAACAGATGTAGAGGCTCATGCAAAAGTGCAAGACAGCACCACATCTGGCTTCCAGCCTCTAGAGTGTTTGCAAAGTGTCTCTGGCCCCTCTTTTACCATCTTTTGAACATTGGGTTTTCCCTTTCATCTTCTGAGTCTTTGTCAGCAATACAGCTTGGATCCACACAGAAGAAAAAAATCTGGGCAACTAGAGTTTTCTGCCTTAGAGGGAAATTGGGCATCCAGCTAGTGAGATACCCCAGTTTATGGCTTTACTTTCAAGGTCAGAAAAGGGCTTAGAATACAGCCGGGGGAAGAAAAGGGCCCTTGGAGCAGTGTAAAGGGGGGAGGAAGGGCTGTAAAGGAGTGTCCTGGAAAGGAGCTTCAGCCAGGTTGCACAGAGGAGGCAGTGGTGCCCACTTGACACTCAGATACAGTCCCAAGGAATGGGAAGGTACTGAGGGAGGACAGCATCCTTCTCTTCAGTGAGCTGTTCTGCCAACCTCCCAGTAAGAGCACAGCCTGCTCTTCCAGAGGTCCTGAGTTCCAATTCCCAGCAACCACATGGTGGCTCACAACCATTTGTAATATGATCTGATGCCCTCTTCTGGCCTGCAGGTGTACATGCTGATATAGCACTCAAAATACATTAAATAAATGAATAAATCTAAAAGAAAAGGAAAAGAAACTTACTGTTAGCCCACTTGGGTTAGGGAGTCGAACTTTGCGGTGTTAACCCAGAGGTTAGGACTCAGTAAAGAGCTGTTGGGCAGATGTCTTATCAAAGGCTGAGAATGCACTGAAGGGGACAGGGGGACAGGGTGACAGAGGAGCCCCAAGCAGCCCTGTCTTTGTGAATTGCACCCCATGACCATTATGCTATTTGTCCCCCTGTTTGGCTTTTTGAAAAGTTGTGTTTACACTAGGATCTACCTTGGGCTGCCCAGCCTGTGAGTGAATGAGCCATCTGTCAGTAAGGATGTGGGCCTGGGAAGAGAGTGACAGCTTACACCCAGTGCTTTCTCACTCATCTCACCGCCCTCCAGAACTCCTCCTTTCCCTTCCTACTTCTTCCTCTTGGCTCTTTCCTCCTCTTAAATTGCCTAAGGTATGGAGGAGTGGTTAGAAATTACACAGCAAGAACTGAATATCCAATTCTTCTTTTGGTTTTGCTTTTGTTTTTGTTTTTTTCAAGACAGGGTTTCTCTGTGTAATAGTCCTGGCTGTCCTGGCCTCACTTTGTAGACCAGGCCAGCCTTGAACTTCACAGAAATCTTCTTGTCCCCACCTCCCCCGAATGCTGGGATTAAAGGCATGCGCCACCATGCCCAGCGACTATCTGATTCTTAAAAGCTCATAATGCTCCGTTGCAGAAGTGCCAGGCATGACAGTATTCCTGCGGATGCCTTCAGAGAAGCTAGAACGCATCACACTTTTCTTCTCTGTATTCTTCAACCTGTTTATTTTATTTAAAGAATGGCAGTTGCCTAGTCTTTCTGCTTTATGACAAAAGTTTAGAAGAGCTTGTCCTAGCCATCTTACCTCCCTGTCTGTGTGGTAGTGGCTTGAGGCCTCGGCTAGGAGCCACGCCCCTGTCCTTTTGTAGGTCTGTATAGCAGGAGAGAACCCTGCGGATGCTCTCAGCCTGCGGTTGTCCCGGCTCCCTGGCCATTCAGTCCCATCACTGCTCTGTGCTCTGCAGGAAAGAGGAGACAGTCACTATCTACCCCGCGGATGTGGTGCTCTTCGAAGGGATCCTGGCCTTCTACTCTCAGGAGGTCCGAGACCTGTTCCAGATGAAACTCTTCGTGGACACAGATGCGGACACCCGTCTCTCTCGCAGAGGTGCGTCCTGTAGGCTTCAGGTGGCCTGCTTGGTGGCCACTTTGGAAGCAGATAGCTGGGAGCCCATGAGAGGCATGAGCCTCCCCTGAGTTCGAAGCCTGGGCCTTTCCTAATGCAGCTGTGTGGCCCTGTGACCCAGTCCAGTTGTATCAGCCCAACCCTGGGACATCCTGCTCATCAATGGTTGTGACATTTATGAAGGGACTAGTCAACTTTACTGTTCAGATAAAGAAAGGCTTGTACATCTAGTTTCATTGGGGGAATAGTCCAGTTTAAATGCTCAGGTCTTTTTATTTTCCCATTACAGTATCAAGAAAAAACGCCTTGGTCTTGGAAGTAACTGTAGGGCATCTGGGGCCAGGGACCCACTGTGCCTGCAGTGTCGGGTGACTTGTTCCACCGTCTGCTGCATGCTCTCATTCCATCCCTGGGATCAGATTCCCCAGTGGGTCTTCTTGAGGGTATGCCTGTGTTTGTGTTCAGCCTGTGCATTCTCAGAAGCCATAGAACTGGGAGAGAGTCTGAGCTCTGCAGGATACTGAGCCATTTGCTTTCACTTGGGAGGCTTTGAGGAGGAGAACCAGGAGGAGGAGGAGGGTGATAGGGGTGAGGTGGGACTGTGGTGCAGACAGCTGGAGAAAATGCTCATTATCTGTACAGATACACAAGGGCGGGAGAGAGGGGGTGGGGAGGGAGAGAAAGAAGACATTACATTAGGAAGTAGCTTGGTGGGCTAGGGATACAGCTCAGCTCAGTGGTTAGAGTGCTTACCCAGCATCTATGAAGTCCTAAGTTCGATTCCCCAGCATGACATAAACAGGTGTTTGTCCTATACCAGCGATACACCTGGGGAGGTAGAGGTAGGGGGATCAGAAGTTCAAGATCAGCCTTAATTACCTAGCTCTTCAAGTCCAGTTTAGACCCTATTTCAAACAAAACAGATCCTGGTAGGTAAATATGTGATCTATTGGACAATCTCGTAAATAGATTGATAGTATAATATTTGGCAAGAGTTGTTAATGGAGCCAGCAGAACTGTTCCCTGTGCTAAGGTACAATGAGAAACATGCTCACTTGGAGCCACACTTAACCCCACATGGGGAGCAACAAAATGAACGGGCAGGAGAGACATGGCATTAGTTCCAGCAGGCAGGTCCCCCATTTAGTTTTGTGACATTGGTGACACTAGGGATCCCCCAGGCTTGTGTTTCTTTCTTTCTTTCTTTCTTTTTTTTTTTTAAAGATTTATTTATTTATTACATATACAGTGTTCTGCCTGCATGTACACCTGCACACCAGAAGAGGGAACCCGATCTCATGATAGATGGTTATGAGCCACCATGTGGTTGCTGGGAATTGAACTCAGGACCTCTGGAAGAGCAGACGGTGCTCTTAACCACTGAGCCATCTCTCCAGCCCCCTTGTGTTTCTTTATGGAGCCTCCCCACCTCCATGCATCTGACCCAGTGCCTGACTTGTCGCCTTACCATAAGCCCAGGTCTTTCCTCACTTGGCGGTTCACTGTCCCCGATGGTTGCCAAGTTGAAGAGGCAGCATGGTATATTTATGAAAAATTCAAAGCCAGGTGAAATGAGCCAAGACTCAGGCTTCATTGACTCTCCGATTTGTGCCTTCGGGCAAACTGTTTTAACCTCTTTGAACCTTTCTATCACACAACCCTCAGGGTGTTGGCCCTCCAGGGACAGATTAGATAATGCAGGGACAGTGCCTCGAGGCACGCTAGGTGACAGTTGCTGTGTGTCAGATCTGACTTCTGGAGAGGTGGGTGGCTCCGAGATTCTGACCCCAGGGGTGTGTGTCCTACTGCCTCACTAGTCTAGCTGGTGGGCTCAATCCTGGAGAGACCTCAAAGGAGAGCGAAAAAGATAACTTCTAGGGAATTAGAGCCAGGTTTGGGGTGCTTGTAAATAGAGCAAGTATTGGCCTTTTTTTTTTTCTTTTTTCTTTTTTGCCTGTGCCCCTTGCTGTATGGGCAGGCCACTGCCTCTTCATTTCAGATGTATCTTTACAAGTCCCTGTCTGCCAACCCCCTCCTTTCCTGGTAGAGTTGTGGGGTTTTTCTTACATCCAGGTGTGACACAAAAAACGTGTTTGGCATATGCTTGGGGTACAGGGTGCTGTGAGGCAGGGTGAGGTGTCTAACAGTAGCAGATACAGAGCTGGAGAGCCTGCTGATGGAATCAAGTACATTGCTTGCACCTATGTTTCATAGCCTTCTAGGCTTATGACTCTAAAACACCAGTAAGCGAGGAATTGGTCTTGGAATCCCGCAGTGCCAGGCCCTCCTAGATGCTCGTACTCTCAGTGGTTGTGTTTACTGAGCGCTTCTCTCTCTGCTCCTTCCTCTTAAGCACCAGGGCCGAGAAGAAATGGGGCATGGGCATTTAGAGCTGACAGAGCACTCCAGGCAAGGAACTGGCAAACTTGTAGCTTCCTGACCATTCCTTTGCCCCAGCACGTGTGTGGGGCTCAGGCTGGGCTGAGCTAGGACAGGGGTGTTGGTTTTCTGGAGTTTCCGGTTTGTGCCAAGATCTTACTCTGACTTTGCCTGGCTCTGTTTCCTGGCAGTACCCAAGGAGCATGGCATTTCGAATGCAGTGACCTGGCTGGCCCTGGCACGCCCTTGGCTGTGGGGCCATCCTATTCTGTTTAAGGTGACAACTTCTTTGAAGGCTCTCAGGGAGTTCGGTGACATTGCTTTTTCAGTTATTGCATGTTCCCAGTGTCTGGGACCCATTTCTTTGTGGGTCTTCTTTCCCCTTTGTCCCTTTTAAACACACCTATTGTGTGTGTTTGTGTCTTGCTGGCCTCTCCTGGACCTTGTCACTCCTGTCCAGTGCTCTTCCTGTGAGGGGTGGGCCTTTGCCCTCCTCCAGATTGTGCCAGCATTGCAGTTGTCATGGGAGGGCTGGCTTCTTCAACATAATGTGTGCCAGCCGCCATACCGCAGGTTTTCTGTACTTCCGTTATCTTAACTAACAGCTTTACCAGGGCTGGGAATGTAGCTCCATTTGGAGATTGCCTGCACAGACTCTGGGACTCTTCCCCCAGCACTGCGTAAAAACTGAGCACAGTGGCACACACATGTAATCCCAGCTCTCATGAGTTAGAGGCAGGAGTGTGAGTTGAAGGTCGTCCTCTTTAGGGTACGTAAGTTCAAGGCCAGCCTAGGATCCATGAGATTTCTCCCTCCCCCAATTATAAATAAGATAGATGCTCTTTGTCTACTTTTTGTTTAAGGAAATGAAGATGTAAAGGGGGTAAGTCACTTGTGTAAGGTCACAGGAGCAGGGTTTTCTGGGGACAGGACTCAAATCTAGGTCACTTTCCTCCAGGTCCGTACTCAGTAGATCAAGAGAGCCAAGCAGTCTTGCTGTGTCACTTCCCTCTAGAGCTTGCTGCGTGACCTGTTGGCTTCTCTCATAACAGATGAAGTTACCAGGCTTGCTCTGTTGGCAGCAGAAGGTCTGTGTGGGTTATGCTGTAGGGAGAAGGGCAAAACTTTCCATGGTGCTAAACCTAGGACCTTCCTGAAAAGCATGCCTTGTGATACAAACCTGGCAGCGAGGGCTCTCAGGGCAGGCACAAGCTCCTGAGTGCAGAAGCACGCGCACGCTGCACACACGCGACTACTTAGCGGTATGGTGACCTGATGCGGTGACCTGGAGAAACAGGTGAGAAACAACAGCTTTTGACAATCAGCCTTAAAGTGGCAGCTGTGCGGAGATGGAGTGCTAAGGTTGACAGGAGCTCCTGAGCTGCTTCCTAGCCCAGGAGATGGAGCACTGAGGTTGACAGGAGCTCCTGGAGCTGCTTCCTAGCCCACTGCTCCACGGGGAACAGGCTTAGGGAGGTCAGGGCACAGTGGCAGAACCAAGGGGGCCTGGCTCTTAAGGCGAGGTTTTAAAAAGTGTTTGCTGCAGGCCCTTCCCCTAGAAAGGACCAAGGGAAGATGGTAGATGGTAGAAGGTGGTAAATCTAGGTCCATCTGGGCTAACTCCTTGCTCCAGCTCACCATTGCCCAGTATGCTTCTGTCACTGAGGAATCTTCTGTTTATAAACTTCTGTGCTCAAGGTAAGCAGAAAGGGCTTCCCCACCACTGGTATTCCCACCCAAGATCGGGGGTGGGGTAGGGGTCGGGGGGGGGGGGGTAGAGACAGACAGACAGACAGACAGACAGACACACACACACACACACAGAGTCTCTGTGCGTGTGTGCACGTGTTTGGGGTGATTACCTGACCCCAGAGCATGGGTTGCTGGACTTGGGAACACAGGGAACATTCTGTAGGTGGCTGCCACTGCTTCGTGTTGTCAGGATTCACCTGGACGCCCTGCTCTTTTCTCGTTCACGTCGAAATTGTGTTTGCTTGAAACACAAAAGCTGCTAGTGTTGGCCAGGCAGCCTTTTATTAGGGACACACTGTAGTAGGACTTGATAGTAGGGAGACTTGACGTCACTTGTTTCTTCTGAATCCGTTGTTGATCCCTCCTAGGTCAGAGCTCTGAGGAGTCCGACTTCTCAGTCAGCCGAAGTCGGGTCTCCTTACTTATGCACTGCTTTCTTGACTTTTGTTTTTCCCTCTCTTACAGTTTTGAGGGACATCAGCGAGAGAGGACGGGACCTTGAGCAGATTTTATCGCAGTACATTACATTCGTGAAGCCTGCCTTTGAGGAATTCTGCT
Organism: Acomys russatus; assembly: GCF_903995435.1. NCBI lineage: Eukaryota > Metazoa > Chordata > Mammalia > Rodentia > Muridae > Acomys > Acomys russatus. The sequence goes on along the minus strand of NC_067142.1, from coordinate 63,169,479 downwards.
TGCCAGTGAGTTGCATTCTTTGTTTCTGTTAAACAAATGTCTTGATACTTAATGGTTTAATCTTGCTTTTTTTATTATTTTTATTTTATTATTATTTTTTTTAAGGTTTATTTATTTTTATTTTATGTTTTTGCCTGTGATTGTCCATGCTCCTGCACCACATGCATGCAGTGCCCAGAAGAGGATGTGGGATCCTCTGGAACTGGAGTTCATAGATGTTGTTAGCTGCCAGGTGTATGCTGGGTCTTTTGTGAGAGCAGCAAGAGCGTTTACCTGCTGTGGCATCTCTCTAGCTCCTCAGCGATACTATCTAAAGCATGTAGGTTGCTGGGCTCTCTCCAACTTGAATCTCACTCTCAGAGTGACCATCAGATGAACAGGGTCTGTGTGGCCATCCTTCTTTCCCCTTCAAGCTTACCCTAGTCTTGTGTGTCTCCCAGCATGACCTGCATTTCTTGCCTGGGAGGGTTATGCTGTCAGACTTTACCTAAAGCTAGCTCACCTCCAAGATAGACCTCAGACAGCTGGAGGCCTCAGAAGGTCAGGGTTGGGGTGGGGGTAGGGGTAGGGCACTGCCACAGGTGGTTCATTTGCAGCTGCCTCTTGACCTCTGGATTTGGGAAGTGTTGGGCCATGCTGGACTCCTTTCTTACCACCCACCCATGGACAGCTGTGTCCCCCTCTGGAGAACCTGGGAGTTCCCTGTGAGACGCCTTCCTGAGACCCCAAGGGGAATGGCTCTCAGGGTATAATCAGCCAGAGAGACACATCTCCTCAGGAAAGACCAAATGGGGCACGTGACGGGAGGTTGCCAGAGACCCAAGGTGCGATGTGACATGGCGGGAAGGGAAGAAGACACAGAAGGAACACAGTTGGTTTGGGAAGAAGTGTGTAATTCAGGAGAGGCTTCCTCATTGCCCTCCCAGCTTAAGCAACACAAGCTCAGGTCTGGCAAAGCAGGCCTCCATTACTATAATTACGGGAGGGGGAAGTTGGGACTTAGGCAAGTTAGAGTGAGGTCATTTGGGAAGAGTGGTGTCTGGGACATCTTAAGGACAGGCGGGTTTATCTTTTCATGCTAATAAATGCCTTCTACTTTTTCTCTTTTTCTGGAAAAGATAATCCTCAGTTTTAAGTCGGTTAGGGACTAGTGGGCTTTCAGAGTCAGCCTGAATAAGTTGGAAGCCCCCCCCCCCCCACTGTCCCCCTGTTCTTCTGAAGTTTAGGTTACAAGATCAGGTTTTCTGGGAAAGGGCTCCCAGGGCTGAGGGGCTATGAAATTCTTTTTATCTTTTTACCTGGGAACCTTCCCACTCTTTTTGGCTTGCTAAGAGAACAGTGGTGAGGGAATTCACTAACCACTGACACTGTTGTGCTGTTCACTCAGCTGAAGGTTCTGGCCAAGTGTTTTCTGGGATGTTTGTGCTCAGTCCCACTGTCCAGCCACTCTTTGCTGAGGGAAGACCAAGTTCATTTCCCATACTTAGGACCTGAGAAAGGTCTAAGCTCTGAGGCTGAGCGTGCTGCGAGTCAGCAGTTGTCAGGAGTGAGGGTACTCAGGCGTGCAAGGGGCTCCTCCTGGCTTAGCTGTGAGAAACTGGGGGCATATTCCGGGACATGCATACTTTCAGGATGGCCCACGGAATCTCAGTACGCAAACAAAATACAAAATACAAAAGAAGCATGGTTTCATTTTAAAAATTCACTCTGTAAAATGTTGTAAGGATAGAAGAGGCGGGAAGCTGGTCACCAGGAAGGTGTTGCCTTGCCTGGCTGTCTCTGAGGGCTGGGTGTGAACAGTGTCGCTCTTCAGGCTGCTTAATACCCGAGGTGAATGGGTCCCCTTTAAATTTGTAGCCATTGTTGCTTTATTTTGTCAGTGGTGGGGGCGGAACCAAGGGTCTGGCTCATACAAGGCAAGAGCTCTGCCACTGAGCTACATCCCCAGCCCTTTAAGTTTGGGTTTTTCTAATTAATAGTATTCTAGTGTTGGAGACACTTACCATGTGTGGATTTAGAGACTGTGTTCTCTGCAGGTTCCCCATTAGGCATTAGTGACACAAACTCAAGGAAGAGCTGGTGTGTTCTAGTGAGGATATAAAGGAGGTGTTGGGCATGAACCTCAGGCAAGCATTGGATGATGGTTGGTTTTGAGTCAACCGCTCAGTGGGGACCATTTTCCCTCATTGACAAATGAAAGCCTTTATTTCTTCCTCATCCTCTTCCTTCCATTTACCTTTTCGCCATGAGGAAACTTCCTTAGGCCTCTCCTTGTTTCTAGGTACCTTTCCAGGAATTGCATTCAAAGCCTTAAGCTGCTGCCAGGGGCAGAGTGGCCCTTCTGTTTGCCAGGGGCATGGTGGCCCTTCCCTTGTGCCCTTGGAGAGGGATTCAAGTTTGGTCCCTGAACACCCCATTAATGTGTTGTAAATATCTGTCTCCACAGACAAAGAAATACGCCGATGTGATCATTCCTCGGGGTGCAGACAATCTTGGTGAGTGCCATTGGGGTGTCTGCCTGTGGGCAATACCTTCTACTCACATAAGTTACAATACGGGTGCAACGTGGTCGTATGGGGTCCTGTAATCTGTGACAAGAGTCAGAAAAGTATCTCTGTCTACATACCTATTCTTGGGAACAGGTCCCTGTTCATATGTATATCCATGCTTGGGGACAGACATACTCAAGGAATCTCCAGTAGAAAATAAAGGGCTGCAGACTCCCTTTAGCTATCACCCAGTAATGTCACCTGGATGCCTGATATCCAGGACCGACTTTCAGTGAAGGTAGACTTCCTTCCTGAACTGATTGAAAAATGATCTGTGAGACTCGCCCTCAAGGGCCAGGACCACTTTCCCAGAAGTCTTTGCCTCTGCTTCCGGTGTGCCCTTCGGTGCACCCAGACGGTGTTCTCAGGGCCCTGTCTGCGTGCCCTTTTTCGCTACTGTCCCTAACCCCGCTGGTCTCTGTCCCGCAGTGGCCATCAACCTCATCGTGCAGCACATCCAGGACATCCTCAATGGAGGGCTCTCGAAGCGGCAGACCAACGGCTATCTCAACGGCTATACCCCTTCACGCAAGAGGCACGCGTCAGAGTCCAGCAGCCGGCCACACTGACCCCCGTGCCCTGTCTCCAAACCCCAGCCCCCCAGCTCTAAGACACAGGAGGGGTCGAGAGGCTTTGGTCATCTGTACATATGCCTCCCGTGAAATTACTGTATTTAAGAAAACACCACGGAGATGAAATGCCTTGATTTCCTTCTTCTTCTTCTTCCTCTCTCTCTCTCTCTCTCTCTCTCTTTTTTTTTTTTTTTTTTTTTTTGTACTTTGGAACAACAAATCAAACAGAGCTTGACCCTGAGCTTAAGTGACAAACTGTGCCAACTACTACTGGTGATGCCTAATAATGAATCCAACATGTAACCAGTTATAAATACACACATACATACATACATATATATATATAAAGAAAGGATCTATTTTTGTGTAAATGTACAAATACTGTAAAGTTGTTTGCCATAAGTATTCTGCAGGAACCTGTGCGTGGGTCTTGGGCCCGGAGCCCCACCCAGCAGGGTTCTAAGCTCTGGCATCTGGAGAACCGCGGGAGCTGGGCAGGTGATTGGTTGGTGTCCCTTCCCTTCTCTCAGCACCATGGGCCTTGCTGGGGATGCCACTCAACCCTCAAAGTCCCCTGTCAGATGCCACATCCTTGAAACTGGAGTTGAGAGAGAGACTTTTTTGTCTTTCTAGTATGATCTCTATTCAAAAACTCAATCTCAGGGAAGAGGCCCGCCCACTGAGGAGGATCAGTCTGTCTGTGTTTCTTCTCGCCTCACTCCGGCTCTTGCTGCCTTCCTTCCTCTGCTGTCTCTGTTTCTCAGGGAGTCAGAGCTGTCTGCTGGCCTGGTGGAGATTTTATAGGGCCTCATCCTGCCTGAAAAGAGAGAGCAGGAGGGAGGGCGTGGGACTGTGTCCCTTGGAGACGTTAAAGGTAAACTGTCTCCTAAGGAAGTGAGTGGTCAGTTGCCTGGACACATTATTGGATATGAGTGGCTCATTGCGGTTCAGGCTTTGGCTTAAGGTCATCTGGTGTTGACCACTGACCATTTGTTCACAGGATGCCCTAAGAGTACTACGCAGGGAGCTGGGCAGTAGCTTTTGTCCCTGAGCTGGGGCTGCACAGTAAGATGGCAGCCGATGCCTCCCACCTGAGATTGTTTTGAGAGCAGCAACAGCAGCAGCGGCAGCATCAGGATGACTTCCTAAACTACACCGGCACCATGTTGCTACGGTGGCTGCCTAGCAGGAAAGGGCCTAGGAGCAGAGAAGTTATCTCTTAGAAGGTATTAAGGGAGGGTGTTTAAATCATGGGTACCTACAGCTGGGGTTTTAGAGCGAAGATGCTCAAGATAGAGATTGTCAGCTTTTCTGAAACACTTCCTCTTGGTGGGAACTCCTGCCCGGAGGAAGTTGATCGGTGGCATGCTGAGAAGGCAGCTGGAGGACAACGGGGACCAAACAAGAAGGGACAGGTGTGAGTGACCGGCCTCATTCTATCCCTAGCTACAGAAGAGCCAAAGATTGTCACGTTGGTGGGCACCATCCTATACTTTGTGGGCCACATGCTTAGTCCCCCTACCTGGACCCAAGAGCCTCCTGCCTGGGTGGCTCTCGGAGCCTGCTGAGGTTCTTACTCCATTACTGTCCAATCCCACTGAGGTTCCCTCACTGTTTCAGCACCGTCCAGTTCTCCAATCAGGATTCAAATTTGCCCCCAACTCCGTTTTTCTATTTAAAAGACATTAGCCTAGCTCTTTTCTGAGGCATTAGGCCACGGTTCCTGCTCTGCAGCACGTTCCCATGATGGCAACTGCTGTTGCAGCAGGGGGTGCTCGGCTCAGGCGGCTGTGGGGAGGGCACACACTCAACAAGACAGTGCATTCTAGAGTATTTGGGGAGCAGCCTTTACTACATAAACTGCATGCGACTCTTGAGATTATAAGGAAGGTCAGTGCCTGGCCTCGGATCCCAGGAACGGGGTCCTGGCCTTCCTACAGTTGCATGTGCTCATGGGAAACCCATTCCTGTCTACGAGAGCCTTGGCCTCAGTGGGTAGCACGCTCAACTTTACTTGAAGCTCCCAGGTGCCAAACCACTTAGTGCCTTGGCTGTCTATCCCACTGCCATGGAAAATGGATTCTTCTCATCTCTGAGCCTTTACTTAGCCGCTTCCTCACGTTCCTTCGGTGTTGGGACCAAGCCTCCAGGACCTCTGAGCAGCCCACTCCTAGCTTGAACACAGCTGTAGGGACTAACCTACCTACTTGAGAAATGCCGGAGGAGGCTCTGAGGCCACCGAGCATTTGGACAGTTGTGCATTTGAAGTTGAACTTTGCATAGGAAGCATTCTGATGAGTCTTGAGGTTCTGGAGAGTTACCAGGAAACCATGACACTTGTCACCTGGGGAGAAGGGAGCACAAACGGAGCAGGGTCACAGGATCACAGGTGCGCAGACCCTTTGGCTCAGAGCCACCCAATGGTGCTTGCTTCCCCCTCCCTGCTCACATACTGTCTTTGGCCTGAGTGTTTAGGAAACAAAAGTTCTGAGCCTTGTGTCACAGGAAGGCCCAAGCCTCTCACTTCATGTGCTAATGCAGCTCCTGCTGGCCTGTGACTTCTCTCAGGGGAACCAGAGGCCCAGCCTCACGCTTCATCACATTGGTGTAAGTCCTGCTGGCCTGTGACTTCTTGGGTAAACCAGAGGCTGACAAGAAAGCTAGGAATCTGATATGGAGTGGGTAGAGTAGGTCCTGGGCAAGGGAGTGTCCATGTCACCTTGTCCCAGAATTAATATTTATGATGGTGGCTACTCAGAGATTATGGGAAGCTGCCTCCAGCTTGCTCTATCCAGGGTGAATTGCCTGCTGCTTGGGTGGCCACTGGGTCAGGTGTGTCCCTGAGTAGCCCAAAGTGGAGAGACTGGTCAGACTTGACTGCAAAGCCCCGCTGATGTGGAGGAATGCAGCCTCTTGCAGGAGAATGTCCCTCTACTGCCCTTGGAAACCTTTGTGTTCATGTCCAAGAATCCCCAAAGAATGGGCTGCTTTTGGCAAAGCGAGGGTCAATCCTGAGTGCATGCAGGCTGGTGCTCTCTGGGAAGGACCAGCAGGCTGCCTTCTGTCTCCTTAACTAGACTTTCCTCCAGGCAATTGCTGTGTGCGTCGTGTCCGACAGAACAGGGAAGAGAGCGAGTTAGCAAAAGTTCAACTGGATGCGTCTGGTGTGTGCAAGTCCTCTTTAAGAATCTGGCTTTGGGCCTGTTCTACGCATGGTGCCAGGCACAGGTGACGCGTTTTAGCAGCTTCCTGTTTCTCTCAGGCAGTGAATTCCCACCCAGGCCTGCCTCAGAGCGAGAGTGAGTGGCTAGATAGAGCCCTAGGCTGTTCTTCCCTAAAAGATGCTGCCTCTTCCCCTCTGCTTTTTACTGCCCTATCTTTGTTAGTGCTATGAAATGACCATATCCTATGTACTTTGCTGTAAATAAAGATGAACAAAAAGTACCCAACTCTCGTCGTCGTCTTTGTGGTGTCGGGTTAGACGTGGCCGCCGGAGCCTGCAGTGAAAATTCAGTGGGGGAGGGAGGTCTGGCCTTGTATTTCTGGAAGAAGTGTAGTGGTCTAGCCTGCAGTTTTTAGGCCTCCTGGTCTTGGGATATGTGTGGAGCAGACTCCAGGCCCTACCTGGGCTCTACCAATGTTAGCTGCCATGGGTTTTGAGAGGCTGTGGTTCTTGGAATACTGGCTCAGTTCTCACCGGTGTCATTAATGCAGCCTCTATATTCCAGACCAGTTGCCTACCCACTTCTCTATTTTAAAAGGGAAAACAAAACCTAAATGGAGTAAACAGGGGGGTGTGGTGGGAGAAGTTTGCATTAATTGTAGCTCACTCTATATTCCTAAAAGATACATGCGCATTAGTGTTTGTCTGCATGTGTTGGAGTGAGCCACCATGTGGGTGCTGGGACCCAAACCCAGATCCTCTGAAAGAGTATTAATTACTCTTAACTACTGAGGCATCCCTCCATCCTTTCTATTTTGTCTGTCTCTCTGTCTGTCTGTCTGTCTGTTTATCTATCTATGCCTACTTATTTGTTGGTGTTGGATTTTTGAGATAAGGGTCTTGCTATGTATCTCCAGCTGTCCTGGAGCTCGCCATGTTGACCAGGCTGACCTCTGAACTCAAGGAGATCTACCTGCCTCGGCCTGCCAAGTGCTGAGGTTGAAGGCATGTGCCATCACATCCAGCTTATAATTGTTTTTAATGACCTACCTCCTGTACCACCAGGGGTTGTCACATAATCGGCCTGTGCTCTTTGAAGCTCCTGACAGCTTTCCTTCACCTGTACCTCAGCTGATCCTGTCTTTCCAGATATTTGTTTTAGTGACCCAGACTACCCCTGAAGTTTGGCAGATCTCTCTTCCCCGCGGTGGGGGCAGTGGTGCTGTTCTTCATTCTTTTTGTGTGTGTGTATGGCTGTTTTTGCCTCCATGTGTATCTGTGTACCACTAGTGTGCCTGGTGCCATCAGAGGCCTAAAGAGGGAATCAGATCCCCTGGGACTGGAATCACAGATGGTTTTGAGTCTCCTAGCCAGTGTTCTAGCTCCAAATTAGCCATGCTTTAATGAAGCCATTAATGAGCGGGTTTGCAGAAAGCAGTTAATAACTGTTTAAAAGTGTTGAATGCAAGGAGTAGAGCAAGGGTCTTGGAACATGGCAATGTCCGCTTCAAGAGAGTAGACTTGGGTAGGTGGATTTATTTATGGAGAGCTGGGGATATTTAGATGCTTTACAGCTGATTTAAAAGGTTAGGTGTGATGGCACATATCTGTGACCCCAACACTGGAGAAGCTGAGGCAGGAGGATGGTAAGTTTGAAGTCGGCTTGGCTCACATACTAAGAACCTGTCTCAAAAATACTCCCCACTGCCCGCTCTCGCCTCCTCCCTGGGGATGTAGCTTGGTACTAGAGCACCTGCCTAGCAAGAGCTCTGGGCTCAATCCCTAACACTGCAAAATCAAAACTACGTGCTAGATCTTGGCCTAGTCTTTTGTGTATGCTTACATACACTTTGGATAAACCATGAGCTAAAATAAAATAGCTACAAGAACCCACTTGAGACAGGACAAAGCCCTGGTATATACATCTCAGGAACAGAAAGGCAGCACATAAAAACTGCTTTCTCTATAAACTAGTCACATCACCACAGCCACTTCGGGCACTGTCTTTATTGTGAGGAGCTGCTTGGATCCAGTGGTGCCGCTTGCTGCCCAGAAGGAAGCTGGCAAGGGCTTCTGTGTGTGTGGAGTTCTGACTGTCCTGGCTGGGGCACATCAGCACGTCGGGACAGCATGTTCACAGAGGAGTCTTCCCTCCCAGTGTCATCTGCTTCCTCTGCAATATCCAGACTCTGCTGTAAAGTCACGTTAGACTTTTTCAGTTTGTTAAGTGTTCACTTGTCCTTAAAACAAACAAACAAACAAACAAACAAACAAACAAGCAAGCAAGGCCTCCAGACCTGTGAAGTATGCTAGGCACGTCTTCCCTCTCTGGGATTACTAGAAAACTGAATTCAGCTGCTAAACTAAATTGCAGTAAATCTGGTGTGTGCCTGCCATCTGGTGGTGGGGATTCAGATGGCAGCAGGAGTGGGTGCCTTCAGTTGTGGACTGTGAGTCATTTGATTGGCTATAGATATTTTAAGCGCTGTGTACCCAAGTGCTCCTGAAAATATTAACTATTAATATGACTTTTTTCTCCCCTCTCTTTCTTTTTGAAAAATGTGTAAGCCTCCACTAGAGCACATAGAAGCTAACTCTCTTAATTCCTCCATGGCTACAATAGTAGGTGGATAGGGATGGGGGAGGGAATGTGGATCTATGTATGCATGCATGGGTGTGGAGGTATGAGAGAGAGAGAGAGAGAGAGAGAGAGAGAGAGAGAGAGAGAGAGAGAGAGAGAGAGAGAGAGAGAGAGAGAGAGAGTATAGGCCAGAAGTGGTCAGGTGTCTTCATTAATTACTCTTCACATCGTTGTTGTCGTCATCATAATCGTCATCATCATTGGTTTTTTGAGACAGGGTTTCTCAGTGTCACTCTGGCTGTCCTGGACTCACTTTGTAGATCAGACTGGCCTTGAACTCACAGTGGTTCACATGCCTCTGCCTCCTGAGTGCTGGGATTAAAGGTGTGCACCACCACACCCGCTGTGATTTTTTTTTTTTTTAAAACAACATCCCTGGGCTCTGTTCCTGAGAACTCAGATTCTGTAGACCTGGAAGAGGGTAACTGATAACAGGCTGTTTGGGTGGGTTGGGTTAGCTCTGCAGGAAGAGTTGGAGCCCCAGGACCTCGTGAATTTAGCCACACAGACCCTCACAGGCCGTGGTGTTCCCTAGCGCCAGTAATGCTGTTTCTCCCAGACATGGGAGCATTGCATTGCATTAGGCTCCCCTGGCTCAGAAGGAGACTGGAAAGGTAAAGATCACTGCAATCCAGGGTATAGAGAAGGAACCGCTGGAGTCCTCCAGTGCTGCCATGAGCAGCAGATCCTTGAGAGCAGGGAGTGTCTGCTTCACCGAGCAGCCAACATGGTACCCACTCCAGACCACTTAAAGACCAACAGGAGCAAGGTACTAACCAAAGGAGGAAGTGCTGTAGTTGTCTTACGTGACTGGTGTAGAATCATGGAGCCTACCTCTGGCTGTAACCTCCTGCAGGCATTGGGACTGTGTGGACTGCCAGCAGGTCACCTGCTTCCCCAGTCCTTTTTGAGAATTGAGAGTGTGGTCTCCACCTTTCTCTATTTAGTGGCTTAGTGGATCACATGAGATGACAGACACAGTGTGAACTAGGAACAGTAACAGTAGACCGCTCCCAGAGTGTGCTCTTCACTTCAATACGCATGCAGCTCGCCTTGGTGGTACTTAAAGTTCAGCTTAGATCACAGTGTTACTTGGTTTCTTCCCCTGTTGCTGTGATAATAGCCTGGCAGAGCTGGGCATGGTGACGCATGCATTTGATCCCAGCGCTCCGGAGGCAGAGGCAGAGGCAGAGGCAGAGGCAGAGGCAGAGGCAGAGGCAGAGGCAGAGGCAGAGGCAGAGGCAGAGGCAGAGGCAGGCAGAGCTCTTGGAGTTCAAGGCCAGCCTGGTCTACCTAGTGAGTCCAGGACAGCCAGGGCTATAAAGAGAAAACCCTGTCTCAAACAAAGCAAAACAAACAACAAAACAAAAACATAAAATAAAACAAACACACACAAAAACAAAACACACACACACACACAAAACAAAAAACCCAAAAACAACAAAAAACCAAACCAAAACAACAAAACAGAACAAAACAACAACAAAAGAATATCCTGGCAAAAGGAACTTAAAGGAACCAAGGGTTTGCTTCAGCCAGCTCACCATCGAAGGGCAGAGTCTATTGTTTCCGGAAGTCAAAGTGGTAGGAGCATCCACAAATCAGGAAGGTGAGGGCAACAAATGCGGGCTACTTAGAAAAGCCAGGACCTAAAGCCAGGGAATGGCGCCACCCACGGTGGAGAAAGAGCCTTCCCACCCGAGTTAACACAGGCATGCGCAGAGGACCGTTTCTCCCAGGTGACCTTAGAGTCTGTTGATAATTGACAGGAACCCTCACAGTCGGGTCAATCGGAGAGAGGAGGGATTCTTGCCAAGCTAACAGCAGCCGGGTAACGGGCTATGTCTGTGAACCAGCGAGCGGCACGGCACGAGGTGGTGATGAGGATGAACCAGCGAGCGGCACTGCACGAGGACTACTTTAGGTCAGTCTGTCGCCTTGTCACCAGACGTAAACTCTTAGCACTGAGGCCACTGTACCAAGCACCAGTGAAGGTGCTTGTCAGTGAGGGTTGGCTGGGTTGAGCTGCGTACAGTAGGAAAGCAAAGACACGCTGACCTTTTCACCCTTCCTAATGCCGTGGTGACCCCCCTAACCATAAAATGTCGTTGCTACTCCGTAACTGTAATTCTGCTACTGTTAATGAATCGTAATGTGGCTCCCGTGAAAGTGTAGTTTCAACCCCGGCCCCCCTTCCGCGCCCCAGGGGGCACAGCCCAGAGGTTGAGAACTGCTGACCTAAAGGCAGTGTTGAGGTCCAGCGCAAACAATGAGCGCGTATCAGGGACTCAGACTCCGAGGTTTCCGTCGCCAGCATTTATTCATTTTCACCATCACTTCACGGTGCAAATAGGCGGGGCTTAGTCCATACCTACTTTGTAAGGGAGACTGAGAAGTGTGGTCTTCTTCCTTGACTGCACTCCTCTGACTAAAACCAGAACAGCACAGGGATACTGTAAGCAAAACCCAGAAAGAAGCTCACAGGACCTGACAGCTGCTAATACAATTTTATTAAAAACAAAACAAAACGAAAACTTTATTGAGGGTGGGCTGAGATGGTTGCAGAGGGGAAAGGTGCTTGCCCTCAGTTTGAGCCTCAGGATACACAATAGTGGTTAGAGTACTGACCCACAGGTTGTGGTCTGAGCTACACACACACACACACACACACACACACACACACACACACACACACACTTTATTGTGCTACTGCTATGTGCTGGCTATTATTTTATGTCAATCTGACACAGGCTAGAGTCATTTTGGAAGAGGGAATCCCAACTGAGGCGGAAAATGCCTCATTAAATTGGCCTGGAGGCAAGCCTGTGGGCCTTTTTCTTGATTGGTGACTGATGTGGGAGGGCTTATCCCACCACGGATGGTGCCAACCATGGACAGGTGGTACTGAGGTGTATAAGAAAACAAACTGAGCAAACCAAGAAAAACAAACCAATAATTAGCACCTCTGAGTTCATAACACCTAAACCATACATTATATACTTATCTTAGTGGCAGCATGGTTCTGAGATGCACCCATGTTGGGTGTAGCAAATATTTGTCTTTTTTGTTGGGGGAGGGACATTTCTCTAGTTGAGTTTTGGGGTCCTCTATATATCTGGACACAGCTTTTTGGGGGGCTTTGTAAGTATTTGGTCTTATTCTGTGGTATAACTCCATTTTCTTCATGATGGTGTCTTTCGAGGACCTGATGTTTAAAAACTAATGGGGTTTGGGAGGGGCTGCTGGAGGGATGGCTCAGTGGCTAAGAGCATTGTCTGCTTATCCAGAGGTTCCTGAGTTCAATTCCCAGCAACCACATGGTGACTCACAACCATCTAAACTGGAATTTGATGCCCTCTTCTGTGATGCAGTCATACACGCAGATAGAGCACTCATACATAAAGCAAATAAATAAAATATTAAAAACAAACAAACAATCAAAAAACTAATGGCATGTGATTTACCAATTGTTTTATCTGTGGTGCTTTTTCCTAAGAAATCTTTCTATGACCCAGTGCCACATTTCTCTGTTGTGCTGTCTTCTACAGTTTTACAGTGCTGGGTTTTACATTTAAGGCCGTGACTCATTTTGGAATAAACTTTTGTTGTGTGTTGTGTGTAGCTGGAAGTGTGTTGTTTTGCCTGTGGTCTGTATGTGTTTTAGCACTGTGGTTGAAGAGACTATCATTTCTTCATTGAATTGCTTTTGTGTGTGTGTGTGTGTGTGTGTGTGTGTGTGTGTGTGTGTGTATGTGTGTGAAAGTGTTAGTTATGGACCAGCAAGATGCTGGACAGATAAAGGCACTTGCTGCCAAGCCAGCCGACCTGAGGTCAATCCCTGGGGCCCACATGGAGGATGGAGAGAATTGATTTCCCCAGGTTGTGCTCCGACTTCCACACTTCCTCCACACCTATATACAAATATATACACATGCATATATATATTAGTCAAAAGAAACATTTTAAACCAAAAAAGACTCCACAAATATATTTTAAAGATTCAGTTATTTATATATGTGACTTTTCTTCTGTAGCATTCTTTTTTCTTTTTCAAGACACAGTTTCTCTGTGTAATAGCCCTGGCTGTCCTGGACTCATTTTGTAGACCAGGCTGGCCTCGAACTCACAGAGCACCACCTGCCTCTGTCTCCCGACTGCTGGGATTACAGTCATGAGCCACCACACCTGGCTGAGGCAATGTCTCTTATTCATTGCTGCGTTTGCCATGGGGCTGATCCTAAAGTTCTGGACCTTCTTCTGCCTCTATCTCCCCCTCACCTTAAGAACACTGGGACTACAGGCAGACGTTCTTGTGTCTAGGTTTATTTAGAGTGCCAGCTGGCTTTTATGTCATCTTGACACAGGCTACAGTCATTGGAGAGGAGGTAGGCGGTGGTGATGGGGGAGAGCCTAGTCCATGGTGGGTGGGGCCATCCCTGGGCTGGTGGTCTTGGGTTCTATAAGAAAGCAGGCTGAGCAGCCATGGGGAGCCAGCTGGGAACCATGGCCTCTGCGTTAACTCCTCCTGCCTCTAGGTTCCTGCCCTGTTACAGTTCCCTGTCCTGACTTCCTTGAGCAATGGACTGTAGTGTGGAAATGTAAGCCAAATAAACCTTTTCCTCCCCTAGTTGCTTTGATCATGGTACAATGATAACCCTGACTAAGACATTTGGGTTCTGCAGATCAGGGCAACAGCTTCGCCCATTGAGCCATCTCTCTCCCAACCACCTCCCTTTGCTACTGAAATAGGGTCTCTCTATGTAGCTCTGGCTGGCCTGCAGCAGATCTTCCTGTCACTGCTTTCTGAGTGCTAGGATTACAGGGCTGCATACATTATCATGTCTGCCTCCTGTTTATTTATTTATTTATTTAATAACAGTTCTGTCTTTTGAGACAGGGTCTTTTGCTGTAGCCTCAGCTTCCTGCCTCCATTCCAGTGGCTGGTACTGTAGGCATGCTCCACTATGCCATGCCCAGCTCACAGAGCCTTTTAAAAGATTATTTATTTTTACTTTATTGTGTGTGTGTTGGGCCTATGTGTATGCATGCGCACTGCATGTGTGCCTAATGCCCATGGAAGCCAGAAGGGAGCCCTGTATAAGCTAGAACTGGAGTTAAGGATAGTTGTGAGCTGCCATAGAAGTGCTGGGAACTGAAACCCGGTCCTCTGGAGGACAGCAAGTGCTCTCGACCACTGAGCCATCTATCCAGCCCCTAGAATCAATTTAAGCAAGAGTGTTTATGTAGGCACTTGCTTTTAACTCTATTTTATTTGGGGTTCCTTAAGCCTTTACCCTCCTTCTAACCCCCAAACTCCAGGTAGGAGAGAAAGAAGATTAGAAGGGAAAAGGGACGTAGAGCTCTTTAGACTTAGTTCTGGCTGGTTAGGGTCATCAGGTCCCCTGAGAGATTTCTAACTGGTGCTCTGGGCACTGCTTTATGCTAGAGATTTATTTGTTCCTGCAAAGGTCTCAGTCAGCATCACCACCTTCCGGTTGACCGTTCTCTAACTAGCGGGCTCTTGGCTTCTGCATATGCTCAGCCTCGGAGGTTTTTATCCCGGTTGCATGTGTGTGAGTGCACAGGGCTTAAGACTGATACTCAGTTCCATCTGCTCTGTAGCAACAAGGAGGATCCAGCAAAGATGGACTGTGTGTCCATTGGCCTTGACACCTTGAATGCGTCTTTCATTCTCTGATGTGCTAGGCTTTAACCTTCCACCAGGGGGCAGACTTGCAATTTTGCTCACTCGATTGATCACTCTTACTGTATGTGCATCACAGTATTGTTTTGTTTTAAACCTCATTTGAATTCTGTGAGGTATATTATATTACTTCTCTTTCTAAAAAAGGGAATTGTGGTGTAGGAGAGGTTAAGTCATTTGTGCCGAGTCAGCAATTCATGGGGAAGCTGCAATTTGAACCTGTGCTTTTCTGATTGAAAAGCTTGAACCCCATACCTCTTTTGTGTCAAGCTATCTTGAAGATAGAGTTCTGCCCTACCCCATATGTCTACAGTGCTCGTCAGCAGGTTATTCTCTGGCAATTACAGTTTGTCCAACCAACATGTGATTATCTTGGCTTCTAGTCTGAACCCTGAGCACCCTTATATATACTCCATTATGGATTTTGCCATTTGTATCTCATATTTTTCTTTCCTCCTCCTCCTCCTCCTTCTCCTCCTCTTTTTCCTCCTCCTCCTCTCCCTCCCCATCTCCACCTTCTTTTTAGACAGCATCTCACTATGTAGCCCAGGCTACTTGGCTGTCTTGGAACTTAACTATGTAGGCCAGCCTAGCCTTGAACTCACTGAGATCCTCCTGCCACTGAGTCCTGAATCCTGGGATAAAAGTGTGCACCACCACACCAGGCCATTTGTATTTCATCTTAAAGATCTTTCCCGGACTTCGACACTATAAAGGCACCCCCATCTGTGGGTTGGATTGTGTCTCCTTGAAGTGGCTGCTTGTCAGCTCATGCTAGCTTTAGAAAGGGTACTGGCTTGGAGGACTGGGACATTTCCCCCCTCCACCCCCCAGTAATTCTCTCATCAGAACTTATGAGTTGAGACGTGGAGAGCTGTGGTTGATGCTGTTTGACAACTGGGGTTAGTTTTGTCTTGATCTATAGACCAGTTCAGACTGGAGCAGTCCTGTGCACCTGTAACCAGGCCCACTGAAACTCTTGGATGTTCATCCATAAATGAGACATAGATATTGCCTTCCTGAAGGCTCAGGGAACATCATAGTTGGGGTCAAAGAAGTGGGGAGAAAGAAGGTAAGAGATGGACAAAGTAGGGGATAGTGTGGAACACTGACTTCAAGGCTGGACATGGCTATTGTGGTCTTGAATTCACAGTAGCTATAAGTACCCACACAGGACCAAGATGGCCAATGTGCTGTTGGTGGGGTGCTGAGTTCATAAGGCTCCACCCTTCCCTGAGGGTCTACACACAGTTAATGGTTTCTAGCGGAAGGGGAGACATTTTCTTTGGTGGTGTAGCCCCTAGTGAGTTGACCACGCACCTGTGAACAATCCCTCACCCATGCTACTAGAAGCAACTCTAAAGAAATTCACTGGGCCATAAACACAATATGAAAGTATGAAGGGATTGAGTTTAAAGAGGAGTGGAGCAGCGAGAGGAACAGAGGAACAGGAGAGGTCAATGGGAGGTCAATATCCTAATATAATCCATTATGTATAATTAATGTATAGCAATAGAAAATGACAGCCTCAGAGTATCACCTGTGTGACAGGAAGGCATCTCTATGCTTCTAATGCAGGCTTAGCTTAGTATCTGTGCTTTCTGGTGTATTCCTGTGGCTCTGGCTACGCTGTACTGCCTCTTGTGGGGCACTACTGTGCATCCAGTCCTTTCTACCCATCAGGCCACTGTTCAGCCAACTCCTACTAGATTCCCTCCATCCTCCCACCCCTGTGATCGAGTCAGTGTACACAGTGGGGGCTGTTTTACTGACTTCTGGTTACTCTCCCCGCCTTGTCCCCACAGGCTGTGGTGAAGGATCTCCTGACCCTTCAGTCCACCAGCACCCCTTTGCTCCCTGTAAGCTAGCAAGTGCCTGATGAGCCTGGGTTGAGGACCATTATGGATGAAGAGGCACCACCATCTTTGTATGGTGCAGCTCCCTGGATGGGATGCATCCCTGAGAGCTTTTCCTTTGTTTTTTTTTTTTTGTTGTTGTTGTTGTTGTTCATTCATTAAAGTGGGAAAGCATTATTTGAAAAATACCCAGTAAGTGTTAGGTAGTGCAGCTGGCCTGATGTCTTGCCAGGAGAGGGTAAGGAACCAAGGATGCTCCGCGGCTGATGTTGTGGCTCAGGTGGACACTTTGGGTTGCACTTCATAAAGATAGTACAGTGATCCCTGCCTGAGGGATGGGCAGGCGCTGCTAGAGTTGACTCCACTCTCATTAGCTAGATATTGCACTGGTGACACATTCATACTCCCTCTCTGGTCTTGAGCCCTGGGGTTCCCATCTTGCTTCTGAGGTGACCCTCACCCTGCTGCCCTTGCAGCAGATCCCTAGTCTAACTGCTGCTCAGTATCTTCAGTGCTTGCCCTTTGATCCAAGCTACCATCACCTGTTAAATTCAGTGCTGTAATCCCCTCATGGCTAGTCTGGGATTTTTTCTTCTTCCAGTCTTGTCCTTACTTAAATTTAAAAATGTAAATCCAATCAGGGTACCTACTTTATTCTACATTCTCTGGTCCTCAACACACTAAAGAAGAAAAACCCAACATCTTTGTGACCAACAAGGCTCCATATTTACTGCCCTCACTGATGCTAAGATCTCAACTCCTACTGTTTTCTTTTGGTTGCTTTTCCACCATAATGCATTCTTTGTAGTCCGTGGACATCAGGTGAGGACCATGTTGTTTTCTTCTTTGGGATGTTTCCATGACAGGTCCTTTTGCTTGGAGTTTCTTTCCCTTGGCATTCACGTTTTCTTTGCTGAGTGTGTAGCTTGAAGACATCCTTGACATCTTTTGTATCCCTCAGTCCTGAACTTAATTTTCCTCACGGAGGCTGTCTATGTCTGTCTATGTCACTGTTTATGTCGTTTGTCTGTATTGATGTCTATTGTCAATGTCTGGTCTGCCTGTATTGATCTCTGTGTCAATGTATAGATCTAGTCTGTCCATATTGATGTCTATGTTAACGCCTGTCTATATTCTAGCTGTTTGTGTCTGTATCTATGTCTGTCTCTCTATGTCTATACCTTTGTCGATATTTGTGTCTGTACCTATCGCTGCTGATTTGGCATGTATTGTAGTATGCAAGTGTCCATGAGCAGGGACTTTGCTTCCTACTGCATTCTTAGGATTCCAAAAATATTGTTTGAAAGAGCAAGTAGATGCAATGAGATAATGACGATAAAAGTGTAAAGGTTGTCCCTTGGTTGGGAAAGTTGTCCCATGCCTTTGCCTCCAAATGCAGTAAAGTCAATTGCCTCTTTGCTGGGCCCTCGTTTCATCCAAGCTAGTGCTGAGAGTCTGGGTTTCAAAAAACTAATTTAGCTCAGATCCCTGATGTACAGGCTATTGCTATGAGCTTGGATAAACTGCTTTGTCTCTTTGGCCTTAGTATTCTCTTTTGTGGCAAGTACTGGGTATACCCGCTTCAAGGATAGTGCATGGTTATTGGTGAGCAAACAGCACATCTCTTGGCTCAGTGTGCTGCTCAAAAAAAAAAAAAATTCCTTCTTTGCACTTGGGAGGCTGAGGCAGGGGCATCTCCAGTTCAAGGCCTGGGCTACTTAGAGACATATGCGCCCCCCCAAAAAAGACAAAACAATGAACAGCCCCCCCTAGTCAAACAATCAAATTCCCTTTACCATTCACATCTGCATCTTGCAGGAGTATATTGGGAAGCTCTTTGGCCAGAAATCTAATCCATCTTTTCCAGGTTCCAATAAAACAGATTAAAACAAACAAACAAACAAACAAACAAACTTGGTGCAGTGGCGCATGCCTTTAATCCGTCTCCCTCACTTAGTTCTGAACTCATGAGTAAAGGCAGGAGCATCCTTCTTTGGGTGTCTACCACTCCTCTGACTCCAAGCCTCTGCGGTTTCCTCCTGTGTCTCAGAAGAGGCAGCTGAAGCTTAGAGACGTTGCCTGAGTCACAGTACACAGAAAACAGTCGCCAGAGCTGGGAGCTACACACACTCCCCAAGGCCCGAGGCCATAGAGGTGTATATGTGTGAGAGAGTGTGTCAGCAGCAGACAGGATGATCAAAGGTGGCTGGGATGCAGAAGTCAAAGGTGGATCAGAAACAGAGAGATACCCTGCGGGCTTGGGGAAGCACGGGCCCATCCTGGAGTGCTGGAGGATGGTCATGGGGAGGCAGCAGAAAGGGCAGGGACCCCCCCCCCTTCCTGGACTGAGTGGTCGGACTGGAGGAGGACTTAGGAACCCCATCATCTGTAGTCCTTGCCCCAGTGGAGACAAAGCTGTTTTGCCAGAAAAGACCCAGGCAGGGAGCCCTGCAAGGCAGCAGCCCTTGCCACTGTGACAGAAAAGCAGTAAGGATCATCCTTGGTGGGAAAGCTTAAGTAAGAATTAAAAACAAACAAACAAACAAAAAACCAAAAACAAACAAAACAAAACAAACAAACAAAAAACAGCATGCAGGGGACCAAACCCTCCTCTGGCTTGAATAGAGGCCCAACTTCTCTCTCAAGCATATCCCCTTTTCCTGGTGGTGGTGATGTGAAGATGGTAGTTAAAATGCATATCGGACCTAGGAGGGCTGACATTTGAGATACCATGTTGTGAGGTTGAATTCGTGTTAGTTGGTTGGCTCGGCTACCATGGCTCCACCCATTCCTAGTCAGGAGGAGGAAAGGCCACTGAGAGCTACTCCAAGCCTCAGCAGGCTGGGCTGATCTTTGCAGCTTGCAAGAGGCATCTGAGCGGTTTTCATTCCCACTCAAGCCAGGCTGGCTCAAGGGCTGCGCCTTTTTGTAACCTCTATACTCTGCAGGGCTTTGGGGTGCTAAGAGGCAAGAGATGGGGTACAGGTTTTAGGAGATGCCTCAGTTCTCCAAGCTTCCCAAGCCCATACATTGTCAGGAGGCCAGGCACATGGTGGCTAATGGTTGGTTGGCTTCTCCTGGATGGACGTAAGATTGTCACTCTTCCCAAGAAAGCTAATGGGGCATGTGAGTTTAAACCAGGTTGTGAAGCCAGGTGGTAGTAGCACAGGTCTTTAATCCCAGCACTCAGGAGGCAGGGGCAGGTGGATCTTTGTGAATTTGAGGCTAGCCTGGTCTACAGAGCAAGTCCAAGACAGCCAGAGTGCTGTACAGAGACAGCACTGTCTCTGAGACACCCTGTCTCAAAAAATAAAAGCAAAGTAAAAATCAGGACATGTCTTAGTGTTCTATTGCTGTGAAGAGACACCATGATCACAGCAACTCTTATACTGGAAAACATTTAGTTGGGGCTGCCTCACTGTTCAGAGGTTTAGTCCATTATCATCATGGTGGGAAGCATGGCAGCGTGCCGGCAGACGTGGTGCTGGAGAGGTAGCGGAGAGCTCCGCAGGAAGAGAGTGAGCCACCTGGCCTGGCTTGAGCTTCTGAGATCTCAAAGCCCGCCCCCCTGTGACGCACTCCCTCTAACAAGGCCACAGTCTAATAGTGCCACTCCCTATGAGTCTACAAGGGCCATTTTCATTCAAACCATCACAGGACTTCTTGACCAGGCTTTGGTTAGTTATGTGGCTATCAAGAAAGTTCCTTAAAAATCTATTAGCCCCCTTTGCCATGCGGTGTGCATGAGGTGGAGGACACCTAGAAGCCTGGGCACCACTGAGATGAGCTGGTGGAGAGATGGGGGAGAGAGGAGCTGAGCAGAGTATGTATAGAGAGAGGTGGAATTTGGGAGTCAAGGATAGTGAGGAACAGCCTGATGTGAGTAGCCTGCACTGCCATCTATGGTGAGGTCCTGGTCCATGCTGCCTCTGAGGGCCCTGTCCAGGTCCAAGGTCCTGTGAGAGTGTGAGAACTGGTCCCACCCCTTGCTGGCTTCAGCACTTGGGAGAGTGGGCCCCTCACCTCCATGAGTAGCATAGTAGACCTGCCCTGGTTGGTGGGTAGGGGCGTGAGCCGGCCTGAAGGTGTGAGCGTGGGAGGACTGGCTGTGCCCCTGGAAGGCCATGCAGTAGTGAGGGCAAGGAAGAGATAGCCCTGCACCTCAATACGTGTAGCACTCAGAGAGTGGGCCCCATCCTTCTCTTGGGCAGTGCTGGAGAACTGGCCCTGTCAGTGTGGGTGCAGGAGAGCCGATGGGCTGACCATGCAGGCCCAGATCCAGGGCTTTGAGTCAGTCCACCCCAACATCTACCCAATCTATGAACTGCTGGAGTGTGTGCTGAAGGAACTCCATGACACAGGCTAACAACAGGACATCCTAGAAGAGTCTCAGTGAGGATCCATTGTTGATAGTGCAGCAGATGCCAGAGGCCTCTAACAGACCAATGACTCAGTGCAATGAACATTTGCAAGTAAAACTGTTTGGGCAGAAGGGTGTGACACTGCGACACCGCACAGCTTCCACAGTGAGATTTATTTTTAATTAAAAAATTTTTTTTTATCCTATGTTTTCTTTTGGGAGGGAGGTTGCAAGGGTGGACAGTGGGTATGGAGGGATGGGGAGATGAGTGGAATTGAGGTGCATGATATGAAATTCACAAAGAATCAATAAAAAGTTAAAAAGGAATCCATTAGCCATAGTTTTTTTTTTTTTTTTTTCATTTATAAACATTTACTTAAATAACATTTACCTGTTAGTGCTGTGGTCTTGGGGAAGTAACTGTCACTTCCACATCTTCCCTTCCACGACCATACTTTATTAAGGGCGGGGCAAATCTTCACACCCACCATGTTTTTAGAAAACAATCTTTACATCATCAATAGGAAACATGCAAATATATGTTTTCTCTTTCTTTCTTTCTTCTTCTCCTCCTCCTCCTCCTTCTTTTCAAGACAGAGTTTCTCTGTGTAACCGTACAAGTGGTCCTGGAACATACTTTGTAGACCAGGCTGGCCTCAAACACACAGACATCCGCCTGCCTCTGCCTCCCGAGTGCTGGGATTAAGGGTGTGTGTCACCGTGCCTGTGCCAAATATGTGTTTTGAACTTAGTGTTTCAGTGCAGGGAGAGTCGGAGCAAGCCAGTGCTCTCTGGCCCTAGATCTAGAGAGTTATCACGTTAGCTAGACAAGGACACAAGGGAGTGGGGACCAGACAGAAAGGGGCAGAGGCTGGTTGAGTGCTGATAAACGGAGCTGTTGTTTTTAAATTACCAATATGTCCTAATAATTATTTATTATCAGGCCTATAATTATTATTACTAGAGTAAAACCTGCTAACAATCAATTAAGACACTTGTTATATTTTAAAATAGCCTTAGTTAACCTGGGGCAGGGCAGACATTAATCCTCTAAACTACTTCCCATAGTGGGGCAGGTATCCCATACCTGCCCCAATCCCATGCCATCTGTTTCTAATAACTTCTATCAAGCCACCTCCCATCCATAATTCCAAGTACTTGCTAATGTTCTTCATCTGGGCCAAATCCCCATCCATGCCGGCCATGTGCTTCTCTTTCATGTAACCCATAGCGGCCTTCCTCTCTTCTCTTCTTGGGACCCTCTGGATTCTCCTTCCTCTCAGGATCCTCTCTGTCTCCCTAAACCCAGGAACCTTAGCCACACCTATCTCAGTTGCCCTGTCCAGGTGGGATGGCTTTTTTTAATTTTTACTTTTAAAAAATTAATTTATTCATATACATCTCAATTCCATCCCTTGTTTCCTCCCATTCTTCCCTTCCTCCCGCTTTCACCCCATTCCCCTCCCCTACTAGAAAGGATCATACTGAGTGAGTTAAGCCAGAAGCAGAAAGACTCAAGTGGTATATACTCATTCATAATTGGACACTAGGCCAAGGGGCATGTCCCATGGAAGTCTTCACATACCAGGAAATTGGGATAGATGTGAGGATATCCTATTGGGACTCTAGGGGATGGCTTTTTATTAATTAGCATCAAAATACATCAAACCATCCCCCAACACGTAGGACACTGGGTACTAGAGTACGGCTGGCTAGACCACGCAGATCTCCTAAAGAGGAGGCATGGTACAGGAATGAGCCTAAAGGACAACATTAACTCACGGTAGCCAGCTCACGGACCACATGGGCCTGGCGAGGCTCTGGGCCAGTTACTGTGTTGACCATCCAGGACTTTTCAGCCCACCTCTAGGTAAAGCAGAGAGGACTGCTTAACTCTTAACATCCTGGGGATAGGGGTTTGTAGTTGCCTGTAGTGCCAACAGCTTCAGAACCCAGAGTTGTGCTGTGTCCCAGCATAGTGGCTGGCGCAAAGAAACCCCATCCTGCATATGTTACCTGCCAGACATGTTCAGTTAACTGAGGTTTGCCAGTGCCCAGGTTCCCTGCGCAATAGAACTTGGCTTCTGAGTCCAGTAAGATTCACCTCCTGCCTTGGCCAGTCACTCTGGGTGGTGACTGAATTACCACTGTGCTGCTCAAGGTAACAGAATAGTCACGGTGAAACTCTTAGTGTTTAAAGCTTGAAGAGCTGTAACCTTATACTGTATTAAGCTGGGAATAATTCATCCTGGAGAAGGCCTTACTGGGCCCCATTTTTCCTGATGCAGCTACCTCGCCTGTTGGAGCTTCTCTTTGTGACATCAGCAGGAGCTGTGTTTGACAGATTCTTACTGAGAAGCGCCCCATTAGTTTTGCTTGAGTAAATTTACTGTAAAAATGTTGAGTATCTAGCAAGAGTGAATGGAACAGAGATTTTGGCATTCCACTGTTGTAGTGTGGCTGTTGAAGGTGGCAATAGCAGGGCTGGAGAGATGGCTCAGAGGTTAAGAGCACTGACTACTCTTCCAGAGATCCTGAGTTCAATTTCCAGCAACCACATGGTGGCTCACAACCATCTATAATGTGTTCTGATGTCCTCTTCTGGCCTGCAGGTGTACATGCAGGCAGAACACTATATACATAAGGTGGCAGTAGCACACAGTAGGGTTTCAGTAGCATACACTGTTGCTTGAATGAATCCTGCATATGGACCTGTAGGTATTTGCATCATTTTAACCCACAGGCTGTTGATGAAGACTCAGAAAGGCTATTGATGTGCATAAGGTCAAACAAAGGTGGAAGGGTACAAGTCATTCTTAGGTCATGTCAATTAACTAGGACAGCTTCCTAAAAAGTGTTTTTATTTTTTAGTATTTTTATATGCATGGGTGTTTTGCCTGCAGGCGTGTATATGCATCATGCATGTGCCTGGTGCCTGAAGAGGTCAGAAGAAGGCATCAGCCTCTCTGGAGCTGGTGTCACAGACAGATGGCTGTGAACCACCATGTGGGTGCTAGGAACTGAACCCAGGATTCTGCAAGAACAAGTGCTCTTAACCACTGAGCCATCTCTTAGGACCCACTAGGTCGGCTTTTTAACATATTTTTGAAGATTTATTTATACTTTTATTTCTGTGTATGTACATGTATGCAGGTCCTAGGGAGGCCCAAAGAGGCCCATTAGATCTTCTGGAGCTGGGCTTACAGGCAGTTGTGAGCCACTTGACATGGGTGATGGGAACCCAATTCTTCTGCTAAAGTAGGTGCTCTGGACTGATGAGCCAGCTCTTGAGTTCCAGCTTTTAAAAAAATCATTTGTTATCATCATCATCGTTGTCATCACCATCATCATCATCACCACCACCATCAGCATCACCACCATCATCTTATTGTGTATGTTTGTGGGGGGGGGGCACATGTGACACAGCGTTCACATGTGGAGAGCAGAGGCTGGCTTTGTAGAGCCAGGTTTTCTCCTTTCACTCTTGCCTGAGAACTGGGAATCAGGTTAGGTTTTCAGGCTTATGTAGGAAGTGCGTTTACCAGCTGAGCCACCTGCTGTCTCAGCTAGGCTAGTTTTTCTCTGCTGTTCCATGGAGGAGATTGGAGAGGTTGAGGTGGCCACTCACACTATGTACCATCCTATGATGCTTTGTGCTGTCTCCATGGCCCCACCGAGGTGTGATGGAAGACCGCTGATTTTCTTGGCCTGTTAGCTTTGACACCGAGTGGGTCTGTAGGCAGTAGTCAACCTGGGGCAGACTGTTCACACAATGCTGCTATCAGTATCAGGGAAGGACAGCTGGTCACACTTAGATGTGCAGCTCCGGAGGTAAAGTGCTTGTCTGGCATGCACACAGCTTGGATTTGACCTTCAGCACCATATAAACTGGGCGTGGTGTTATATACCTTAATCTCACCACGTAAGAGCAGCGGTTCTCAACCTTCCTGATGCTGTGACCCTTTAATATAGGGTTACTTCGTGTTGTGGTGACCCCTCACCCCCAACCATAAAATTATTTTTGTCGCTACTTCATAACTGTAACCGCACTACTGTTATGAATCCTAATATAAATATCTGACATGTAGGATATCCGATATGCGCCCCAAAGGTGGGGTCACGACCCGCAGGTTGAGAACCACTGACTTAAGTGAAGGAAGTAGGGAGGGTCATAAGTTCAAGGTCATCCTTGAGTACCTAGAGAGTTTGTGGCCAGCCTGGGAATCGGAAACAAGCATGCAAACAACCAAACAAGAAAACCACGCCAGCAAACAAAAAATGATTTTCCCTCAACAGGGGCCAATGCACTGGGAGTGATCAATCTGCAGGTTGTGGTTGGTCCCCTCTCTCTGAACTCTGCTGTATCTCTGGGGATCTTACATCCCAGAGAAGCTGTGAGAGTTGTTAGCTGGAGCTCAACAAACTCTGGGTTGGGTGGTTCAGAATGAGAAGTCCTGGCCTGCACATGGCAGTGGAAGCAGCAAGGACCTTGGTCTTTATCACCAGTAATGGTTCTCAAGGTGCACCACAGACCAGGAGCAGACACATCACCCAGCCACCTTCTAGAGCTGCAGACGCAGGCTTCATGTCGGAGTCTCTGCATCAGGGCCTGCTGGGCGGGGCCTCGGGTTTGAGCTTTAACAAGTCCTCCAGGTAAGGGTGAGGAGTGGGAACCAGTGATTGACAGCAGGCTCCTCACCGGCAGTGCTACTGACCCCTGACACTTTGGATTTGGATGAGTCTGCTCTGAGCAGCCATTCTGGGCACGACTGACCGTCTAACAGCAACTCAGGCCTCCTCCTTGCAGCTGTCAGCAGCGTCTTCCTTCCGGCTGAGACAACCAGCCAATCATTGCCAAGTGTTCCCCGTGGAACAAAGATCGTCCGTTTTAGAACTGTGAGTCTAGAAACTCTTTTAGATCAGTCCACCACGGTTTAGAAGGGCCAGGCCATTTTTGGATGACTCTTGGGCTCTGTCCCAAATCTATTGAATCCCAAACTGCACCTTTAGCAAGGTCCTCTGATGGTTCCAAAATTAGAATCAAAAGGCCGGGATGGAAACCAAGTTCTGCCCAGGAAGGAGAAAGGGACTTGCCCAGGCTCCTGTCTCCTGGTTTCTCAGCCAAGCAGGTACAAATCTTGGTGTTTATTGATGGTAGTTATTTCTGGGACTCAGGCAATTGCCTGCCTAGATCCTAGGGCAGAGAATTTTGGGGTCCTTTTGAGGTAAGGGATCAAGGAGAGGGTGTACAGGTCATAGTTCTCACACTGCAGGGAAATGGAAAATTTGGCCATGAATATGTGTGGTGTTTGGAGGGGAGCTGGCCGGTTACTTTGTAGACTTTTCCCTAATTTGTCTGAAATCTTTCTCTCCCCTCTCAATTACATTTATTTATTTATTTGTGTGTGTGTGTGTATGTATGTGTGTGTATGTGTGTATGTGTGCGTATGTGTATGTGTACATGCATATGTGTGTGTGTGTGTGTGTGTGTGTGTGTGTGTGTGTGTGTGTGTGTGCATGATTTGTAGAGATCAGAGGACAGCTCCCAGGAGTCAGTTCTTTCCTTCCGCTATGGGAGTCTTGGGAATTGAACTCAGGCCCTCAGGCTTGGCAAGCAGTCTCCTTTACCCACCAAGCCATCTTTCTCTTCTCCAACTGGTTCTCTCTTGATTAAAGTGAGATTTGCGCTTTTGAAAAGAAGCCCGTGAAGAGCTAATGGCTTTCTGTTCACAGCAGCGACTATCTTGATGTTTGCCTCCTGGTAACTGATTATGCTTTCTTGGAAAACAAAATGCTCAGCTACCCCACCGCTGGCGGACAGGCAGCAGAGCAAGCTGCTTTGCTTCGTGGAATACAAAGTGAGTCTTGTCCAGTAAAGTGCATTTGAACTGTACCGGTACCTTCTGCTTAGCTGATACACACCGACCACGCAATATTAGCGTTGAGATTTATGAAGAGCCCCGCTGTCCTTTATTAATGGGAATGACAGGTATAGTCTCTCTCTAATGGGCAGCTGACCGCTCAGCAATTTTCCTTTTACGGTTCCCATTTCTGATCATTACGCCACCCTAATTAGTCAGCTTGACAGCAGGCTCCTGGAGAACAAAGACTGCAGCCGTCAGTGCCAGGATAACAGCAGAAAGACGTGGGGACCTGGAAGGAGGGGGGCGGGGCACAGCACCGTCCATTCTGACCAAGGACTCTTTAGCACCCAGTTAGAATATTATCCTGGGAGGGACGTTAACTGCCTGGGGCATTCTCTTCTGTAGAGCAGTTGTTGCTATTATGACAGACTTCTAATCACTCCTGTAACTGTTACCTCGTATAACTCTGCCGCTCAAAAAACCCTGCACGACACATGGACAAACACACTTCTCCTATCTGCCTGCCAGTTTTCACCATTTATTTTGTTTGCACGAATGTCACTGAGTTAGGTAGTGAAGATATGGGTGAAGTGCGAATGTTGTATACAGCGGTCCTTGTTCTCCACTGCTGCTGTAATATATTACCCCAAAACTTAGTAATCCAGCACCACAGGCATGTATCGTCTTCAGGAGTCTGAAAAGGGCCTTCTATTAGTTCCTTTTCTCACTGCTGTGACAAGAATACCTGACAAGAAGCAACTTGAAAGGAGAAAGGGCTTAGTTCAGGCCTCAGTACAAGAGGATACAGTTTATGATGGGGGCAGGAGTGGGAGGCAACTGATCTCATTTCATCTGCAGCCAGGAATCAGAGGGGGAAAACGCATGCTAAGGTGAAGCTTGCTTTCTCCTTTGTGTTCAGTGTGGGACCCCAGCCTACTGAATGCTGTGGCCCATAGTCACCCCACCTCAATGATCCTAATCTGGATGCCCCCTCCTAACACACCTTAGAGGTTTGTTTTCTAGGTGATTCTAGGTTAGGTCAAGGTGGCAGTCCATATTAACAACACAGGGCATATGGGGATGAAACCAAGGTGTTGTCAGGGTTGCATTTCTTCTGAAGGCTCCAGGAAAAGTTAGTCTCCGACCCAATCTTGGTTCCAGTGGCTGCCAGCGTTCCTTGGCTCCTGGCCCTTCCTCTGTCATCAAGGTGCATGTGTCTAGCATTTGCTTCCACCG
Organism: Acomys russatus; assembly: GCF_903995435.1. NCBI lineage: Eukaryota > Metazoa > Chordata > Mammalia > Rodentia > Muridae > Acomys > Acomys russatus. Next base: position 63,141,534 of record NC_067142.1, on the reverse strand, counting down.
TAGTTCTCTCTTTCTTTTTCTCTTGCCCCTCCCTCCATCTCCTCCTCTTCTTTTTTTTTTTTTTTTTTTATTCTTTATTCTGTCTCTTCTTGTTGTTCCTTCTTCCCCCTCTGCTTTGAGGACAGTGTCTTGCTGTGTATCTCAGACTGGGTTAGAACTCACTATGTAGAACAGGCTGCCTCACACTTTCCAGGATCCTCCTGCCTTAGCTTTCTGCATGTTGAAGTTGCAAGCAGCACTGCCGCACCCGTTTGCACCTCTCTTTGACTTTGGTGTTTCTAACTCCTTTTTTTTTTTTTTTTTTTAAATACACCTCTGGGATCATATTGCCCCACACAGTGAATCCAGACTAGCCTCCCATCTCAGGATCTCTAATCATGTTGGCAATGCCCCTTCATAGCATAGCTTGACATATGGAAGCTGATACATTCAAACCTCCTAAGCCTTAGGATGTGGGCACTTTTTTGGGGGGAGAATATCACTGTTTGGCTTTACCACCATCAATTACTCTTTGGCTAAATGAAAATAATAGCGGTACCTAATTTAAGCACTGGCTGTGAGTACTAAATTGGATGCTGCATATCTCTTGTGTGGTACCTAGCCCTCAGTACCTTGTTGCAACTGATATGTCCAGTCACTCTGGCTTGTTATTGCCCCTTTGGCACTAGTCTCCTCAGTCAGCCATTTGGGATGGCAAGAGGTTAATCAGAAACAATCTTGGTTTAGGTGAAATTTGGGGAAGAGAGACTGGGATGGTTGAGAATATGGGAGCTGGATCTGACATATGCAGTTTGAGGGTGACACCAGCAGAGAAAGTAAATGTGCAGAGAGGGAAGTGGCATCGGGAGGAAGGGGGTGGGAGAGGTAGCCACGAGGAGCATCATATATTTAAGTACAGACTCTACTGTACTGTACTGCACTATACTGTAATAGAATTCAGAAAGGTGTGAGGTGAGCTTATTTGAGACTTGAACAGGCACTAAGGTCATTTAGCGGCTAGGAAGGAGACATTTGTTCTTTCTTCTTTCCTTTCTTTTCTTTTTTTGCCATGGGAGTGGCATACTGTATCTCTCTATAAACTAACAAAAATATCATCAGACAAGAAAGACTCTAACATTTTCCCTGAAGTCTCCCTAGTCTTGATCCTACACGTAGTGATGGCTTGTCTCAGATGTCTTTGCAGATTTCATCTCTTCCAACTGCCTTTGCTTCCTATGCCCATAGCTGTTCCTTCAGGGGCAGCTCCACGGTTACTTCCTGCAGGGAGGCTCTACCAATTGTTTGGTAGCCACTGACATTTCCTCTCTTCCCAGTGCTGGCAGGGCTGCATTGCCTTAGTCTACAAAACTCATATTCTTTTATTTTATTTCTGGTGCTAGGGATAAGCCTAAAGCCTTGGTCAAATTAGGTACGTTGCTGAGTGACACCTTTGGTCCTGCTTGCTACTGTAGGGCTGTTTCCACAGGGGGCTCCTCTCTGCTTATGTCTATAATCCCAGCCCCACGCTAGGATTTCCTTTTCTCATCCCTACTGCATAAACTAGTCAACTTTTAACCTTTGTTTTGTGTCTGCTGTAATCCATCTGCAACCATCTGCGTTGGTGCTTTGTGCTAATAAAAATAAAAAATAGCAATTTGAGTGTGTGTAGAGTCAGGGATATCAGGGTGACAGGATCCCAATTCCATTTCTATCCTCAAGGAGTCCATGACCTTGGAAGTGCCTCGTTATTTCCTTTATTTTCTTGTGTTACTTATTGTACACTGAGAGGGCTGGGTGGCCGCAGAGGCGCCTCTGAGCTGTTGCAGTCTTCTTGTCCCTGCGTTAAACCCACTAGTGTACAGGCTTCCATTCTCAGGCGAGCATGCTGCACTCAATTTGGCTGCATTAGAATGAGCTGTGTTTTAGGAGTCCTGGGCTATCTGCAGAGGTGGGAGCTGCTGACTGCAGAGCAATTTGTTTAGGAGGCAGCGAAGACAATTAGCAGGCAAAGCAGCGGGTCTGGAATGGAGTTTGTCTAATCCCTTGGGCATTGCTCAGTCAGCTCTAAGAGAATGACCCCGACTGCCTGGGACTTAGACCAACCTCAAGGTTTCATGGGAAATTCACAAGAGACAGGGCAGATTCGGGTTTCCCTGGGCACTGTCTGATATGCAAGAGAAATGAAGGAGCAGGCTGTCTTGTTCTCTCTCTCTCTCTCTCTCTCTCTCTCTCTCTCTCTCTCTCTCTCTTTAATTTCAAGACAAGGTTTCATAGACTCCTTTCGTTCTTTTCTGAGGCAACATCCATTCAGGGGAACATTTATGAGTGCCTAAGACATACAAGATACTGCCACTGACAAAGTGGTTTATTCCGCCTCTCTACCCTCAAGAAACTTTTCACACAGCCAAGAAGACAAAACAATCGGTAACTGTAATGTGAAGGAAAATGTGAAATTTAGCGAGGTACCCCAAAAGTGCAGGTGGGGGAGGGGATGCAGAGGAAGAGGTGGTGTGATTATCACTACAAAAGAGGCTGGCGCAGAAAGGAGGTAAAGCCTGATTTTGCCTACATGATGACACCCCATCCAGTACTTAATAGAATTAAAAAAGACTTGAAGAGGCTCTGACTTCACTTAGCTGCCAGGAAGGAGATATTTGTGTGTGTGTGTGTGTGTGTGTGTGTGTGTGTGTGTGTGTGTGTGTGTGTGTGTATGTTTGTTTGTCATGAGAGTGGCACATATCTGTAAATTAATAAAATATTATCAGACATAGAGTGTATTCCAGCCTCATGCTGAGATGAAACCAAGAAGGTATACTGTAGGAAAGGAAGGGGTGCAGGTTCTCACCCCCTCCCCCCAATTTTATTATGAAGAACAAAGCCCCAGTGCAAGCCTCTATACCCCTGTTTCTCAATCTCCACTGAGTCACTGGGCTGGTGGACTGCAGAGATCTGTGACAAGAAACTGTTTTTCCCCAAATCACTCAGCTGCCAGGTGTTACAAGCATCTGGCTTAGGAAAAAGAACTGATTAGAGATGTTTGCTCCTCAGAGTACCCTCTAGGTAGCCAAGCAATATTGAGAGACAGAGAGGAGGGTGGGAAACACACACAGAGACAGAGACACAGAGACACAGAGACACAGAGAGATAGAGTAGTTTAGCAGTGTGTCTGGCTGGAATGTACCCTCGAAGTATGTTCAGAAAAACAGGAGCCCAACCCTATGCATCCTGTTGATGCATAGTTGATAAGGGGCTGGTGGAAATTCTGTGAAGTGGGAGCAAGTGATGGGCTGATTAAACTAAGAACAAAACAACCACAAAACCCATCCACGCTTCACAACGAGCAACCCCTGAGATTGTAAGTGCGCTTCTGCAGTTGCTCTATCCCTGTTTTCTTCTTTACGTGCTGCTTGTTGAGAGAGAGAGAGAGAGAGAGAGAGAGAGAGAGAGAGAGAGAGAGAGAGAGAGAGAGAGAGAGAGAGAAGAAGAAGAAAAAAAAAGACTGAGAAGGAATGGGGTAGTGATGGTGGTGCTTTAAACTGGGAAGGAAGAAAGCTAGCACCCATCACCGTTGCGACCCAGAAGTTGCAAGGATCTCTGGGTAACACTTCATCTTTTTGGGAATTCTCCAGGGACTGAGTGTGATTTCCAGAGCTGCCCAACATCGGCAGTGACAGAGTGCCTGGAAACATGGGAGATGTATCACCGGCCATTGTGCTGCCTTTGAAAAGTTCTCTCATGGCTTTTTATTTTTTATCTTCTTCCTTCTCCCTGTGGCTGGAGGCTGGCTGTGAGGCAGAGCCCAAAGCAGGCCTTGTGGAGGCAGTGGAGGAGGCAAAGAGAGGAGGTTATTTGCAGCTGAAATGCCTTGGTCTGAATCCCCTTAGATATGGAAGCTGAGGCAAAATTAATGAGTTTATGCTCTCTTGGAGTGCAGGAGTGGGACCCCAGGGTTGTGAGCAGTCAGAGAAAAGGAACCGAGGCAGGGATGAGAGAGCAAACACAAGGGAGGCCCTGAACCCCTCTCTATGCTTTCCTACTGCAGATGAAATCTCATGCTCCCATTTTCACACCTTTCCCACCCTGAGGGACAGCCCTCTAAAATCTGCACAGAAAGAAGTCCTTTCTTTCTTAAATGACAACAACGAAGTAAAGATAAGTGTTGCTAAGCACCATTGCACAATGCAAAAGAATAGCTATTTTTTTCTAAAACATGGGAAATCTCCAAGAGGCTTTGCAGACATGCTATTTGCTAACAGTGCTTGCAAGAGGGAGAAAGGTGATTGCCGCCTTCCCTTCCTGATGTTGATCAGGGAGAGCTCTCATTTACAGGGCTCTAACTTGTGTTACCTGCCTACTCCAGGGAGCCACTCTATCATAGGTGACAGAATGAAGTGCTTTGCCAGTCTGTGGGATAACAGTGTGTGTGTGTGTGTGTGTGTGTGTGTTAAGGGTACAATGGATCCTGCATAATTGGAGGTGTGAGGCGGGATGTCTCACCAGTGACATATGAGGTCCTCTGCCACCCTGTGACTTGAGAGAGATAGACTGGGGCACAGGGGAGACCGGAGGCAGCAGTGGCGGTGGCAGGTCCAGCTAGCTGTGCATCTCAAGTGCTATAATGATGTGGTCTCTGCTGCATCAATTCCAAAACCCAATGGCTTTTCCCCACTGCCCCCACCCCGAGCACCAGGCCTTATTCCTTATCACCAAGAGTTCAGAAGTGCCAGGAGGAGCAGCAAACTGCACCCATGTCCAAGCTCATTTTGGAATGCAATCAAACTGGACTTTGTCTAAATTGATGACATGACCTCTCCATGACATAGTTAAGGGAAAGGTTTTGTTTTTTTAATTGTAGATCTGAGGGAGAGAACAGACAGAGGCATCTGGAAATGTCCAGAGCAGAGAAAGAAAATATGGTAGACTGAACATGGTCCAGCAGACTGGACGTGGTCAGGAGAGAAGCAGAGCAGAGAGATAGAGGGAGATATGAGAAGTGAGAGAGATGAAGACAAAGAGAGTGCTGGCAAAAGAGGGAGGGAGGGAGGGAGGGAGGGGGAGAGGGAGAGGGAGAGAGAGACAGAGAGACAGAGAGACAGAGAGAGAGAGAGAGGGGGGGGAGAGAGAGAGAGAGAGAGAGAGAGAGAGAGAGAGAGAGAGAGAGAGAGAGAGAGAGAGAGAACATGGCTGAAATAGCAGGATTATAAGGAGAAATGAGTGGCTGGGGGCAGTCAAGCCTGTGAACTAGGGAAATCTAGGATAGGGAGGAGGTGAGAAGAGCTGTAGATTCTGAAATGTGTGACAGGTCCTTGTGATACCGAGGGAGCCTTGAGTCCAGCCTGTGCTTTGGTGTGCTAATAGGCACACCAATAGTCATTTGTCTCTTCTGCTAGTGATAGGGGAAATGGCTGTGTTGGCTGAGGGCAACCAGCTTCACAAGTTCCTGAGGAAGGTTGACTTTTGTCTGACTGCCAGAATTTAGGGAGGTGGAGTTTTCTTTGGATCTGGCAGTTCCTATACAAGAACGCTGGACTTCCAGAATGGGGATTGGGGGGGGGGGCGGGGAGGAGAAGAAAAAACTAGCTTGGAAGTGTAAATCTGTGGTAGAGCATTTGCCTGGTTCAACCTCCAGCATTGCAAAATGCACACACATCCCTCCCTCAAGCTCTGATATGAGCCTTGAAAGTTCCTTCCTTTTTGTCTTGGAGACAGAGTCTTATGCATTCCAGGCTGGCCCCAACTCCCTATACAGCTGAGGATGACTTCTGGACCCTCTGCCTTTTCCTCCCAAGTGCTAGGATTATAGGCTTCTGCCACTGGGCTTAGCTTATGAGTAATGAGCCTAGGGCTTCACACATGCTAGGTGAGCACTCTGCCAACCAAACCACATCTCCAACCCTGCCAAAATATGAGCGTAGGACCACTGTATTGGCAAGACCAGCACCCTGAGAAAGCAAAGCCTATTGAGGCCGGCTCCCTGCCTTTTGCATATGGACTGTGAGCTCCTTGAAGGCTGGAGTCACTTCAGGCTTGACCTTGAATTCAGCATCTGGCACACAGTAGGTACTCTAAACAAAGTGTACCGGAGAGAGTGAGTCTCCTAGGAAAATGCCACCATTCTGACCCTCTCGAAGGTAAGCGATTCCATGTAGACGGAGACTAGCCAATGTTTCCAGGGTAGTGACTCAAGGGTGGTCCCAGTGCCTGTAGCTACCTGTGCTGAGTTGTGATTTACAGGTTTTTATAGCCATATCTTCAGATGTTCACTCACTGTGTACTGCTCTCCTGCTAACAAACACCTTGTCATAAATGATAAACGGGGCAACTTGTGGGGGATGTGGGAGCCATGTTTAAAGAGCTTTCTTCTTGTTGTTTTTTTTTTAGAACACCCACTCCTGCCTGTGCATTAGATAGCCCCAAGTTTTGTTTTAAAAACCAGTGTTTATTGTCAGTATGGCTGAAATCCAGGAGAGGCAGATTTCAGGATTGTTGGGGAGCTCTGAAAGGCTTGGCAGGCAAGGGGTCTGCTGTCCAAGGTCCTGGTCATCCTTTCAGGGTGCTTGGCAGACTTAGTAAGCAGCACACAGAGGCTCCTGGGCGGGCAGACTTCCTAAGTTCCCAATGAGGTGCCACATCTCACGGAGGCTAGATTTGTGCCTGGAATATAAATTGAGACAGATGAGGAAAGTGATGTTTCAGGCATCAGGAGAGGAACTGCCCTTGGTACCCACGCAGTGTGGCATCTGTTTGGTCCCTCCTCTCCCTTCCTTTTTCAAAGCCCCCCATCCTTGAGCTCCCCCCAGGCTTCCTCCTCCTCCTCCTGTCCCATACCCAACCTTCACACCTACTCAGTAGTGGATGCCTGCACAGGGCCAGAGCTCAAAGGCTGCTTGCAAGAAGGACATTAGACTTTAAGGTGGGATGAAGGAAAATCCCCCAAAGGAAAGTGAAACACTTCAAGGTGACTGGCAGCTGGGGAGAGGCCAGTTTTGGCTTGCTGGCTTTGGACTCACTAGACACAAGACAGCTGGTAAGCTGCTTGATGCCCAAGATGCAGGCGTTTCAAGAGTAATGGGGGAAAACGTAGAGAGATGTCAGTCTTCCCAGTTCCTTGAATTAAGAGCTTCATCTCAGGAAAGAGATATAATACTTATTCTGAGGTTGCTAGCTAAGAGGAGAGGAGAAAGCTCATGGTCTTACCAGGCGCCTGACGTGTCAAGTATCAGAATGCTTTTGGTTCAGGACAGTGCAGCGCTCCTGAGTGTCATGAGACAGCAATAACTTCCAGTCAGGCTTAGCACACTTCTGGCGACATGTAACAATGTCTTAGTTTTCTTCTAGCATAGGAGGAGTGTGACATGTGGTAGGAGGTTAGAGGGCAAGACAGTCTAGAAGGAGTCACCATTTCCACTGTTCAAATATTGTTCACATGGCTCAAATTATTGTAGGTTCAATTAGGCAGAACATTTTCTTATTTTGAAATTTAATCGTTTCCTGGACGAGCTAACGCTCACGCTGAAGTACAGGGTTCTTAGCGTGTTTTCAGGAGAATATGTGAGGCTCCATGGCCTCTTCCCAGTGGGAATGGCCCAAGGTTAGGAGGGAGGGCAGGAGGCAGCGGCCCACAGCATCACCTCCCTCCAACACCAAGACTATTGAGATGTTAATGAGCTCTAGGTTCTGTCTGCATCCCAGATATGGTCTGGAATTTCTACAGCTCTGAGACATAAAAAAGCAAGTTGGGCCAGGTGGTGGAGGCAGCACAGGCCTTTAATCCACTCAAGAGGCAGGTGGATCTCTGTGGGATAGAGGCCTTGCTGGTCTACAGAATGAGTTCCAGAACAGCCAAGGCTACACAAGGAAATCCTGTCTCAAGAAACAAAGCAAACAAACAAATGAACGAACAAACAAATAAAAAACCAAAACCAAAACCAAACCAAACCAAACCAAACAACAACAACAACAACAACAACAAAAAAAAAAAAAAAAAAAAAAAAAAAAAAAAAAAAAAAGAAAAGAAAAGAAAGTTGCAAGTTGGCTTTTTGTATTTCGGTAGTGCTACATAAGATTGTAGTAAGCATGGACTCGCTGCCACATCTCAGCTTCCCAGCTTTTTGTCTGTCCATCAGAGCTGCGTTCCCCTACTGCGCTTCAGGACCTGCACAGTGTTGAATAGAAGGCATGCAACACAATAGAAGCTCACACCAAGTGTTAGAGTCTCAGAAAAAAGTAATCCAGCTCTTTATCAGGAAGGGTGCTTCTTATTTTTGTTTCTTGTATTGTTGGATTGTCTAGAACGTCATAATCAAAGCAATAAACCATAATGGAAATGACAGGCATCCAAACAATATTAGTGGGAAACATGACCTCTTTATCATGTTGAGAAACAATCTGCCTGTTTTCACATTTAAAATGTTTACTTGTAATGCATTTGAATTTTATTAATTGCCTATATTGTTCCTACTGAGATAACCATGTCCTTTTGTCATTTCAAAATTGTGATAAAATATATCCATGGATTTCTTAGTGTTGACTTAGTCCTATATTTATAGAGCAAACCTCGCCTCATCATCAAAGATTACCGTTTAATGTACTAAGGTCCATTAATAATATTTTAACATGCCCTCCTGTTTCCACTCTTTCAATCTGAATGCTACCTAGCAGCTGTGATCATCTTTATAAAGCATAAATCAGGTTATGTCATCCCTCTGCTTAATTTATGCCCAATGCTGTGGGGGAGCAGAAATGGACAGATCCCAGAGGCACCCTGGCTAGCCCGACTTGCTGAAGCAGGGATCTCCGGGTTCAGTGAGAGACCTTATCTAAAACATATGGTGGAGAAATGGAGGAAGGCAATTCACACTGTCCTCTGTCTTCTACATGCATACACACAGGTAAGTGCACCTGCACACAGATATGCACACACGCACATGGCCTCCACACATGCACATGCACATGCACACACTCAAGAGAACTTACCAATACCTAAGGTTAAGTTGATGCATCTTTTAAAAAATGTATATGGATATATGATGTGCATGTATGTCTTTGTTCACATGTATATATATGTGTGTGGAGGCCATAAGCGAACGTCAAGTGTTTTCCTTGATTCTGTTCTGTTGGGGTGAGTTTTTTGTGCACTGTGGGAATGTTGTCTTTGTGTTAATCAAATATTAGTTTCATACCAGCAGAGAGCTGAATGCTAGCTGGACTTCAGTATTGTTATTTTTATGAAGCATCACCTGTGTCAGTGTTTTGTAAATATTCTTCTCCACTGTCTTCTGATTGGTTTAATAAAGAGCTGAACAGCCTATCAGCCTGAATAGCAGGAGAGGATAGGTGGGGCATCTGGCAGAGATAGGAATTCTGGGAAAGAATCAGGTGTGGGAGATCCAGTCAGCCACAGAGGAAGAAACAGGTACCAGCACTGAGGAGAGGTAATGAGCCACGTGGAAGAATGCAGGTTAGTATAAACAGGTTAACTTGAATTATGAGAGCCAGTTGGGAACAAGCCTAAGCTAAGGCCAAGCTTTCATATTAATAAAAAGTCTCTATGTCATTACTTTGATGGCTGGCAAGTCAAGACAGTCCTGTGATAATGCCTCACCTTTTATTTTAAGACAGGGTCTCTCATTTGAGCCCAGAGCTTGCCAGCTTGTTCTAGTGAGTCTCTGTTTTCACATTCTGACTGCTGAGATTCTAGATGAGCCATCATGTCCACATGACATTTATGTGGATGCTGAGGACACAGCTTAGGTGTGACTGTGGAGTTGCTCTCTGTCCAGTCTTAGCCCTATGACCTCATCTTTATGGTTCGGGAAGGATGATAATGTCAGCAGGAGGCCTGATGGCATTTGAGACTAAGAGTGGGAAGACATTGGGTAAGCCACAGTGTCTCCTGCCAAATAAGAGGGTCAGATGTCTGACTCTGTCTCTGTGGTGTGTAAGGAAGCTCTGCTCATTGGTAGCCAAATGCCCCAGAGTGACAAGTTCCCTATGTATGCTCTTAGGTCAGTGTGGGGATCCCTCCTCTGACATGTGGATACGGCCATGCCTTGGCATCTCTCTGCAAGAAATAGTTCCAGAATTCTCCACAAACACTCAAGGTGCTTAAGTCCCTTACATAAAATGGCATAGCATTCAGATAGAATCTATGTATATCCTTTTATAAACCTAAAGCATCTCTAGATTACTTAGACTATCTAATATGGAATAAATATGTTGTAACAGTTATTACACTATATTGTTTACGTAATAACGGCAGTGAAAAGTCCATGTGTATTTAGTAAGGAAATGATTCCATCCCTCCAGTTCCTATCGGTACTTGGCTGAATTTAGGGACACAAAACCTGGGTATGTGGATAGTTGATCTTTCCTCGTCTTCCCTGTGTGCCTTAGTTTCTTGTCCTGCTTCTATGATAGCAAATCCTGGCAAAATGACTCATTGAAGGAAGCATTTATTTTAGCTCACAATTAAAGGCACAGTCCACCACGGCAGGGGAGTCAAGACAGCAGAGGCTTAAAGAAGGTGGCCCGTACCACACACACCATCAGGAAGCAGAGAGAGAGGGAGAGAGAGGGAGAGAGAGGGAGAGAGAGAGAGAGAGAGAGAGAGAGAGAGAGAGAGAGAGAGAGAGAGAGACAGAGAGAGAGAGACAGAGAGAGACAGAGAGGAATGCCTCCTGTCTTAGTTACCTTTCTGCAATCAAGGCAACTTAGAAAAGAAAGCATCTAATTGGGTTTATGGCTTTCAAGGATTAGAGTCTATTATAGTAGAGAAGGCCATGGCTGCAAGATCAGCAGAGAGCTTACATCTTGATCCAGAGGTAGAAGGCAGAGAAAGAGAGACACTGGGAATGTCCTGCCCCCAGTGACACATCTCCTCCAACAAGGCCACATCTCCTAAGACTTCCCAACTGGAGACTGAGTTTGCAAACACATGAGCGTATGGGAGCCGTTCTTACTCAAACACCACTCCTATGCTCAGCCCACGGTCTCCTTTTCATACAATTCAGGACCCCAGGCCAGAGAATAGTGCTTGCCGTCAAGACAATCCCCAACAGAGGTGCCCAGAGTCCCATTTCCTAGGTGCCTCTGGATCTCATCACATTGACAGTTGAAATGAACACAGTTCTGTTAAAACTGTTTCACTCTCTATGCCTTTTAGGGTCTAGGAATAATGAAAAATCATCCAGATGACCCCCTTTCTGGAGAGGGGTTGCTATTCAATGGTGTTGCTATGTATTTTTATTTTCCACCTAGGTTGCAAGTCCCTGTGACTAGGAACGGTGTCTTGTTTGTTTGTAGCTTTCAGAACCATTTTAGTGTGTGTCATGGATTGAGGCCAGGACTTCTTAAAGGGATCCTCCCTGTTTGATCAGTAGTGGCACCCTTGGCGTGTGGCATCCTTGGCGCATGGCTCCTCAGAAAAGACATAGGCTCCTGCATCAAACTAAATTTTGCAATTTGAAACTGCTCCCTGTTGCCTGCATAACCTTGGTCTATGGCTTTCATGTTTTATAAACTTTAGATTTCGTGTGTGTGTGTGTGTTTTTTTTAAATGTAAAATAGAGATCATAAAACACACACTTCACAGGCTTGTGGGGAGGGCTAACACAAATGATCGATAAAAGGCCTTCACTTAGTAGGTGTTCTGCGACCAGCAGCCACCACTATTAATCTTTTATCTTCTCCCAGATCTCCAAGCAGGGCTCAGTTTATTTATCCTGGGTAATTACCATTGGCAAGGGGGCCTCCCTACCTCTTTATCTGCCATAATTACCCAAGTGAAGCCATCCACAGGGAGTGTAGCTGCCATCTGCTCTGAGGCCTCCTGTGCTGGGTCTCCCTTCCTCCCTTCTGGAGCCCAAGAGCAGATGTGGGAGGCTGAGCAGGCAAGACTTCCGTTGCTGTTGTTAACAGCTGAATTTCTGGCATCCCTTTTCCCCCAGCAGCCGGAATCAGAAACCTAGACTGCTGCATGCATCCTCAGGGCCTGCCAGGGTTTTATACATGGGGAGATCCTTTTTATTCTTCCTCTTTCCTCTACCAACTTACAACAGACATTGCTGGGCATTTTCCATTAGTGTAGGTGACACAGGACAGGGTGATTGCTGTGTGGATCCATGTTGGGTAAGGGCAGGGGCAACAGCTGGCAGGAAGGGAGCTGCAGCATGGGCTCAGCAAAATACAACTCTTAGGCTGAGCAGTGGTGGTGCACATTTTTAATCTCGGCACCCAGGAGGCAGAGGCAGGAGAATCTCTGAGTTTGAGGCCTCCCTGGTCTGTAGAGTGAGTCCCAGGACAGCCAGGGCTACACTGAAAAACCCTGTTTCAAAAAACAGAAAACAAAACCAAACCCCCGAACCCCCACACCAAATAATTCTTTGAGTCAAAGTTGCTGCATTCTTAAGATGATTCCTTATGAAGACTATGTTAGGGAACATGCATGGTTACGTGTGACCTGGTTGGCTACATGGCTACATTGGGGTGGCCATTTATTGAGTGCCTCTTGTATCTCAGGGATTATTTGGGCCAGTCTCTAAGTCTCATAGGAACCCTGGACGATGAGGACTTCAGTATTTATCATTGACAATTTCAGCTGTTGATAAGCAACGTGGAAGTGTGCAGTAGTCTGCAGTGTTGTGGAGGCTGGTTTGTGTCATGGGTGGGTGGGGGGCTGTGCAGAAGAAGGGAGATTGTGGGGTGAGGAAGGGGGCTTGCTGACTGCTGTATGCCCGCACTTCAATCCTTCAGGAGCCCAACTTAGGCAATGTTCACAGTTTAGTGTCTTGGTGACAAGTGGCTTCTGAACGAAAGCCAACAACCAGCATTGAGGATGTGGGTGAAAAGTAAGTGGAGAGAGTTCAGAAAGTGGGCCAGAAATAGAAAGCCGAGATAAAAACTGGAGGCTGAATTTAGCAGTGGTTCAGATTTATAATGTTAGAGAGAAAGAACTCACTATATATATATATATATATATATATATATATATATATATATATATATATATATATATATTTTTTTTTTTTTTTTTTTAAATAGAGAAATAAGACAAATGATTCATGGAAAGTGCTTTCAGAGGCATATCAGCCAGCAAGAATGATATTCCTCAACTATTTTATTGAATGTGGGGCCCATAGGCCATTGAGCCCTCAAAACTAGCTTCAGCTTTTGGTAGGGACAGGGACAAATAAATGGCCAGATATCCAGGTCAGCCCTTAAGAACGGCTCCAACTGAGAGACATACGAGGCTGTTGCGCTCACAGAGAGGGCTCCTTTCTGGGCTGAACTTTGTAAGGCTGGCAGATTGAGTTGGGAGGAAGGCACTGTAGGCAAAGGCACCAGCTTGAGGGAGGGCAGGCTTCTCTATCCCATAATGTTGGCTCTCATTCAGCTGGAGAATGTAAATATTATGAAAGAAAAGCCAGCTGGGCGTGGTGGCTCATGCCTTTAATCCCAGCACTTGGGAGGCAGAGGCAGGTGAATCACTGTGCGTTCGAGGCCAGCCTGGTCTACAAAGCGGGTCCAGGGCAGCCAAGGCTACACAGAGAAACCAAAAAAAAAAAAAAAAAAAGCCTAGACAATTAGGTCCTCAGGTTTATGGGAAGGCCTTTAGTGCCAGCCTAAGGAGTCTGGATGGGCATATGATGCTATAAACGTCCTAAGTTTAAAGTCATACGAGATGGAAGCAGGTTGCACAGGTGCAGTGTCCATCCCAGGGCAGCTGGGGCTTTGCTTTCAGTCTCCTTCCTCTGTGATCATCATAAAGGAGCCGTCACTCCCTACTGCGGGCCAGGTGAGCCGTGTAACAGAAGGAGCTGGCCCGAGCAAGAGTGAGGCCTAGACATGTTCAAACTCTGAAAATCTCATCTCAAAACTGGCTGACTTAGGACTGTTCTCACCCTGTTCTGGGCCTGCATGCCCAGGTGCAAGGTAGCCTTACGTCCCCCTGTTTCTGCCACCCTTGAGGTAGTCACATAGCCTGGTGGCCAGGTTTCAGGTGAAAACTTCCAATTTCCTAATAAGGATATGTCCAGCTAGCACCTGGAATTCCTCTTCATGCAAAGGAAGTATTAACAGAACCTCAGCCCCAGCCAATGATGCCCACTCACCCTGAAAAACCCTACTCAAGTCCCCAAGGTTTATATAGTCCTTGCTCCCCCACTCCCACTGCCCCCAAAGAGAGCTGTTTCACTGAAAACCCGTCTTGGAGAAGGCCATTTTCCCTCCAAACTCATTGCTAACCAAGGCCCTGTGTGACCCACCTACACAGCTAAATTTCATTCCCTCTTGCTGAGCCTGGTGCACAATGGTGTCTGGACATCCTGAGGGCAAACGGGCCTGGGCCGCCAACTTACAGCACCATAACATGCTATTGGCCAGAGAGGCATCAGTACTTACAGATTTCTGTTCAATGATACCGTCCCACTTCCACTCACATCTTATGGGTCAAGGTTAGTTATATGGTCATTGAAAGGGGAAGGAAGATAATTTTCATCACAGGCATGGAGGGAAAGAACTGGTAGGCTGGTGAGGACCATGGATTGTCCCTGTAGGGAGACATAGATGTACTCAGGAGTTTTTTGTTTTTTTTTTTTTAAATATGGGACAGTGACTCACTCCTCTGAGATTTTTATTTCATATACTCACGATTTCTCATACTAGGTTGAAATGGTCCATTCTGTGTTGGTCTCCCAGGGATCAGGTTTTATTCATCTTGGCTTTTCAGTGGTACACACAATGAGTGTTTAAGCAGGATTTGTTAGGTAGACAAAATGTGTTTGTCTTATGAAGGATGGACTTGAGAGAGGATAGATCGGAGCCTGGAAAGAACAATTATTAGATGTGTCCCAGTTAACTTTTAAGAAAGAAAGACACTGAACTTCTGAGTTGTTTGGGCCTTTTTTTCATTTTGGTTTTTAAAAATGATGATGATGATGATGTTTTTTTCCAGACAGGGTTTCTCTGTGTAGCCTTGGCTGTCCTGGACTTGCTTTGTAGACCAGGCTGGCCTCAAACCCCCAGCGATCTGATCTGCCTGCCTCTGCCTCGCTGAGTGCTAGGATAACAGGCGTGCGCCACCTTTTCATGAGGGACCATTTTGTCATTGTTACTGTGCATGCCCCTTAGTGTAAATGATTAGAAATAAAGCAAAAATAGTTATTTACCAGACAGAAGAGAGATGTCTGTTCCTCTTGTCAAACCCTTTAAACTTTGTGTATGTCTATGTGTCTGTGCACGTGCATGTGCGTGTGGGCACACACACATGTGTCACAGATCATGTGTGAAGATCAGAGGACAATTAAGAGTGTCTGTCCTCACCTTCTTCCTTTAGACAGGGTCTCTTGCTGTTTGCCAGTGCAGATGCCAGGTTAATCAGTCCTTAAACTTCTGGGAGTCTCTGCCTCCTAAATCCTCATCAGAGTTCTGGGATTACAGATGCCTGCTACTGAACCTGGTGCTAAGTGGGCTGTGGTCCTCAGGTCGCCTGTGTCCTTCACTATAGAACCTCCATTCAGTTTCCCCACAGAGTGAGACATCCTGGCGCCGCTCCAGTTTTATTGGTTTGTCAGAACGCAGGTCGTGTTGCTGCCTCCTCTTCTGATGAGTACACAGGTCTGGTCACTTCCCTTCCACGAGACTGACATGGGAGGCATCGGCAGTGACAACAAAGGAGATCAACATGTCCTGAAAACCGCTTGCTATCGACAGCCAAGAGCTTGGCTAGATTGTGACTGGATTAGAGTCTCAAATGTAATTAGTTCTCTCGCTTCCCTACCCGGGACAGGTAGGGGCTGCTGAGCAGGGCCAGAGGGAAACAAGGGGAAGTTCTCCTTTGTCGCACATGAGGGATAATTTGTCTTCAACCCTCTTGGGCCCCTCTGTGTCGCGGTCCAGGTCATTGCTTCACTACACAAAAAGTGCTTGGAAATTTCTGCTCGGGAAGGGGGACGGTACGATCTTGTCACAGGAGTCTTGATGCAGCCGTGGGGCTGTGCAAAAGAGTAGATGGCAGGGAAGGGATGAAAGGGAAAGAAGCTGAGGGCTGCTAAGAAGCTAAGCTCAACCTAGTGGGACCAAGTTAACAGCCAAGACATGAGAACCGTGAACCAAGAGAAGAAATCTGAACGTTTCACCTTGTGTGGAGGAGAAGGCCGAGGAGAATGGGGTTGTGACGGTGACAGGAACCGTGCAGACACTTCAGCAGTAGGAACCGTGTAGACACTTCAGCAGTAGGAACCGTGTAGACACTTCAGCAGTAGGAACCGTGTAGACACTTCAGCAGTAGGAACCGTGTAGACACTTCAGCAGTAGGAACCGTGTAGACACTTCAGCAGTAGGAACCGTGTAGACACTTCAGCAGTAGGAACCGTGTAGACACTTCAGCAGTAGGAACCGTGTAGACACTTCAGCAGTAGGAACCGCATAGCTGGGGTCTCACGTTTGTTTCTTACTAGTCATATACCCTTGGGAGAAGTCGTGTCACAACCTTAGTGTTGGTTCCTTCATCTTCAAGTAGGGTGGTTGGGTTAGCTGTGTGATAAGATCTTTTGAGGGTTGGAATTCTCTGAATCTGTTCGGAAATTATTAATAAGATTTATAATGGCTTATTTAGAATTTTTATAAACTGGGCATGGTGGTGCATGTGTCTGGGTCCAGTACCAATTCATGGAATGTTGAAGGAGGTGAACTGCTCACGTCTACAAATTTGAGACCAAAGAGGGGAAAATAGTGAGATCTTGCATTAAAATAGTGTACATACATATATCTGTATCTATCTATCTATCTATCTATCTATCTATCTATATAAAGTGTGTATATGTAATTGTATATATACACATATAATTGTATAAATACTTATATACCTAATATATATATTATATATGGGGTATATATACCCCATAAATTTATGGGTCAAAAGCACAAATCTGGGTTAGTTTCCTCATTCTCAATGATCTCAATAATACTTATTTCATGGAGTTGCTGAGATATTTAAATTAGCTAACACATACAAAGTACTTAGCAAAGTAAACGCTCCAGTACATTAGCTATTATTGTTGTTATTTTTGCTATGTGATTTGCACAAACCCATTTGGTCTTATGATTGACAGGGAAGTATGAAGTATTACTTTTTTATTTTAAAGGAGAAGGTGTTTACTTCTGTTTACATTTTAAAAAGATTTATTTCTTTATTTAATGTGTATGAGTGCTCTATGTGCATGTACACCTGCAGGCCAGAAGAGGGCATCAGATCACATTGTAGATGGTTATGAGCCACCATGTGGTGGCCAGGAATTGAACTCGGCACCTCTGGAAGAGCAGACAGTGCTCTTAACTGCTGAGCCACCTCTCCAGCACCTCTGTTTACACTTTAAGAAAGGCTGTTGTGGTGGTAAAGGCGAGGGAGCTTGTCACCCTGCCTCATCAGTCAGGAGGCAGAGCTGCACTGATTCCTTTCTGACTTTCTAAGTGTCCTCAGCATTAAGATCAATCACCAATAAATAATCAGTCCTGTAGAAATTCAGAGAAGTGGACCAGGGATTTAGCCTAGTACTTGAGTGCTTGTTTAGAAGTTTATAGATGGGTTGGCAATTCGGAGAGGGATTGAGGAAGAAGTGAAACGTGAAGGACAGAGTATAGAGAGCCTGCTTCAGGTGAGGGGGACAGAGTGAGTTGAGAAAACAGTCCTGGCGAAGGGGAGAAGGGAGCTGTCAAGCCCCCTAAGTACAATACTCACTCCTGACTTCGCTGGAGCCAGCCCTGTGTGCATGCGAGTGTGCGTCCTCCTACATACTGATATTTTAGAGCTTGTCAAGACTAAAGATGATTTCTTAGATAATTTATTCGATGCAATAGGACATACATTTCAGGAAGCCAGGAGGCCGGTGGAGGTGTTTCGTTGTCCTTTTATCTCCTCCCCAATCCAATGCTATGCAGCAGTAAGGTCTTGCCTGTACTTGTCCAGGTTTCTGTCAAGGGCAGGGTTTTTCAACTGTTTGGACAGTATGGGACCCTTGAAAGCAAATCCAGATGGGTTCTCTCATAGTTGCAACCAAGCGCATTGGCATTGGCAGTGTTGGTGATGACGATGGAGTGAGTGGAAAAGGGTATTGGAACCCCTCTCATAACTTACCCTAGTCATCAACTCAGAGCTCTCAGCTCATTTGGAGGTCTCAGCAGGAACACGGATCAAGCCAGCCCAGTCTCTAAATTCAGTCATGGCTGCCATTTGCTCTTCTCAGAAATGTTTCTTTAGGGAAAGGGGCTGGGCTGCTGGTTTAATTGACATAAGAATCATAAATATTTATGATAGTCTGCTCACATAGGGACAAAGGTGGCCCAGTCAGGCATGAGGTGTGTGTGTGTGTGTGTGTGTGTGTGTGTGTGTGTGTGTGTGTACAGGTGCATGTGTGTGTGTACAAGTGCATGTATGTGTGTGTGCATACAGGTGCATTTTGTGTGTGTGTATATACAGGTGCGTGTATATGTGTATGTACGCGTACATGTGTGTATATACAGGTGCATGTGTGTGTGCATACAGGTGAATGTGTGTATGTATACAGGTGCATGTGTGTATACAAGTGCATATGTGTGTCTACAGTGCATGCGTATATGTATATACATGCATATGTACATGTGTATGTATATACAGGCGCATATGAATGTGTGCATATAGTACGTGTGTGTGTGTGTGTGTGTGTGTGTGTGTGTGTGTGTGTGTGTGTGAGGTTCTAGGCCAAATGAGTATCAGAAGTGTCTTGAGCATGTCCTGGAAGCTTGTTTGGGAAGGGCATCTCTGTCGGATGACTTAACAGTGGAGACCTCCACTTGTGAGCTCTTTATTCTTTAGTAATGACTGAGTGTTGCATACAATTTTATTCATTTAACCCCTCAACTACTGTTCTCTCTGCTAGGCATTGGGCTTACCTGTGAACAAGACTTCCTGGTGCCTGCTGCTTGTTGAACTTACATTTCAGTAGGGTATCCTTGCACACTCATGTAATGCTAGATATTGGAGGATGAAACTGGGGTTTGGGCAGCCTAAGGAACACAGCAAGATCCTATCTCAAAACGAAACAAAAGAAAACAAAACATACGCACCCAAGCCCCGCCTCACTTGTTAAACTGTGGAGAGAGGCCCTGTTTACAAAATACCTAAGTATGACAACAAAAAACTCAAAGCAACTGGATCGCTAAAGTTCTAGAAGGAAAGCCGTTACCAAAGCTGACTTAGCATTATTACAATGAGATAATGATTATTGATAAGATAAAGTAGACATCAAAACAACAACAACAACAAAAAAAAACCCTCCTCAGGAGCTGCACAAGTGACTGTTGCATAACAAAAGGAGCAGTTCATGAGAAAATGCAACAATCCTGAACCTCTTTGATAGAGAAAGAAAAAGTTGGCATAATTATTGAAGGATTAGGTAATTAAGCCACATACACACAAATCACTAAGGTTGAAGCCGATTTATATAAACAAACAGTGTGATATGACCCAGCTGTGGACCATGGCACTTTGAAACCTACCCTTTAGTTGAGGTCTTTGGTTGTTAGAGATAATGCATTTCCTAATTAAGTTTTTTTTTTCTAATTTTTGTTTAAGTGTACTTACCTTTATTTAATTGCCCATAAGCTATCCAGAATGGGGCTGGCTACCATGTTGCAAAATAGAGTTACAGGCCACTTAAATAAAAGTAGCTACACTTTGATAAAAATTAAGAAGAATTAATTAGGTGATGGGAACCAAACATGGGTCCTCTGGAAGATCAGTGACTACTCTTAACCTCTGGGCCATCTCACCAGCCCCTACACTTTAAGGTTCATTTGCCAGGAAACCTTTAACATGTGCAGCATCCTAACCCATTCCCCATTCAATGGGTTTGCAACCTAACTACTTCACATGTTAATATTTAAATAACCCCTTTTCTTTGGTGCACAGAATAAGAGACACAGCCTTTCTGATGATTTCTCTAGGCCAAGGATACCGAGGCATCGTGGGAGATTTCCTGTCCTCTGTCCGTGAGCCTCCCAGGATCCCCTGGTTTGCAGATCTCGGTTGCAGTTTTCTGTGTTGGCTGAGTATGAGGCTTTACCTCTCGCCTGGCTGTCCCTGGGGGTAGCTCCTGGTCTCCTTGTCTCAGTCCCTTGACTCCGCATTTTGGAGGAGGGACCTGTGGTCCTTTTCATGAGTGTCCTGCTTTGGCTCTGTTTCTTTTTTGCTTTTAGTACTT
Source organism: Acomys russatus (assembly GCF_903995435.1). NCBI lineage: Eukaryota > Metazoa > Chordata > Mammalia > Rodentia > Muridae > Acomys > Acomys russatus. Next base: position 63,121,318 of record NC_067142.1, on the reverse strand, counting down.
GAGGGTTCCGTTCTCCCTCCAGCTTAGATATGTGTACTCAGGGTTATTCAATTGTATTTTTTTTTCTGGCGTTCTTCTGTATAGAAGACACAGAGAGGGCTAAATCAACGCGGTCTGCCTTCTCGCCAGTCCCTCTCATCGTTTTCACTTTGTTAAGCCGGAGAACCTCAATCTTGGGCCCTCAATCTTGAGGGTTTTGTCACAGGTACTAGGAGCTATGCAAGCTTTTGCTGACAAATGAGCCTGCAGCACCGAGCCCCCCACCCCCCCACCCCATACTCAGGGTATATACTTTCTATTGGATGTAGTCTGAGGACCGAGCAGTTGTTGCCTGAGTGACACTAGTAAGTTAAATACAGGCATGTGTCAACAGTGAGTTTATGAAGAAACCTGGTGATCCTCCACAGTAATGGTGGCCAATAGCCTATGGTGAGTTATGGGAGGAAATCTTACTTTCATTCACTATAACGGCAGCTACTATTACTTATCAAAAGAAAGACATTACTGTGTATGATCCAACTGGCATAGGTTAGGTCAGTTACTAAGAGCCACATAAAGTTTAAGGGAGGCAACAGAGAAAGAGATGTATACATTTGGGAGCTGATAGTACTACATGCATTTAAAACCATTGGAATGCATGAAATCACTTAGTGCGCTACTGGCGAGATGTGACAAAAGGAAGTTGAGGAAGGAGGCTTTATTTTGGCTCACTGTTCAAAGGTTCCTTCTACTGTGGCTGATAAGGAGTGGTGCGGCATTAACAGAAGGCTGCTGTTCACTTTGCCTCTACAATCAGGAGGTTGAGAAAGGCCCAGTTCACATTCTTCTTATGAAGTCTGAGGGCCAAGTGTAAGGACTTGTGCTGCCGGGGTCTTCTGACTTCAATGAACCTAGCTAATTCCTCACTGTGCAATCACTGTTTTCTGCCTGGCAGAATGCCTGGTAAAATTAGCAAGACACTCAGCTGGTCAATTCGTTTCTGAGAACCCAATCGTAAGTTGATACACATGGACCAGGGAGAAGGTATCGGTTGCCAGGGACTAGCTTTAGCTTTTAGTAGCTGGACACATACATAATTTTAATTGCAGAGCTAAAGAGAAGGAAGTTGGAAGGGCTGAACTGTGCTTCTGGCCAGCAGGACCTCTAGCTGGTTATGTGGGTAGAACAAGAGGTTTAGATTTAGTTCTTAAGTGTGCTCTTATGACTTCCTCATCCACGAGGTAACATCATTGATTGACACTCAAGCAGCAGCTCTATGCTAAAACATGAAGGTAAGTGAGAAGCGAGCACTATCTGTGCCTTTTAAGAGCTCAGGACCCAGTGGGGATGCAAATTCCTATTCCATGAAGGAAAACAAAAGAAACTTTTGATTTCAGTGTGAGCAGAGGGTTCAGGGAGCCCAGAGGACTTAACGGTAGGACTCAGACTTAACTGTGAGTGGCACCAGCTACTGACTTGGGAACAGAGGCTGGGGGAAGGGGACCGAGACACGCCTTGTGCTGCCTTGGCAGTGAGAATGCCCAAGCCAGCAGCTTCAAGGCTAATTAAGTGAAAAATGATGCGATTGATTTATTTGCTTCCAGCCAAATAGAACTTGGTCAGCATGGAAAAACCAATGAGTTTAACATTTCTCTGCTTTGAGCCTGTAAGATGACTTCAGCATCTTTCCTCAACTGTGCATTCTGTTGGCGAAACATAATATTATTTAAATATTTAAAAGGCATCAGTTCAGCTGAGGAAATGGGATTGCATGCACAAAAGAATGTGATGGTCACACTTGGCTGTGTGAAGTAGAGGTGTGCATGGGGAAATCTGAAAGCTGGTGTGAAATCAAGAACAAGAGGAGAAATCTGTTTTGACAGTTCATTCCTTCTTGATCATGCTGTGATAGATAAATTCGATGGGATAAAACAAGAGGCTAGCAGCACAGGAAGGGCCCATTGAAGTAGTTCAGGCACCAGTAAAAAAGAGAGGCGAGGGAGAAACGCCCCTAAGGATATGCATCGTCCTGTTTTGGCAAGTCTGCGCTTTGGAAGTTAGATCCAACTATTTCATATGAGACGCAAATCTTTTGTTGTTTTTTTTTTTTTTTTTTTTTGTTATTTTGAGGCAGGGTCTCTCTGTATAGCCCTGGCTATCTTAGAACTTTCTCTGTGTAACAGGCTGGCCTTGAACTCACAGAGAGCCGCCTGCACTGGCCTCTCCTGTGGTGGGGGATTAACCATCACCACACTTGGCTTCCACGACTCAAATCTTTGACTCACATCGTTTTCCTTGTTCACTGTACCCCATCACGTTACTACTGAAACCGCTTCTTTCCCCCAAGTTTAAGTTTTGTGAGTGTGTATGATGTGTGTGTGTGTGTGTGTGTGTGTGTGTGTGTGTGTGTGTGTACATGAACGCATTCTTGTATGTGAATATGGGTGTTCCACCATGAGCATGTGGAAGTCAGAGGAAAACCTAGAGCTTTGGCTTTCCTCTTCTACCTTGTTTGACACTTTTTTTTTTTTTTTTTTTTTTTTTTTTTTTTTTTTTTGTGGCTCCCTGCTGCATATGCCAGGACAGCTAGTTTGTAAGTTTCTGGTATTCTCCATTCTCCACCTCTCATCTCTCTGCAGGAGCACTGAGGTTAGAGACGTGTTATCGGAGACTTAAACTTAGGTCTCGAGCTGGGCGTGGCAGCGGAGCACGCCTTTAATCCCAGCACTTGGGAGGCAGAGGCGGGTGGATCCTTATGAGTTCGAGGCCAGCCTGGTCCACAATGCGAGTCCAGGACAGCCAAGGCTACACAGAGAAACCCTGTCTTGAATAGAAAAAAATAAATAAACTTAGGTCTCATGTTTGTAGAGCAAGCAACTTACCCAACAAGATAAGATATCCCTTTGGTTCCCAAATCCTGCTTCTTAAGTTAACCTAAATTTTAAAAGAATTGTTTTTGAGTGGCAATAACTTGATAAATGTAAGTATACATGTACGTATATAAATGTATGTATGTATGTATGTATGTATGTATGTATGTATGTATGTGTGTATCTCTCTCTGTGTGTATGCATGCTTGATTTGGGGGTTACCTCTGAGGACCTTTGGCCTCATATGATGTAGCTGAGACAGGCAGGTATGTGAGCCATAAGCTCATGTACAAGAAACATGACCGTGTTAAGTATTATGGTCTGTGATCAAACGGAGCAGTCTCCTAAGTCTAACTTTTCAGGAAGTTCAGAAAAGAATTCATCATCTCTGAATGCAAAAGGAAGCAAGGGGGTGGACATGGGAAGGTGTAGAGAGAAGAAAGGAAGGAAAAATTATTTAATTTTGTTAGTATCTCAAAAAGACCATGATTGTGAAGGTTGAATAGTAACTTTTTTATTTAAAAAAAATTTTAAATTATTTATTATTTTATTTATTTGTGTGTGTGTGTGTGTGTGTGTGTGTGTGTGTGTGTGTGTGTGTGTGTGTGTTTATGTGTATGTGGGTGCATACACGGTGGTGAGAGGACAATTTGTGGATACCAATATTCTGCTACCATGTGGTTCCTAAGAACAGAATTCATGTTGTTAGCCTTCTTTTTGTTTGTTTGTTTTGGAGACAGGGTTTCTCTGTGTAGCCTTGGCTGTCTTGGACTCGCTTTGTAGACCAGGCTGGCTTTGAATTCACAGAGACCCACCAGGCTGTGCCTCCCCAAGTGCTGGAATTACAGGTGTGTGCCACTGGGTCTGGTCATATGTTAGCCTTTTAAACCATGTTATTAGTCTTAGAAGCAGCACTATTACCTGATGAGCCACCTTGAAAACTCAGGTGGTAGCTTTCTAAATGGTAAATGAGAAATGAGAGAAGACTTTAGAGAGAGGGAGCAGAATAAACAGAAGTGTGGTAGCCTAGCGTGTGCCCAGGGTACATGTGTGGGGGTAGCCTAGCGTGTGCCCAGGGTACATGTGTGGGGGTAGCCTAGCGTGTGCCCAGGGTACATGGTGTGGAGCTAGCCTAGCATGTGCCCAGGGTACATGGTGTGGAGCTAGCCTAGCATGTGCCCAGGGTACATGGTGTGGAGCTAGCCTAGCGTGTGCCCAGGGTACATGGTGTGGAGCTAGCCTAGCGTGTGCCCAGGGTACATGTGTGGGGGTAGCCTAGCGTGTGCCCAGGGTACATGTGTGGGGGTAGAAATGTGAACTATTTAGCCTGTGCTCAGGTCCTGGCTCTCTCCAATCTAGGAGCTTGGGCAAGCTATTTAGCTTCCTGTTCCCTCACCTGTTAAACGTGGTTATTGACGGTATGCATCTCATAGGGTTGTTGTGAGGATCAATGACAACGCTTGTAAAGTACTTAAAACAGTGCCTGGAACTTGATAATTTCTCAGTCAATACAGGTTATCATTAAAAAAAAAAGGCTAAGGATGAATGGAGAAAGTAGGTATAATTTGTTATTGTTGCTTTTTCCTTTAAAATATTCATAGGTATCAAATAACATGGGAGAGAGGGCACTGAGGACCAGGGAGTGATTTGGTAAAATATAGACATTAAATTAAGTAGGACTTAGGAGAGGGAATTGGAGCTCCAGGACAAATAGTGAAAGCTGGGCTTTAATCCTAGGCAACCCAGTCCAACCCCTGGAGCAAATGAACTAATTACCCACAAATCTTCACATTCCAAGCGCTGGATTCAAACCACATATTTCTCTATGGAGTCATTTCTCACTCTCACTGATTTTAGGGCCAAGACTTGCCTCATAAATTGGAGGAAACAATGAAATATGGGCTCCCACTGTGGCCCCTGTGTAGGAAGAGAACAATGTACGGGGTTCACCGAGCTTCCCTTTCAGCCCGTGAGCTAATGGTCCTTTCTGTCCCTAATGTAGTTAGATGCAATGCCCTGTGCTGGAGAAGTGATGGCTCATCTGGGACTCCGAGGCTCTCAGTGATGGAAAGTACTGAGGTTATTCACTCTTTCGCCTTCTCTAAAAACCCCTCTTTCACCTCTGCTGTGTAGGAAGGGTGAAGGGATGGCCATTTGGGGATGTCTTAGTCCCTAACAAGTACCAGTGACCAATGGGAGCGTCCCTACTTCCCCATCACTCCCAGTTCTCCCTTTTAGAAACGTCGATGCTGGTCAAGTCTCACCAGTGTTGCACCGCTAGTGAGGGGCGTGTCCCCCATGCTTGTTGCTCTGCATGACAACAGGGTACCCAACATAGCCTTGTTGAGTTAAACAAATCAAAACCAAAGAATGATAAAATGTGTTGAACACCTACTCTGTGTTCCCAGTTAGGCAGTGAGAAGAGTAATATAAGCTACCAACGTACTGACTCTACATGTATGTAAATGTGTACATGTGCACATGTATGTACGTGTGTGTGCACATACCAGGGCCTAAGCAATTTATATGTTTATTTATTTTATGTTTTTGGGTTTTTGATACAGTCTTATGTAGTTTAAGTTGTAGGCTCAATTTTCTTTTTTTTTTTTTTTTTTTACTCCCTTTATCATTTTATTTATTTCTTTTTTTTTTTTTTTTTTTTTTTTTTTTTTTTTTTTTTTTTTTTTTTATTAATTTATTCTTGTTACATCTCAATGTTTATCCCATCCCTTGTATCCTCCCATTCCTCGCCCCCCCCATTTTCCCATTATTCCCCTCCCCTATGACTGTTCCTGAGGGGGATTACGTCCCCCTATATATTCTCATAGGGTATCAAGTCTCTTCTTGGCTACTTGCTGTCCTTTCTCTGAGTGCCACCAGGTCTCCCCCTCCAGGGGACATGGTCAAATGTGAGGCACCAGAGTATGTGAGAAAGTCGTATCACACTCTCCACTCAACTGTGGAGAATATTCTGACCATTGGCTAGATCTGGGAAGGGGTTTAAAGTTTACCTCCTGTATTGTCCTTGGCTGGTGCCTTAGTTTGAGCGGGACCCCTGGGCCCAAATCTGCCTATCATATTGCTCTACTTGTAGATTTCTAGGACCCTCTGTATCCTTTTATTTTGCTGTTCTCCCATGCGTCTCTCATTTAGAGTCCCAATAGGATGCCTTCCCCTCTGTCCCAGTTTCCTGGTAAGTGAAGGCTTTTGTGGGACATGCCCCTTGGGCTAGTATGCAGATATAAGTGAGTATATACCATTTGATTCTTTCTGCTTCTGGGTTAACTCACTCATTATGATCATTTCTAGCTCAATCCATTTATCCACAAATTTCGGGAATTCCTTGTTTTTAATAGCTGAGTAGTATTCCATAGTGTAAATGTACCACAGTTTCTTTATCCACTCTTCTACTGAGGGACACTTAGGCTGTTTCCATGTTCTGGCTATTATGAATAAGGCTGCTATGAACATGGTTGAGCAAATTTTCTTGTTGTGTGCTGGAGCATCTTCTGGGTATATTCCAAGGAGTGGAATAGCTGGGTCTTGAGGAAGCCCTATTCCCATTTTTCTGAGATAGCACCAGATAGATTTCCAAAGTGGCTGTACTAGTTTGCATTCCCACCAGCAATGAAGGAGTGTTCCTCTCTCCCCACATCCTCGCCAGCATGTGGTGTCGCTTGAATTTTTGATCTTAGCCATTCTGATGGGTGTAAGATGGAATCTCAGAGTTGTTTTGATTTGCATTTCCCTGATGACTAAGGAGGTTGAGCATTTCTTTAAGTGTTTCTCAGCCATTTGATACTCCTCTGTTGAGAATTCTCTGTTTAGTTCTGAGCCCCATTTCTCAATTGGGTTATTCGGTTTGGTGGTGTTTAATTCTTGAGTTCTTTATATATTTTGGATATTAGACCTTTGTCAGATGTAGGGTTGGTGAAGATTTTTTCCCAGTCTGTAGGCTGTCGCTTTGTTCTCTTGACAGTGTCTCCTGCCTTACAGAAGCTTCTCAGCCTCATGAGGTCCCATTTATTAATGGTTGACATTAAGGCCTGGGCCGTTGGTGTTCTGTTCAGGAAGTTGTCTCCTGTGCCAATATGTTCCAGGCTCTTTCCCACTTTTTCTTCTAAGTGGCTTAGTGTCTCTGGTTTTATGTTGAGGTCTTTAATCCACTTGGATTTGAGTTTTGTGCAAGGTGACAAATATGGGTCCAGTTTCATTTTTTTACACATAGACCTCCAGTTAGACCAGCACCATTTGTTGAAGATGCTATCCTTTTTCCATTGAATGGATTTGGCTTCTTTGTCAAAAATCAAGTGACCATATGTGTGTGGATTTATATCTGGGTCTTCAATTCGATTCCACTGATCAACCAGCCTGTTGCTGTGCCAGTACCATGCTGTTTTAAGTACTATTGCTTTATAGTACAGTTTGAGATCAGGTATGGAGATTCCTCCGGAGCATCTTTTATGTACAAGATTGTTTTAGCTATTCTGGGTTTTTTGTTTTTCCATATGAAGTTCAGAATTGAACTTTCAATGTCTTTAAAAAATTGTGTAGGTATTTTGATAGGGATTGCATTGAATCTTTAGATTGCTTTTGGTAGGATGGCCATTTTTACTATGTTAATTCTCCCGATCCATGAGCAAGGAAGATCACGCCATCTTCTCAGGTCATCTTCAATCTCTTCTTCAGAGTTTTGAAATTTTTTTCATACAAGTCCTTCACTTGCTTAGTTAGGGTAACTCCTAGATATTTTATATTGCTTGTGGCTAATGTGAAGGGTGTGGTTTTCCTAATTTCTTCCTCTGGAAGCTTGTCATTTGTGTATAGGAAGGCTACAGACTTTTTTGAGTTAATTTTGTATCCAGCCAATTTGCTGAAGTGTTTATCAGCTTTAGTAGTTTTCTGGTGGAGTTTTGAGGGTCACTTATGTACACTATCATATCATCTGCAAAGAGGGATAATTTGACTTCCTCCTTTCCCATTTGGATACCCTTGATCTCCTTTTGTTGTCTTATTGCTCTGGCTAGAACTTCGAGTACTATATTGAAGAGATATGGAGAGAGTGGGCAGCCTTGCCTTGTTCCCGATTTGAGAGGAATTTCCTTGAGTATCTCACCATTTACTTTGATTTTGGCTATTGGCTTGCTGTATATAGCCTTTATTATGTTGAGGAAAGTGCCTTGTATCCCCGATCTCTCTAAACTTTAAACATGAATGGGTGTTGAATTTTATCAAATGCTTTCTCTGCATCCAAGGAGATAATCATGTGGTTTTTTATTTTCAGTTTGTTTATATGATGGATTACATTGATGGATTTCCGTATATTAAACCATCCCTGCATGCCTGGAATGAAGCCTACTTGGTCATGATGAATGATATCTTTGATGTGCTCCTGTATTCGTTTTGCAAGTATTTTATTTAGTATTTTTGCATCTATGTTCATAAGAGAAATTGGTCTGAAATTCTCTTTCTTTGTTGAGTCTTTGTGAGGTTTAGGTATCAATGAGACTATGGCCTCATGGAATGAATTTGGTAATTTTCCATCCATTTCTATCTTTTGGAGTAGCTTGAAGAGTATCGGTATTAGCTCGCCCTTAAAGGTCTGGTAGAATTCTGCACTGAAACCATCTGGCCCTGGGCTTTTTTTGGTTGGGAGACCATCGATGATTGCTTCTATTTCTGTAGGGGAAATGGGACTATTTAACTTGTTTATCTGTTCTTCACTCAACTTTGGCAAGTGAACTTGATCAAGAAAATCGTCCATTTCCCTTAGATTTTCAAATTTTGTGGCATATATGCCTTCAAAGTAGGATCTTATGATTCTTTGAATTTCTTCAGTGTCTGTTGTTATGTCTCCCTTTTCATTTCTGATTTTGTTCATTTCAATACTGTCTCTCTGCCTTTTAGTTAGTTTGGCTAATGGTCTGTCTATCTTGTTGATTTTCTCAAAGAACCAGCTTTTGTTTTGTTGATTCTTTGGACTGTTTTCTTAGTTTCTAATTTGTTAATTTCAGCCCTGAGTTTGATAATTTCCAGGCGTCTACTCCTCTTGGGTGTTTCTGCTTCTTTTTTTTCTAGGGCTTCCAGTTGTGTTGTTAAGATGCTTATGTGCGATGTTTCCAATTTCTTTTTAAAGGCACTTAGTGCTATGAATTTTCCTCTTAGCACTGCTTTCAATGTATCCCACAAATTTGGGTATGTTGTTTCTTCATTTTCATTGAATTTCAGAAACTCCTTGATTTCTTTCTTTATTTCTTCCCTGACCCAGGTGTCATTTAGCAGAGAGTTGTTTAGTTTCCACAAACGTGTAGGCTTTTTGTTATTTCTGTTGTTGTTGAATTGCAGCCTAAGAGCATGGTGATCTGATAGGATACAAGGTATTATTTCAATCCTCTTGTATCTGTTGAGGCTTGCTTTGTGACCTACGATGTGATCAATTTTGGAGAAGGTTCCATGGGGTGCAGAGAAGAAGGTGTATTCTTTCTTGTTTGGGTGAAAGGTTCTATAGATATCTGTTAGATCCATTTGACCCATGGCATTGGTTAATGATGTTATTTCTCGGCTTAGTTTCTGTTTCAATGACTTATCCTTCAGTGAGAGTGGGGTGTTGAAGTCTCCCACTATTATTGTGTGGGGATCGATGTGTGGTTAAGCTTTTTTTAGGAGATCTTTTACATATGTGGGTTGCCCTTGTATTGGGAGCATAGATGTTCAGAATTGTGATGTCATCTTGGTGACTTTACCTTTGATGAGTATGAAGTGTCCTTCCTCATCCCTTTTGATTAATTTTGGTTGAAAGTCTATTTTGTTCGATACTAAAATGGCTACCCCTGCTTGCTTCTTGTGACCATTTGCTTGGAATATTTTTTCCAACCTTTTACCCTGAGGGTAATGCCTTTCATTATGGGTGAGATGTGTTTCTTGGATGCAGAAGAATGTTGGGTCTTGTTTATGTACCCATTCGGTTAGTCTGTGTCTTTTATTGGAGAATTGAGGCCATGATGTTGAGAGATATTAATGACCAGTGACTGTTAAGAGTCTTAATTTTGATGTTGTTTCCAGTCGAGCGTTTGTGTAGTTGTGTTTTTGCCATGGGATAGTTATCTATTTCCTGGTAGTTTTGGTTGTAGCTTGACCCTTTGGGATGGAGTTTTCCTTCTAGTACCTTCTGTTAAAGCTGGATTTGTGGATAAGTACTGTTTGAATTTGTTTTTGTCATGGAATATTTTGTTTTCTCCATCAATGGTTATTGATAATTTTGCTGGGTAAAGTAGTCTGGCCTGGCATCTGTGTTCTCTTAGGGTTTGCAGGATCTCTGTCCAGGCCCTTCTGGCTTTTATGGTCTCTGCTGAGAAGTCAGGTGTAATTCTGATAGGTTTACCATTAAATGTTATTTGGCCCTTTTCCCTTGCAGCTTTTAATATTTTTTCTTTGTTCTGCATGTTTTTGTGTTTGATTATTATGTGGCGGCAGTTTTTCTTTTCTGGTCAATTCTATTGGTGTTCTGTAGGCCTCTTGTATGTTTATAGGCATCTCTTTCTTTAGATTGGGGAAATTTTCTTCTATGATTTTGTTGAGAATAGTTTCTGGGCCCTGGAGTCTGATGTCTTCTCTTTCTTCAATGCCTATTATCCGCAAATTTCTTCTTTTCATGGTGTCCTTAATTTCTTGGATGTTTTGTGTCAGGAGTTTTCCAGATTGGCATTTTCTTTAATGGTTGATTCAATATCTGTGATTGTATTTAGCCCTGAGATTCGTTCTTCCATCCTCTTGGATTCGTTAGGCAAAAGCTCACCTCTGTGTGCTCGCCTTCTTCTCTGAGGCTCACGTTCTCGTTTTTTCTTCTGTCTGTGTGTTTATCATTGAATCCATTTTCATTTTCAGATCTTGAACTGATTTTTTTATTTCTTCATCTGATTTTTTGTATATTCCTGAGTTTCTTCCATTGCCTCTTTATAGGTCTCAGAGCTTGAACCGTTTTAGTTATTTCTTTCATCTGGTTGTTTGCATTTTCTGCAATTTTTCCAGTCCACTCTATGTGCTTCTTTTATGTCCTCTCACCTGTTTGTCTGCGTCTTCCTGCATTTGATTACGAAATTTTATTTGTTTTCCTCCATTATCATCCTCATTACTAAGGATTTGAGGTCATTTCTTGTATTTCCGTTGTATTGAGTTCTCTGGGTGGTTTTCTTTGGGATAGCTGGAAACTGGAGACGCCATGTTGTTTTGGGGGTTTTTTGCGTATGCTTTTTCGTTGTCCCTTTAGGACATCTTGCCGTCTTTGTTTTTGTTTGGGTAGCTTCCAGAGTTGAATGGAGGGTGTCTGATGATAGATTCACTTGTTTTCCTTACGATTTCCCTAGGCTGCGAGCTCAAAGCTTCACTGGTGTGGATGTTAGGATGTTAGCCCTGTTGTTCTGGTCTCTCACAGCCATGATCCTCAGTCCCTCTCTGCTGTGGATCCTGCAATTGTTCTGGGTCTCTGAATGAGCGTTGGGTCAGGCCAAGGTATCCACAGCCTTCTGTTGTTCCCTGCCAAGTCCAGCCAGGAGCACTGGGACCGAACCACGGGCAGAACTCAGCTAGATTCTCAGGGCCAGACAGTCTGCCAAGCTCAGCTAGGGATTTGGGCCAAAAATGCACACAGGGCCCAGCCAGAATTTTTGGGCTGGGACTACGCACCAAGCTCCACTAGGGCCTTTTTGCCCAAAGTGCGTGCTGGTGGTCAGTTATTGACTCAGGGCCGGAACTGACCACAAATCTCAGCCAGGAATTCTGGATTCAAACTGGTACACTGTGTCCAACCAAAGTCTTAGAGCTGGTGGAACCGAGAGCTCTGTCCAGCCTGTGCCACAGCAGGAGAACTGCGGCTGCTCTGAGTTAGCGCCAGTGGTGGAACAAGTGCTCCGCCCGCACTGTGTCCCCGCAGGGGAGCTGCCGCTGAGCTGAGGTGGTGCCTAGGATGGAACCGAGCACGTCACCAAGCCTGCGCCACAGCAGGAGAACTGCGGCTGCTCTGAGTTAGCGCCAGTGGTGGAACAAGTGCTCCGCCCGCACTGTGTCCCCGCAGGGGAGCTGCCGCTGAGCTGAGGTGGTGCCTAGGATGGAACCGAGCACGTCACCAAGCCTGCGCCACAGCAGGAGAACTGCGGCTGCTCTGAGTTAGCGCCAGTGGTGGGACAAGTGCTCCGCCCGGACTGTGTCCCCGCAGGGGAGCTGCCGCTGAGCTGAGGTGGTGCCTAGGATGGAACCGAGCACGTCACCAAGCCTGCGCCACAGCAGGAGAACTGCGGCTGCTCTGAGTTAGCTCCTGTGGTGAAACCAAGTGCTCCGCCCAGACTGTGTCACCGCAGGGGAGCTGCCGCTGAGCTGAGGTAGTGCCTAGTGTGGAGCAGCGTGCTCAACTAAGCCTGCGCCACAGCAGGGGAGCTATGGCCACGCTGAGTTAGTGCCTCAGGCAGAATTGTTTGCTGGGCCGGGCCAATACCCGGGACTCTGGGGCCGAACTGTCCGCCGAGTCCAATCTGGGTCCAAAGGCTCCACGCGACCCAAATCCTGCCCCGAGTCCCCTCTCCCGCAGCAATTCCCACCAGCCACCACACCAATCGCCTCCACCGGAAGGCTATGAGCTGCAAACCTCAGCCGCCGCTGCTGGTGCCGCTGGTGCTGCCGCCTCTACCGCTGCCGCTCCGATCAGAGAAAAACCACGCTCCTCCCGTGTGCAGGGGCACGCAGGTCCTCCGCACCCTGGTCCCTCCGAACCGTGGAGCACTCCCGCTGCCGTGATGTTCGGACCTCGGTGTTCCTGGCTCAGAAATCTGTGCAATTCCCTGAATTGTTCACTGGAGCCTCCAAACGCGGTCCACACTGCTCGCCGCCATCTTGGATCCTCCAGGCTCAATTTTCTTAACAATTATATTTTATTATGAACTTATTAGCTAAGAGTACCTCATTTATAACCTGACTAACCTAAACAATAACAAAAGGAGATTAAAGAATACAATAATGAAATTGTAAGAATATCAGTTCCGAGGAATGATTCTCTTGGCATAATCAGTAGGATTGCTTCTGCTGGAACCTGGAGCAACTGGAACCTGGAGCCTCAGGCAGAGCCCTGAAACCTTCCCTCAAACGATTCTCTCTAGGAGCATCTCAAAGTGGAGCAATGAAAAGCCAAAACTATCCCAAGTCTCCAAAGACCCCGCCTCCTGTTTTTGGTTCACATTTATATCTCCTCTCAGAATTTGTTCAAGAATGTTTTTCAGCTGGTTAACAACCAATCTCTCCCACATGGTGGTTTGACTTCTACGGGGATAAACATTACCTGCTCTCTCACATGTCTTTTTCTCATCCCCCACTTGTGATCTAGACAAAAATTATGTTTATCTCTCCTTCATTAGGTTGACCTTGAATTGGCTCTACAGCTGAGGTTGACCTCGAATTTCTGATGCTCCTGCTTCCATGTCCCAAGTGCTAAAATTACAGGTGTGCACCATCGCATCTGGCTTTTCTTATTTAACCATCACACCAAATCTACAGAATGCTAATTATTGTGTCCAATTTGCTTATAAAAAAAAAGCAAAGCTCAGAGATGTTCCAATATTGAGGGCATTAAACTCGGGGGAGGCAGTATAGGACTCGAGCCCTGTGATAATAAACACTAAATATCGAGGGGGGGTGGTTTAAGAGAACCAGAACTTTGGTCTTGAATTATGAGGAAATAGGTTAAGTCAACTAGTCTATAGCACTTTGTTATGGCAGCCTGAGGAAGCAAATACAATAAGGAAGTAAGTACCCAGAGGAAGGTTCTGCAGAGATCTATACTCATTTGTCCCTGGGGACTTTGTTGGCTACTGATCTTGAAGGCCAGCACCAGTGCGCCGGCTGACACAGACTCTTTTAGCTCCTGTGGCACTCATGGTGGGGCCTGACAGTATGGCAATATACTGAGCTGCATATGCTTGTCTTTAAACAGCTCAAATTCAAATAGACAGGAACATACAGACCACAATCTTTCTCTCCCTTTCTGTCTGTCTCTATCTTCCCTTGACAACTGAAAAACTTCATGCTTCCCTATCCAGTCTCTACAGGCACCAATATTGGCCTTTGGGATGCCCATCTCTTTACATAATTTCTGTGCCTTTTAAGATGAGAGCTAAGAGCAGATTCAGAAAGTCCAGGTATCAGACTGGCTCCTCCCTCTGGTGACTTCTCATCTCTCCCTCAGGGAGATGGTCTTCAAAGGCTGGGAAGCCGCTCTTCTTACTTCTCTCATGTGGAGGGCTGCTGAGCAGCCTTATGGTTGACATTGGAGCTTGGAATTAGCCTTTGAGGCAGCCCCACATTCCTAGCTTGCTCCTTCTTCCCCAGTAGAATAAAAACAGAGGAGGCCTGGATCCGCTCTACATGGGGTTCAGGCTGCGTAGACTGTGGCGGAGAGTAGATTGTGGTTCTGTAACACACACAAGAGACAGAAACAAGGACCGAACAGGCTGTTCAGGGAAAGTCAGATGGGTTTGAAGGGGTGTTTGTGTGGACACTGTAGATCTCTCCTGATCGTCACAAAGTGACAAGGTGTGGGAAGTACAGGTTGCAAGTACACATGGTTATACATGCTAAAGACGAGAAACTGATGTTTTCTGAGTGGCACAAAGGGAGTTTTCATGGGTTGTTAAAATGGGCACGAAACTCCGTGTTTGTCCATGGTGTCTTGGCAGCAATTAAGAATGCCTAGGAGGTGGGGGAGGGTATGCTTACTGAGATAATGTTCACCTATATTCAAGGACAAAGAGAAAAAACAGTCTACCAGGTTTTTAAAATTATCTATCTATCTATCTATCTATCTATCTATCTATCTATCTATCTATCTATCTATCATTTTTTCGAGACAAGGTTTCTTTGTAGACCATACTGGCCTTGAACTCACAGCAATACACCTGCCTCTGCCTCCCTAAGTGCTGGGATTAAAGGAGTGCGCCACCACATCCGGTTAGGTTTTTAACTATGAACAAAGAGTCTGACGTTAAGAACAAGAACAAAACAGGTAGTGGAGGGGCGCAGTTATCAAAGGGAGGAAAAACAGATTAAAAAAAAATACACATGGCTGTGGATGTACATCCAGCAATGTGGAGGAGAAAAAAAAAAGACAAGGAAACACTAGCAATTTAATGGAACGTGATACAGCAGGAGAGCCTCTGAGGAAGACTGAGCAGGAAGAACCTGCACGAGAAAGTGTGGGGTGGAGGCAGGAGATGTGCATGGGAGCTAACTAACTATACAGAGTGGCTCTGGACATATGTGGTTGTTTATTTGCTTATTTAGTATTCTGGTTCATTTTTGCCAACTTGATACAACTTGGGAAGAGAATCTCACCTGAGGGACTGTCTCTATCAAATTGGCCTGTGTGAATTCACCTCTAGGGCATTTTTGTCATTAATGATCAATGTGGAAAGTCCCAGTCCACTGTGGGCAGTGTCATCCCTGAGCAGACAGTCCTGGGTTGTGTAGTAAAGACAGCTAGGCAAGCCATGGGGAGCAGACCAGTAAGCAGCGTTCCGTGGTGCTCTCTGCTTCTGTTCCTGCTTCCCGGTTCCTGTCTTGGCATCTGACAACTATGGACTCTAACCCAAATAATACCCTTTCTCTCTAAGTTGCGTTCAACCAGTGTTTTGTCACAGCAACAGAAACCAGACTAATTGAGGAATTCATTCATTTAATTGTTTAAACAGGGTCTTCCGTGGCCCAGATTAGACATCTGTGTATGTAGCCAAGGTGACTTCAAACTCTTGATCGCTCTTTCCCCCCCTCTTCACAAATGATGTAATTACAGATTTGTGCCATCATGGCTGGTTTATGGCACATTGGGGATCAGGATTGAGGGCTTTGAACATGCTTGTTTGGCAAGCACCAGTCTGATTGAGTCATTCACCAGCCCACAGCTTAGGTGTTTAAAGGCCACACATAATAGCCATAAAGACAACCTGCCTGTCAAGGAAAGCTAAGAGGCATGGATGAACAGAATACTACCCAAATGTGTAAATCCCAGATGAGCTGCAGCTTGCTGAAATTGTTTTGAACCAAGAAGGAAGAAAGAAATTAGAGTTGAGGTTATTTCTGAGAGAAGATGCAATGAGGGTTTGATGATGGGCACAGTGCTCGGGGCAGATGGGATAACGGCTAGGAGCGACAGCGAGGGCAGTCCTATTTTGTCTCTGTGTTCTCTATCAAGCAGAGTGACCTTAAAACGGGAAAGGGTACAACAAGCGTGATTAAGAGAGGATTGAAATCTAAGGGATGGGAGGCAGCAGTGCAAGGAGGCGCTACATGAGTTCAAACCCAGATGAATTATGTCCAAGGGTGCTGGGAGAAATTGTAGACGCAGTCACAGAAAGGCTGCTGCAAACATGGAAGAATCATGGGCCATGATGATGTGCCCTCCATTAAAAAAAAAAGTCAGATTTCTCAACCCCGACAACCGACAAAATTCCAGAGTATATTGTTCGAATCAGGCTTAGCAGCTGTTGTAATGGACACCCGTTCATTAACAATAAGGCGGGGCAAGGTAACACCATCTTAAAAGAAGATTCTCTATATGCCAGGCTGGTCTCCAATGCATTGTGATTATGACTTTGAACTTCTGATTCTCCTGCCTCTGTGTTTTAGAGCAGAGTTATCCACCATTTTTTTTTTTTGAAATTGTATTTTCTTAGCTATTCATCTGTTAATGGACACTTACACTGATTCCATAGCAGGACTCCTGAGACTGGTGCTGTGTCAAACGCAGGTGTACAGCTCTCTCTCTCTCTGTCTCTCTCTCTCTAATTAATTAATTAATTAGTTAATTAATGTTCGTGTGCAGCCATCTCTGTGGTGCTTGTGTCTTACTTGCCAACAATTCTTTGTAGTAGACATTTTGATTTAGGTGAGTGGACTCTCCATGTGGTTTTGATTTACATTTCCCCACGGCTAAAGATGTCGAACATTTTTTTTCATGTATTTATTGATCATTTGTATTTCTCTTGAGAAGTACCTGCTGAGATTTGTTCACTTATTGATTTGAGTCTTATTTTTATTCTCTCTCTTTTTTTTAGTCCTTTATATATTCTAGATTAGTCTTCTGTGATAAGAATATATATAAAAAATCTATTCCATTCTTTTTAATATAAAATTTCAAACTTACATTAGTTGTACATGGTGATGGTTTAACTGTATAAAATTCATAAAGACATTTTATACAGGTGTACCATGCCCTTTGAGTGTCTTCACCCCTTACCGTCTCTTTATCCCTCTCCACTACTCCCATTCATCTCCTATTCTTTTTACATTTTATTTATTAATTTAGTCTCTTTACAGCCTGATCCCAGACCCTTCCCACTTCTCTTCCCAGTCCTGCCCTCCTGTTCTCTCCCCTCCCCACTCTCCTTTTTTCCTAGAGAAGGGAAGGTCCCCACGGAGTACCAACCCACCCAGGCACCTAAAGTCACAGAAGAACTAAGCCCATCCTATGCCACTGGGGCCTGACAAAGCAGTCCAGCTAAGGGAAAGGGATCCAGAGGCAGGCAACAGAGTCAGAGGCAGCTCCTACTCCCATGGGTAGGAGATCCACATGATGACCAAGCTGCACATCTGCTACATATCTATAGAGGATCCAGGCTCAACCCATGCAAGCTCTTTGGTTAGTGGTTTAGTCTCTGTGAATCCCTGTGGGCCCAGGTTAGTTTATTCTGTAGGTCTTCTTGTGGTGTCCTTGACCCCTCTGGCTCCCTCTATCTTTCCTCCCGTTCTTCCACAAAACTCCAGGAGCTTGGCCTATTGTTTGGCTGTGGGTCTCTGCATCTGTTCCCATCAGCTGCTGGATGGATTAGAAGATAGCTATGCCAGGTTCCCATCTGCAATCATAGCAGAGTGCCATTAATAGTGTCAGGATTTGGCTCTCTCCCATGAGGTGGGTCTCAAGCTGGGGCAGTCATTGGTTTGCCATTCCCTCAATCTCTGTTTCATCTTTACCTCTACACTTATTGTAAGCAAGACAAATTTTGGGTTTACGGTTTTATGGGTGGTGTCTCCCTCCCTCCACTAGAAATTTCACCTGGCTACAGGAGGTGGCCACTTCAGGCTCCTTAATCCCCCCTACTGCCTTAGCTAGAAATCTCAGCTAGGATCACCCCCATAGACTCCTGGGAGCCTTCCTGTCCCAGGGATGCCCCCTACTGACTTCTGTTCTCTCTCCCAGTCCTACTTCCCTCCCCAAACACCTGATCCCCACCCCTGCTGCCCTCCCCATCCCATCTCCCACACAGTTCCCTCCCTCCATCTACTTTAGCTGTGTCTTTTATTTTCCTTCTGAGTGAGATTCATGCATCTCATGTTACTTAGCTTCTTTGGGTCTGTGCATTGTAGCATGGTTACCTTGCTCATACATTCATGCCACACATTTGTCTTTGTAAAACTTAGGATCCACAAAGTGAGAGACAACATGCAGAATTCGTCTTTCTAGTTCTAGCTTCCTGCAATTTCAGTATGACTTCCAGATGCAAACAGTATCATATGGTTCATCTTTATGGGTAAATAAAATTCTACTGCACGCATGCAGCACGGACATGAATGCACACATGTATATGTAGTTGTGTCTGCCCTAGAACTCTATGTAAACTTGAACTCACAAAAAACTGCCTGCCTCTGCCTTCCTAGTGGTGGGATTCAAGACATGTGTGCGATACCTGACAATATAGCATAGTTTTAAGTCAGATATCAGGGTACCACCAGCACTGTCTTTTCCCCCCTTTGGGGTTCTTTGACTATTCTAGGCCCCTGGTACCTCCATATGAATTCGAGGATGGCTTTCTCTAGCTCTGTGAGGCATAATGCTGGTATTTTGATGAACTCATTTGTTTTTCATCCTGGCAAGTCTAACTGCTCACGGTTCTTACCCATAGAATCAATGGAATCCATTACTTTTGGAATGAGACATGCATAGGCTGGAACCCAGCTTCTTAAACTCATGTGGGGTTGTGTAACTCAATGTGGGGCTTGTGAAAAGTTGGTTCCAGTAAACGTTATGAAGATATTTTTTGAATTAAAATATTAATTCAAAACTAAATGGGTGAAGAAGCTGAGGCATTTTGGTAGCATGTTTTGTTGCACTGTGACATCACCACAGTTCTGAACACACAGCACATAGCACTTTGCACTGTGCATGACATCATGTGTCAGTGAGTGACAACACCAGTGAGTGTGATCTGAAATGCCTTGGCTCAGATTCCAGGCCCCTTCCTGCCAAGAGCTGCAGTGCTTTCACTGGACACACAAAGTTCTCTGCTCTTGTAGAAGCACAGTGGCCTAACTATGGAAGACAAAGACTTTTAACATTTTTACTCTCGGCAAGTACTCAGTTATTTTATCTTTGCATTGCATTGTATTTTATTTAGAGTGGTTTTTAAAAACCGTTTGAGTTGTTGACTTGAGTGTCATAGAAAATCATTACAGGTTGATGCGCTCTGTCTCTGCAGCATCAAATATCTGGCCAGGATTTTGTTTTGCTTTGTTTTGTTTTTCTTCTTTTGTTATTAATTTAGTAAAATGTTGATTTTACTTAATATTATTTATTAATATTTTTATTCTTGAAATTTCATACATGCATACAATAAAATATGATCTCTCTTTTATCTCCTCCTCCATCTCCCTACTTATCCTCCTCCCAACTTAACATCTTAAAAAAAAAATTCCTACGAAATTCAGTTAACACTGCCCATATGTGCTTGGGTGTGAGGCTGTCTACTGGGGTCTCGGGATGGTATCAGTAGTCAAGATTTAACTCTTTTTAAAAAAGACTTTTAAAAAATGTGTGCATGTGCGTGCATGTGTGTGTGTGTGTGCATGTGTGTACCTGCAGAAGCCGGAAGAGGGCTTCCAAATGCCTGTGAGTGGCTCAGTCGAAGTACTGGGAGCTGAAACTCAGGCTCTCCTGGAAGAGCTGCACGTGCTGAGCCTTCTCTCCAGCCGGAGATTAACTCTTTATGTAAAAATAAGCAATCACCTTCATATTATTACTATGAAACTCTACTTTTATCTTTAATCTATGGCAAAACATACACATACCAAAAATTATTTTAAAATAAATCCATTTTAAAAGATTTATTTTATTATATATAGTGTTCTGCCTGCATGTATGTCTGTAGGTCAGAAGAGGGCACCAGATCTCATTACAGATGGTTGAGAGCCACCATGTGGATGCTGGGAATCAAACTTAGGACCTCTGGAAAAGCTGTCACTGCTCTTGACCTCTGAGCCATCTTGCCAGCCCATTTATGACTTTTTAGTTACTAAACATTTTATTTGTGAACCTAGTCACAAAAGAAAATTATTTGATGAAAATAGTTGTGATAGGAAAAGTTTAAGATGCCCTGGGCTAGAAAAAGGGGTCATAGGAGAAACAATAGTCTGGGAAGTGAGGTGCAAGAAAAAGATTAACAAATTGCATTAGAGTCCAGAACGAGAAGCTGGTCTGTCCTTATTTATTTGAAAGTTGGGTTACTTGGATTCCCTCCCTCCCTCCCTTCTTTCCTTCCTTCCTTCCTTCCTTCCTTCCTTCCTTCCTTCCTTCCTGTTTTTCTTTCTTTCACGCAGAGCATCAGAGACTCAGGTATCCAGCTCACCTTAGCTGTATGGACCACTGTGAGTTATGTTCTTATGGCTCCCATGTGCCATAACCAGCTAAGGGTGGGAGCCTCCCGCGAGCGGCTCAGGTTGGAATGTAGCTCCATTGTGTTACCTTGAGGAGCCCGATTAACCTTCAAAGCCCTGGCTTCCTCAGTTGTAAAGCTACTCTTCAGTGAATGCCTACCCTGGTCCCCTCAGGTGCTGGCAGCCTGCCCACATCAGCTGCTGTGGCGCCATGTGACTCACACATAACCCCCCAGCTTAGGGGCCCCCAGCTGTTTGCTGACTTTTATTCTGTTCTGTGGTCTATGGAAGATCTCACGAACCACTCACCCTGTTGGCAGGACAGCTTGTTCTTCTAGACCGTTTGGGTGGGATTTGATGACCTCACATAACCTGGCACCTTGGTTGTGACCACACGCCCTAAACTATCTTATCAGTAAGCCCAGAGTCATTGTGGGTCATTGTGACCCAGGCTTTCTGAATATTCTGCTCAATACTTTTTGAGGGATGGGAATCTAATGGCTCACAGGATTGTCACATGAGTAAATTTTATTTTTTTGGGTGTGTGGGGGGCGGGGGGACATGCCCTGCATTGCACTCGGCACAGACTGGGTGCTGGAGAGGGCAGCTGCCATTTTCTCAAGGCACATTTATTTTAAAGGGGCATATCAAAATTCTTATTTATAATCTGACATTTCCAGGAAAGTAGAGAGCAGTGAGAGCTACAGCAGGAACAGGGCCAGAGAAGAGGGCTGCTTTTCTTGCTGTCTCAGTGAACTTTGTCTTATAATAGCGACTTGGCCCACTCTTTGCTTAGTCACTCAATCCACAGTCACCTCCATTAGTCAGTGCTGCTGGCTAGTTCTTATCACAGCTATGATTCCCTTTATTTTTAAACCCAAATCTCCTGCCACAGGGAAACTTCACGCTGGAACCCGACAAAGTCAGGCAAGCAGAGCCGGTGGGAGATGCGAGGACTGGCCTGCCATAGGAAGGGTTCGAAAAGTAAAGCAGATATTCTTCTGGGCAGGGTATTGGATTAGAAGTCAATGGAAGATAGGTTGAGGTTTTTGTCCCCTGAGGAAATCAGCAGGGAAACGTGTTCCATAGAGGCAGGGGAGGAGCAGCAGGGGCAGGGGTGCGGGGGGCTGCAGAATGGAAGCTGCTGGGTGGCAGAGAGCTTTTAGCCAGTACAGAGAGTGATGCTCAGTGTGATGCCTCAAGCAGGGCTGGACCATGGGGAGGAGAGCGCGCAGCACACAGGGCTCTTTTTCAGAAGGAGCCAGGTATTTGGTTTCATGCTCTGCTTTCACCTTCTTGAAGTGTTTAATGATTTGGGGGCGGGGGAGATGGCTCAGCTGGCAAAGCACTTGCAGCATGAACATAAAAGATCTGAGTTCTAAGCCCAGCACCGACATAAAAACTCCAGGTATGGGCTGGCAAGGTGACTCAGTGGTTAGGATCGACACAAGGGGCTCCGCCACACATTGCTTCTGCTCACAGGCGTGTCCCATTACCACCCCCCACCCGCCACACACTTGGAGGCTGGAGGTCAATGTCTTACGTCTTCCTCCACTGTTCGCCCTGTTTTATTTTTATTTTTGGAGATGGGGGACTGTCACCCAGCATGGAGCTTGTCAATTCATCTAGATCGGATGCCCGGCAAGCCCAGGCATTTTCCTGTCTCCACCTCCCCCGAGCCAGCCTGAACACATTATTTTTTACATGATGCCTGGATGATCTGATTATTAATGAGGAGAATTTAAAGAAACTCTCCTTTATGGGTTGGAGATACAGGTGTCCGATGCCTAGCGTGTTCTGAATTACGGTGCTGCTCTCAGTTTCCTGTGTGTCCTCCACAAGTCTCATGGAATTGCAAAGGAGACACTAAAACGCCACCTAAGAATCTGCTTTTAAGCATAAGTCCAGACTTACACAAAACTGAGCTGCATGGAGAATTAAGTATTTTTAGAAAAATTGTTTTTGCAAGGATGGTCTGGTCTAGGTACGCTAAAACTATGTCTTGGAGCCATTTACCACAAGTGTATCCTCGTGTTGTGACAATCTGGAAAATATTCTTGACAACTTAGGAACAACGGTACCAGAAGAAAAAACACTTCTCAGAATCAGGAGGTACCCAAGAGCCTTTGTGACCTTTTGTTTGCCAATGTGGAGTTGTTGCTTGCAAGTGTGTCAATTGAAAACAAAGTTGCTCGAATTTATGGAACAATGCTCTCTCCCATTAGCCATTGGGGAAATGCAAATCAAAAGTGCGATGAAAGGCTTTCTTATGCTAGTTAGAATAGCTGTTTGCAGCAGATAAGTAATAAAGATGCTGGCAAGGATGTGGAGAATAGGGTATCTTCTTTTTAAAAAACCCTGTATTTATTTATTTGTGTGTGTGTGTATGTGTGTGTGTGTGTGTGTGTGTGTGTGTGTGTGTGTGTGTGTGTGTATGCACACGTGCTGTGCAACAGTGCACATATGGAAGTCAGAGGGCAACTTGCAGAAATGAATTTTCTTCTCCTATCATATGGGTCCTAGGGTTGAACTCAGGTGGTCAGGTTTGATGGCAAGTGACTTTAATTAGTTGTCATGCCAACCTCCAGAATTTAGAAAATCTAATGCACCGTTGGTAGGGATATAAATTAAGATAGCAATTATGGAGGACTGGCATGAAGAGTCATCACAGCTTAAAGATAGATCTACCGTATGATCCAGTGACCCCCCCACTCTGGTTTATAGCCAAAGGAGTGTAAACCAACACCTTAAAAGAGACCCAGGTCTGGCCACATTGATTTGCCACACAATTCATAGCAAGGGAGCCTTGGAGTAGCCTGGATGTTCCTCAGTGGATGACTAGATAAAGCAAATGAGGGATAAACATAGTGGACTATGACTCAACCACGAAAATGATGTTCTACTATTTGCACCCAAACAGATGCAAGTGGAGCATCTTGTGTCACATGAAATGCCAGGCACAGAAAGACAAACGTTATGTGTTCTTATTCATATACAGGCACTAAAACAGTGAGTCTGAAGGTACAACAGTGGCCCCCAGTGTCTGAAGGGGCTGTGAGCGGAGGGAGGCAGCGGCAGGGTCGGTGATGATAAGTTCTGGTGTTACACAATAGTATATGGGGCACCTGCAGTTGACAATCACCTGGTACATATCTTATGAATACATACCTTGGAGGGAGCTCGAAAGTGCCAAACGCAGCGGGGCAGAGATGCAAACACTGATCATTTTGATTCAGCCAATGTGCACTGTATGTGTGGGTCAAGTGCACTTTATTCTGTAAGTATGTACAATGAAAATAAGAGTGGTTGAGGAAAGTGCCCTTTTGCATTTAAAAAGGAGGTGAAGTCATTCTAAATTTTGATAATTTAAGAACTGAGTTTCCAGAAAAGCAAGCCAGAAAGACTTATGATGATGACACTGCCTCATTAATAAACTGTGAGTTATTATGGTAGGTTATACGGTACACATAATTATGGTAGGACACAGTTTTGTAATTATATAAATTTACTTACATGTGGGTCACTGTTAACCTATCAAGCTTTATGGATAACTCAATATTTTTAAAGGAAAAAAAAAACCTTTATAGCTCAGAACCTAAAGGCATGCTGTTTTGTGTATTTGTGTGTATGCATACATGTGTACAGGTCCATGTGTGTGTGTGAGAACAGAGTCACTGGTTGTCCTCAAGTGCTTTCTAACTTAGCCTTTGAGACAGGGTCTGCCACTAACTGTGTGGCTTGAGGCTTCAGCTGGCCTGGCTGGCCTGTAGCCCCAGGCACCCTCCCATCTCCGGCCTCCTCGAGGCTGGGCTCATAGGTTGACACTGCTATTCCCAGATTATTTTACCCAAATGCTGGGGATCAAACTCAGCGCCTCATGCTTGACTTCACTGACAGAGCCAACTCCTCAACCTCCCCCTGGTTATTGAATAAGGGCCTGACATCTTTTCCTTTGGGGGTGACTTCACAAAACACACAGCTAGCTGCTCTGAGGCCTGCTTCTTAGCTGGATTTGGGCCTTCACTGTAGAGAGATGATGGTATGGATATTTTTAGCTTGCTTTAGTAAAGGCCTTGAGTGGGTTCTTATAAAAGGGGGAGCTCGTGGCGAGCCGGTTGATTTCTCCTCTGGAAGGTGAGCAGCAGGAGCTGTGAGGTCATGAGCCAACTCTTTCTGCTGAGTTGTCAGACCCAGCCAAGGGCCTGACACCAGCTCAATGTGTGAGCAGAAGTGGGGAGACAGCAAGCTGCCATGCTGAACCCGGGGAGAGGGGGGTGGGAGTGGTGTTGGTGGACGGGAGGGTGTGGGTGGGGAGGCTGGCTTTCAGAGGGCAGAAGGCTAAAGGTGGAGTCCAAGGCTGTGGGGACAGATACTGGGTGAGGCCAAGCCCTGCTGACTGAGCTTAATGTGGAAATTGGTTCTTCCTGCAACACTTACCCTGAGTAGGAATAGGTCTCATAAAATCAGGGAGTTAGAGGAGTTTAGGAAAGAATTAAACAAACAAACAAAAAAAAGACTACTTTTGTGTACACGTGTTAACACATTTTAGTTTAACCATTGCCATGATAACATATATGCATATACTTTGTTCAAAACCAACCCCCTCTATTCATGTCTTTCTTGCTACCGCCCTGTTTCCCACTTCCCCTTCTACTACCACTTAGAAGTCTGTCATTTGGTTTCCTGTCTCAGCAACTCAGCTTCTGCACTCGAAAGAAGATATTCCACCTTTATCTTTGTGGGGCTGAATTATTCCACTTGACATGACGACATCCAACTATATTATTTTTTTTTCTACAAACAACATTCTCTTATTCTTCTTTATGGCAAAGTAAAACTCAGTTGTGTATATATTTCATATTTAAAATGTTTAAGTGTTAGTTTTAAAAATCATTTTATTTTCTCAAGTATTACGTTCCGACTGCAGTGCCCCCCTCCCTCCTTCCCACATTTCCTCCCTCTCTACCCTTCTCCATCCACTCCTCCTCCATTTCCCTTCAGAAAAGGGCAGTGATATCAACCAAACATGGCATATCAAGTTGCAACAAGACTAGGTACTTCCCCTCATATTAAGGCTGGATGAGGCAACCCAGTAGGAGGACAAGGGTTGCAAAAGCAGGCAGAAGTGTCAGAAACAGCCCCCACTTCCTCTCTTAGGAGTACCACAAAAACACTAAGTTACATAGCCAAAACATATATGCAGAGGGCCTGGGTCAGACCCATGTGGAATCCCTGATTGTTGCTTCAATTTCTGTGAACCCCTATAGGTCCAGGCTTATTGATTCTGTGTGTTTTCTTGTGGGGCCCTTGAATCCTTCCTCCTCATCTTCAGCAGGATTCCCTGGGCTCTGTGTAATGTTTGGCTGTGGATCTCTGTGTCTGTTTCCATCAGTTATTGGATGAAGCCTCTCTGATGACAGTTGGGTTAGGCACCAGTCTATGAGTATAGCAGAATATCCTTAGGAATCACTTCATTGACTTTCCTCCCCAATTGTGTTTGGTTTTATCCTAGGTCTCTGGATCATCTGGCCTCTGGTTTCTGGTCCTCCAAGGAGTGTCATAGGTGGGCTCCCTCTCTTGGCCTGGATCTCAAGCTGGACCACTCCCACAATTTCTGCTTTACCCCAGCACAGGTTTTGTGGCTGGGTTGATGTTCAAATTCCTCCAGTGGAAGTCATGTCTGGCCACTTCAGACTCTGTATGTGCCATTACTAGGAGTCTTAGATTCCTGGGAGTTTCCATTGCACTAGGTTTCTACATTGCCCCTAAGTTGTGCCTGGCCCCAGCTACAGTTGTCTTTCCTAGGACTCTGTCCCTCCATCCTTCCCCAACATGATCCCTCCTGTTCCTGTCCCCACCTACCCCCCAACTCACCTGTAATATCCATCTATTCTATTTCCTCTTCCCAGGGATATCCATACCTCCCCCTTGAAACCTCCTTGTTACTTAGCCTCTCTGGGTCTGTGGGTTGTAGTGTGACTACCCTTTACTTTACAATTATTATCTACTTACAGGTGAGTACACAGCATGTTTCTCTTTCTGGATCTGGGTTACCTCACTCAGGATAATTTTCTTTTTTAGTTGCATCCATTTGCCTGCAATTTTCATGATATAATTTTTAAAAATATTTTATTTAGTTTTAATCTATGGGCATTGGTGTGAAAGTGCCAGATCTTGGAGTTACAGACTGTTGTGAGCTGCCATGTGGGTGCTGGGAATTGAACCTGGGTTCTTTGGAAGATTAGGCAGTGTTCTTAACCACTGAGCCATCTCTCCAGCCCCCATCATTGTTTTTTTTTAACAGCCGAGTAGTATTCTATTGTGTGAATGTACCATATTTTCTTTATTCATTCTTCAGTTGAGGGACATCTGGGCAGTTTCCAGTTTCTGGTTACTATGAATAAAGCTGCTATGAAACAGGGCAGGAACTCAAGGCAGGAACTGAAGCAGAGACTATGGAGGAATGTGGCTTATGGTCTCCTCTCCATGGATTCCTCAGTTCAGTTTTTTATTCAACCCAGGACTACCTTTGTACGAGTGGCACTGCAGAGAATGCTCTGGGCCCTCACACACCAACCATTAGTTGCTGCAGGCAATTCCTCAAATGAGGTTCTTTCTTCCCAGGAGACTCTAGTGTGTGTCAAGTTGACATAAATTAACCACCACACACTTTCATCAAGGCATTTGAGAGCAACCTTACATTAGAGCTGATTTCAGAAAGCAACCTAGTGAAGAAGTTGGGGGTTCCTGCACCAAAAGTCTAAATTTGGTTTAAGAAAATCAAAGATTAGGCCAGAAAGATGGCTCAATGGTTAAGTGTACTGGCTACTTATCTGGACGTCCCAGATTCAGCTCCCATTACTTAACTGGTGGCTTGCAACCATTTGTAACTCCAGTTCCAGGAGATCTGATGCCCTGTTATGTAGACACACATGCAGGCAAAATGCTCATACACATAAAATAATAAGAAATGAAAAAAAAAAAAAAACACCCCAAAGGTCAAACATACACAGCAAAATAAAAAGTGATTTCTCAAGTCTTTACAGTAAGACCAGGGTCAAGATCACTGAGCTCAAAGATGAAGAAGTAGAAGGACACAGAACAGCATCAACCTCACTGGCAACTCCTGCATGTTTTTAGAGCTAGAACAGGTGGACACAGAGACTGATTCATTGGCTGGGCCATATGTTCCTCATGGTTCTTCTGGAAATTTGTCCTTCCCTTGAGACTGCACACTAAAGAAATGAAAGGTGATGGATGGATTTTACAAGTCAGAGATGGATACAAGAGGTGCCACACAGCCCAATTGATCTAGCCTGGCTTCCAAGTTCAGCTGGCATGCTATAATGAAAATAAACTTACAATGGTTTTAGTCATTTCAGTAATGATTGATTCAGGCAAAAAAACAAAACAAAACAAAACCAACCCCCCCAAACAAACAAACAAAAAACAGTTGATGTTAAAATCTTATGGTTTTATGAAGAGCAAAACATATGTCCAAGTATCTTCTCACACATGCTACATCTTCAGTTGACACGGAAATTGTATCTGTTTATGAGAGATTATGTGATAATCTTTCCCCCCTCGATATTTTTTTAAACTTTGTATTGTGAATTTCACATCATGCACCCCAATCCCACTCATGTCCTCCTCACCTCATATCTGCCCTCCACCCTCTCAACACCCCCCCCCCCAAAACAGAGAAAAACAAAATCTCGTTGTGGCAGCTGTAGTGTGTCACAGTGTGCTCCACAGTGTAATCTTTTGTTCACACTTCTTTGCTTGCAAATGATCATTGCAATGACTTGTTGGCCTGGCACGAGGCCTCTGGCTTCTGCTATCCTATCAATACCGGAACCTCACTGGGACTCCTCTGGGTTATCTTGTTGTTGCCCTGTGTCATGGAGGTCCTTTAGTTTTGGATCTGTAGGACTTGCCTCCTCACGTACCCCAGCAATTCATTGTAGATGTTGCTGTGGGCAAATTCAAAGCTCTGTATCTGGGCCTGAGAGGTATCTGAAATGGTCAGCCTTCCAGCTCTCCTGCTCTCCCTTGGGGCCAGCTTAACAGCAACTCCTTCTAACAGGGCCAGCTCTACTCAGCTGCCCAGGCAAGGTGCAGGGTCCACTCTCCTGAGTATTGCAGCTGGACATGGCCAATTCTCCCACTCTCACGACCCTGAAGCCATCTCCTCTGCCTGCCATAGATGGCAAAGCATGAGGGAGGGGAAGAGGGCATTTCTCCTTCATCCACATCCCTGCCCAGGAGACAAGAGGCAGGGCCAACTCACTCATGCCCCCACCATCAGGGTCAGCTCTATTGTGCCTCCCAGGTGAGGTACAAAACCTGCTCTCCCAAGTGTCACCATAGGTGAGGGGCAGGGACAACTCTCCTTCTCTCATGACTCTGTCAGAACCAACTCTCTCACCCGAGGCCAGTGGTGAGGAGTGAGGGATGAGGGATGAGGAGGGTATCTCTCCCTTGTCCATGCCATCACACAGGAGAAGAGTGGTAGGGCCTGGTTTCCCATACTCATATCCTGAGTACTGTAGCTGGTTAGGGGCAGGGTCAGCTCTCCTGCTCTCATGCCCTGAGGGCCAGCTCTCCCTTGATGGCCAAATGAGGGGTGGGGTCAGTTTTACATAGCCTTCAGACATCAACTGGTCTCCAGGTAGCAGTCCAGACCAAGGACATCCTGGCCTTTGTGGTAATAGACTCCTGCAGCTTCAGGGCCATGGACCCAGATGTGGCCCTCAGTGGCAGCACAGGCCAGGACTCCATCATGGTTGCAGGTGACATCACGTGCTATTCACATCAGACTGTTCCTCACCACCCTTGAGTCTCCAGTTCTGCCTCTCTTCATTGTGCCCATATCCTTCTGTTTCTCTTTCTCTTCCATTTCTCCACCACTTACTTGCTCCCCTTAGAGCAAGGGATTGTCTCAGAAGTGGTCTCAGGAGGGCTATACCCCACTCACATATTGTGGCGAAGAGTCATATTGAGCATGATCTGCTCCCCCCACCCAAGCCTGTGCAGCACCAGAGTGGGTGGTTGTCTTACTCTAGCTCTCTGTCCAGGCCACCATGGTGCTGGTCTGGTGGTCATCTCGGCCTTGTTCCTTTCCCTGCTAGCCTGAGTGGCCCCAGGCAAGGGTTGCCTGTCTCAGGCTCACTCCTGCTTTGGGTCCTCAGTCCTAGGCAGGGTCCTTTTACTCTCCGGCTTGCTCCTGGTCCCAGGATGTATCAGGGCCTGCTTGGTGCTGGACTAGTGTTTAGCTCAGGCTAGCTCCCTGTTACCAAGCTCCGAGCTCCCAGAACCAGACTGGTGGTTGTCTCAAGATTGCTTTTTTTTTTTTTTTTCAGAGAATTTTAGACTGCTAATCATGTCAGAACACTGAGCATAGACATAGCCTCTCTTCTCTCTCTGCCACCTACTGACACACATGTGAGAAAGCAGCTACATCTGCAACACTTCTAGGGGCAGATGATAATATTTTTCTTTTGAGAACGGTCCTTACTATATAGCCCTGACTATCCTGGAACTCACAATGTACAGCAGGCTGGTTTGGGCTCATAGGAATCTGCTGATCTCTTCCTCTGCATTTTTCCTTATCATTAGTGATGGTGAACTTTTTTTTCTTAAATGTGTCAGCCATTTGTATGTCTTCTGATAAATGTCTATTTTGATTTATTGTCCAATTTCTCTTTTGAAGCTACTGTATTACTCTGTAGCCTCATATGGCCTGGAACTCACTTTGGGGCCCAGGTTAGCTTTGAGCTCTAGGATATCTTCCTGACTCACTTTCCTGAGTACTGAGGCCACAGATGTTGAACCACCTAGCTTTGTTGTCTTCCTCAACACAGGGTGGTTTGATTTTATCTCACGCTATTCCATTTCTGGAGTTACTTATATATTCTGAATATTAACATTGACCCTCAGTAATAATATATACCAATAGAGAATTATCTGAAATTGATAAGCAATCCAATTTATAATAACTACAAAAATAAAACATACAAAGGGAAATTTGACCAAAATGTGAAAGAGATGTATAGTCAACAAAATCTTGAAAGAGACTGAAAACAAAAGACATAAAGAATGGAGAGATAGGAGGAATCAGTATTGTTAAAATGTTCATGCTATCTAAAGTGATCTTTAAACTCAATGGAACCAATAACAAAATACCAATAAAATCATTCACACAAAACAGAAAAATAATCTTAAAACCTGTATGGAAACATGTCTTAGTTAGGGTTTCTATTGCTGCAGTGAAACACCATGACCAAAAAAACAAAACAAAACAAAACAAAACAAGTTGAGGAGGAAAGGGTTTATTTGGCTTACACTTCCCCAGCACTGTTCATCGTCGAAGAAAGTCAGGACAGGAACTCAAACAGGGCAGGGTTGTGGAGGCAGGGGCTGATGCAGAAGGCATGGGGGGATGCTACTTACTGGCTTTATCACATGGCTTGCTCAGCCTGCTTCCTTATAGAACCCAGGACTACCAACCCAGGAGTGGTACCATCCATAATAGGCTGGGACTCCTTCATCAATCACTAATTGAGAAAATGCCTTACAGCTGGATCTTATAGAGACATTTTCTCAATTGATGTTTTCTCTGTTTAGATACCTCTGGTTTGTGTGTCAAGTTGACATAAGACTAGCCAGCACAAAACATAAAGGAAATAGGCAAAACTCCCAAGCAAAAGGAATAAAGCAGGAGATATTCTACTATATGGATTCAAAATATGCTGCAGAAACACATTAATCAAAACAGCATGGCCATTGACCTTTTCATTTTGTTTTATTTTGCATTAGTTCATTTTTCTATAGTTTTATTAAGATAATTTGAAGCACAATATACAACCCATTTACTCAAAGTATATGGTTTGATGTATTTTTGACGTACAACAAAATAATTATTGTAATAAAGACAGTAATCACATACATAAAACTTTCGGCATGTTGTGACCTTCTAAGAGAAGCATACAGTAGATGCTCTTTCCTCAGGTTGGCAATTTGGGGACGATACTGTCTTTTAGACACAGTCTGAGAAATGTTCACAGAGCTACCATTGTAGTGAGAATTCTGGGTTTCTTTAAAAACACAGAAATGTTATGGGAATATGTTTTTTTGTTTTAATCCCAGGTGTGTGATATGAGGCTATTTCAGATTGTCCACAGCAGCTGACTGTGATTTGCCTCATGCTCTAGCAGGGGCATGACTTTGCCAGCTGCAGATGGTTTCTGCAAGTGTAGGATAAGTTCTAGAGCCCCAAGAGGTGCTGCTGTGGCTGCTGCTCCCCCTGTTGCTGCTATTCCTGCTGCTGCCGCTGCTGCTGCTGTTGCTGTTTGCTGTTTGCTGTTTGCTGTTTGCTGTTGCTGTTGCTGTTTGCTGTTTGCTAGCTGGAGATATCATGATATGAAGATCAAATTTGCCCCAAGGAACTAGAGACCCTCTAATCAGCAGGAAGTAGTCTAATGAGATAGACACCCCCTTTCTCCTCTAACCTTCTTCCTCTCCTACCTACTGTTGGGAGGTTGGAAGGGATAAGGGTGGTGTCCCTAGATAAAAGAACCCACAAAGTAGCAAAAGCCTGGTTACATACCATCCTCTTAATTCCTTTAGGTGGGGTCTCTCACAAATGGTTAAAAAGTGAGGTTCAAGTCTTTCAAGATCAATCTGTCAAAGCTGGAGTGTAAGACCAGCCTTTGGCTGTTGGCTCAGCCACATGATGTGAGTGAGCGAGCACGGATTGGAGGCTTGGGAATTGCATTTCTCTAATCTCATTTGCAGTATGATGCGGACAGGTCAGCTAGTCGTTGCTTGGCTTAGAAGGTGGCAGTAATAAATCTGAGTCATTACTGGAGGGTCTATTTGAGGCTCAAATAAGAAAACTTTTGTGGCAGCCTAGTCCATTTCATAGCTTCCCAGAAAATGTCACGTCTAAGATTTCTGCCATTAGCCTATTTTTTGGGGCAGTTTTTGTGGTTTTATTTAAAGACAAATAAAACACGCACTCAAGCCATCTACTCATTTTCTTCACTGCGTAGCCTGGCGTTGGGATTGGTGACTCTGATGGCCAGCTGTGCCGCTCTTTCTACGATGGCTTTTCGGTTCTTGGAGGAAACACTGTGAGCAATCTCAGCACAGTAAGATTTGTTGCGCATCAGCAGCACTTCCAGCTCCTTCACATTGTGGACCAGAAACTTCCGGAAGCCACTAGGCAGCATGTGCTTGGTCTTCTTGTTGCTCCCATAACCAATGTTGGCCATCAGGATCTGGCCCTTGAATCTTCTCTGCACCCTGTTGTCGATACCTCTGGGTTTCCGCCAGTTTTGCTTAATTTTGACATATCGGTCTGACTGGAGCCTGATGAACTTCTTGGTCCTCTTTTTAATGATCTTAGGCTTCACCAGAGGCCAGAGGGCAGCCATGATGCTGCAAAAGAAATGGCAGCCACCTAGCAGGCAGCGCCGAGGAAGAAGCTCATTAGTCTATTTTTAACTCATAGTTAGTTTGCAAATACTTTGAACATAGCATAATAATTAATTTAGATGAACTAGTTCAAAGAAGTCGTCTTACAAAACAGGCATAAGCCATGCTATTCCGTTTGAAGTAGGGGTTGGATGCTGAGAACAGGGGCATTTTCTACGGGCTCAACTTTCACATTTTCATTAAATTTTATCATACTGTGGTAATAACCCATAACATGAAATCTACTCCCTTTAAGATTTTTTTAAGTGGGCAATGGAATAATAGTGGTAGCCACACTCCTTGGTGATGGAGTCCTAACATTTATTCATCTTACATAACAGACTTATGTGAGTTCGACACTTCAATCCAATTGTATACCTGACAGTTCTATCTTAAGTCTTAGCAGGAGCCTTAAAGAAACTTTCAGATTCCTTGTCTCATCTTGTGGCTAAGCTTGGTCATCAAATTGATCGAGAAGTAAGTGTATTAGGAGGAGGGAAAGGCTGAGCCCAAGTGTGGATGGCACTGTCCAACAGGAAGCCTTCTTCATATACTTCTCTGCTTCCTGGCTGCCAGAAACTGACCAAGTCTCCTTTATCTCATTCTGCTCCATGCCCAGCAGGCCCAGAAACCTGGAACCCACCTACACGGACTGAAACCTTGGACACTGAGGGCCAAGTGAAACAGTCCCATCCTTTACATTGCTAATGTCAGGTGTTTGTCAGAATGACAAACATTCTGGCACGTTCTCAGGAATGATTTTCCCTCCACTATTTCCCTTTTCATAACACGGCCCACCATCTACACAGCAGATCAAGTCCTGGGTTTAGAAGCCATCCTTAACCCAGAGCTTGTCAGCCTGACTCTGAATCTACCCATGTCTCACCAGCTCTATTATGTCCCCTTTCAGGCTTTTATTATGTCAGACCTGATACAGCAGGCAATGCAGTGCCCACTCAGATCCCTCAGGGGCTTCTCACCCAACTTTCCAGGGCTGGCGTTTGTGCCTTGGTACTAGAGGACACCCCCTTCCCATCTCCGAAGGTCGCTCCGTCTGCCTGGGACAGGCTGTAAGCGCTGAAGAATCAGTGTCCGCTGTTTCACAGCAGAGGCTCAACAAAGGACTTCGCAAGTGGGTGTGTAAACATCCCAGCTCCTTGCCTTTGGGAGGAACTTGCTCAAGGTGCAGTTTGCACTAGCTTCCTGAGTTTCTCAGCAGGGTTAACCTCCAGGTACTTCCCTCGTAGCCGAGTTCACTGCACATCCTTTGTTGCTTCCTTTTTCTGAATTACGTCGGAGTTTTGGCCAACATGTTGTCTGCGTTTCCTTAATGCATTAATGTGGCCTGTATCTTTGTCTCTGTGCTTGTTATGGAATCCAAACCAAGAGGCTGCTGGAACAGCCTCTTCCCCACTATGAGCCCTTTCTGCACATCAGCCAGTCTGAAACTCCAAAAATGTAAAGTAGACCACAAGCTTCTGTTCAGATCTCATCCCACTTAATATCCCACTTTCTTAATATAGCCCAGGAGGGCAGGCTGCAGCCTTGTCTGACAGTATGCTTTCACATCACTGCTGACACACTAAGTCACTGCCTGCAACTTGAATGTATTAATTCACTCATGTCTAAAACCATTTGTGCGTATTTCTTCAGCCAGGATCCTTTGGCCCCTAACTTCCAGGGCTGAGCTTCCTTTTAAAGTTTCAACCCTGTATCAATTTGTCACTTCCTTGAAGAAATTACTTTGCAACTTCCTCTACTTATTGCAGAACTTCCTTATTTATAACTCTTATCTCTAAAGGTATCACATTTACTTATTGAGGGGGCATGTCACCGTACTCAGGTGGATGCCAGAGGATAACCTGTGGGAGTGGGTTCTCTCCTCTCATCATGTGGGTTCTGGGGGTTGAAGTTGGGTCATCAGGCTTGGCAGCAAGTGCCTTAAATTGCCAAAGCATCTCTCCTGGTATCCCACAGCTCTTGGGATTACCTCGATGCCTGTGTATTTATTTATTGCATTCCTGTTTACTGGACCCTTGCTGTTAAGACAGAAACATCAAATGTCCCATTCTCCCTTTGTTCCATCACCTGGAACAGCCCTTGGCACTTCGTGGGGGCTTTGGTATGTTTTTATTGATCACATTCAGTGAATGTGTCTGCAGTAAACGTTTCATTTATCTTTTGCCAAAGTGATAATCTAACCACTAAAAAATGATAATTTGAGGGCTGGAGATGTAACTCAGGTGGCAGAGTACTTACCTCCCATGCTAGAATGCCTGCATTTGATCCCCAGTGCTCTCTAAGGCGAGGTGGTGGCTCATGCCTGTAAACTCAGCTTGCAGGAGGTGAAAGCAGGAAGATTAGCTGTTCAAGGTTACATAGCGAGTGTGAGGCCAGCTTCAGATACACGAGACTCAGAAAACAAAGCAGAATAAAAATTATTTCTCTTGTTGCTATTTTACTCTAAATGTAAGAAATAAAAACAAACAACTGGAGACATAGTCCAGAGGTTAAACCACTTGCCACACAAGAAGAGGACTGGGGTTCTTATCTTCAGAACCTGCATCAGCGCCAACTGAACGTGGCAGCTCATCTGTAATTCCAGCCTTACAAGGCAGAGATGGGGTGGGGGTGGGGGTAGGGGGTGGGGAGGGCGGGGGGGGGGGGGGAAGAGGGGGAATCCCCAGAGCAATTGACTAGGAAGCAGGCCATATCCTTGAGTGCTGGGTTTGACTGAAAGGCTTTACATCAAATGAATAAGTTAAAAGAGTGACCGAGGAAGATGCTGCCAACATCTAATGTAATGGCTAATCTTGGTTGTTGTCAACTTGGTTACATCTGGAATCAAGTGAAACCCAAGCAGCCGGACATAACACGCGACTGGTTTTCTTGATCAGATCATCTGAAGTGGGAGAGACCCACCCTAAACCTGGCCCACACCTTCTGATGCCATCCTGTGTAAAAGGACTTGGAAGGAAGCTTTTGCTTTTGCCTGCTTGCTCTCACTCTTGCTGACAAGTTCATCTATCCTGTTTCCCAGGCCTTTTCTCCAGTGGTTTTAGAACCTACGTCTTCAGGATTCCAATGTAGAGTGAAGACTGTCAGTCCTGTAGTAATCTTCTTGGACTCCAGCACCAGATTGGGACAGCTAAGACACCCAGTATTGTGGACTGGACTGGATCCTTGGCATTTCCAAAGGGAGATGGCCATTGTTAGACCACTCACTCCACACCCTGAAAACCCCTCTAATAAATCCCATATTTATGTATATGAGCTGTTGGTCATGCCAGGATTGTAATAAGCAGTGACAATAGTAGGTGAATGAGATAATATCTGTAATATAATTGAAACTGAAAAACCAAATTAGCAGCGATTGTCCTGTGTCTTGTGACAACTGCCCGAGGGAGTCCTTTACGCTTTACCAAGCTTCTCTGATAATTACTATCACGGCAATGCTGCAGGAAGCACCATTCTTCAGATGGCGAGACTGAAGTTCAAGATGTGTGTGTGTGTGTGTGTGTGTGTGTGTGTGTGTGAAGAGCTTTGCCGAAGCTCAGACCATTTGCTAGAGGTAGCAGTGGGATTATCACTGCTTGGGGATTCCAGACACCTGTAATCTTTCACTGTCTCTTACAGCATCCCCTGCCCATGCCTAGCCCAGGCACAGAGTAGATGCCCACTACCTACTTGTTGGTAGGATAAAGGGCAGGCACTGAGACTATTAGGAGCGCAGTCCATGTGGGAGCCTCTTGGATGGCTTGCCCAAGTGATGCTGCCAATTGTTGCTGCTGCTAGTGGTCCAGAATCACGTGGTCAGTAGGGAGGCTGTTGTCTTTTTCTGAAGCATATTTACCACTGGCAATAAATATTTGATGCAGGTGAACACCTGCTAAATTGATGTTACATTTTAATATATTGTTAGTTGACCCAGTGAAGAAGTACACTGGTTAAATAAGTAATATGTATAATCAGCTAATGTGCTTTGATGTCCACTGTGGTGAGCTGATCTTTTTAACATCTATTAAGAGAATCAACCTATCTAAGGCGTAGGCGTTCCCTATAGCAAATGGAGGGCAGGGCATTAATAGGTTTCTTCTTAGTTATCAATAATAGATTGATTCTTTTTACAAAATTCAATTTGTAATTCAGTATTAGTCCACTTATTGCTTAGACAGAGGCTTGCCATGTGTCCCTGGATGAAGAAATCAGCACGCTTGTGACTCATATGCTGTGTCCTGCAAAGCAGACATGAAACAGGGAGGGAGAAAGACGTTAGGGAGGATCTAGAAAGGGTTGCTTTTCTGCTAGTGTGAGAAAAAAAGATAGTAGCAGGAAAGTGAAATGTAATTCTCTTTTTGAGGGGAAAGTCAACATCTAGAAGAAAGGGGTCCTAAGCTGTTGGGGGGGTCCATGTTTCTTTTTCTTCATTATCAAAAACCTTGCCCCCAAAGAAGACTCAGGATTGATTTTGACATCAAAAGTGGCTTCTTGCTTTCATTAAATGTTGCAAAATACAGAACCTGAGACCCTGTGGATTTGGAGGACCACTTCAGGGACTGACGAGTCCAGCACAATCCACCCAGAAGCCAGGTCTTGGACTTATGCCTGCCGCCCTGGACAGTCCTCTTCAACACCACTCTGTGTCTATTTGTACAGGTCTTGTGTGCCCTCAGCTACAACACATTGTTTTTTTTTTTTTAAAGCCCCTCATGGTTCTGGGGGGAACCAGGACAAGTTTTTGTCTTAGTTGTCTGGTTTCAAATGGATGCAATGGATTAGGGAAATAATTAGAGCCTCTTCTACAGACAGTGGCATGAGGCATTTGGAGTGTTGGTTATGTGGCATGCTCTGAGGCCATTCCACCATATACTGCGAAGTATCTCTCATTTTGTTTTTGTCCATAAGCTTCAATTATTCAAAATTACTCTTGTTGGTATGGGGGACATATTGACTCATTGCCATTAATGGTTAGAGATGAGAAATACAAGACTGACCTCTAATAGGTTCCCCACTGATGTGGGACCCCTGGATCCTTCCACTACCTCTTATCCTCGCCTTATACTCCTCACTGAAAACCATTTTGCTGTCCTTTTCTGGGACATTTTTCCTCTCTGCCTAAGATGTCCTCATCTCTAAATTCCTTCCAACTCCGTGAGCCCGTCTCTTGATTGGGCCCCACACTTGGGTGTTAAACACAGCAGTTCTCTGTCCACAGCTCTTCTTCAGGCTCAGCACAATCATCTCTACATTCTATGAGTTCAACAGTGGCTCCAGCTCTCATGGAGATTTGCTCTGGCCCACACAGACCTTCCTGCTCTTTCTAAGGAGATGGCACATGGTCAACAACCAGTTGACTGCGTCTTTGTCTGGCAACCTGTTCCAGAATTCTGTTAGACTGCTAGGAGTCTCTTTAATAGCCTCATTGAGGACTGGTGTCTCCCCACTGCCCCACTTTGTCTTCCTCATCATTGTATTTCCATGAGAACATTGACAAAGCTTTCCGTACACAAAAATCCATCTCTGCTTCCTAGAAACACAAGCCAAGACCTTTTGTCTTGGAAAGAAGGCACTGAAATACAACCTTAGGGAACATATTTGTTGATCATCTGGCAATGAGAACACCAGAACTGATAAGTGGGCTGAGGATAATCCCTGATGTGTGCAGTTCCAAAGCATATTGTTATTGTCCTGAGACCATTAAATTAAGAAAAATAGGCTGGAGAGATGGTTCAGAGGTTAAGAGCACTGATTGCTTTTCCAGAGGTCCTGAGTTCAATTCCCAGCAGCCACATGGTGGCTCACAACCATATGTAATGAGATCTGGTCCCCTTTTCTGGCCTGCGGGTGTACATGTAAACATGTATACATAATAATAAATAAACAAATCTTTTTAAAAAGATGTATTTGTTTTATGTGTGAGTTTTTGCCTGTATATATGTATGTGTACTGTGTGCATGAATGATGGCCATGAAGGGCAGGATAAGGCATCAAACCCACTGAAACTGGAGTTACAAATGAGTCACCATGTGGGCACTGGAGACTGAACTGGGCTGAGCCGTCTCTCCAGCCCAGAGAACTCTGATTTTTAAAAGACCCTTTCTGGGTCTGGGTTACCTCACTCAGGACAATTTTTTTTTTTTTTAGTTCTTTCCATTTGCCTGCAAATTTCATGATTTCCTTGTTTTTAATAGCTGAGTAATATTCCATAGTATAAATGTACCTCAGTTTCTTTTTTCCATTCTTCAGTTGAGGGTCATCTAGGTTGTTTCCAGATTCTTGCTATTACAAATGTAGCTGCTATGAACATAAATGAGCAAGTGTCCTTGTTGTATGATGGAACATTTTTCAGGTATATATGCCCAGGAGTGGTATAGCTGGGTCTTAAGGTAGAGCTATTCCCAATTTTCTGAGAAAGCACCAGATTGATTTGACAGGAGCCTAGCACAGCTGTCCTCTGAGAGGCTCCACCCAGCAGCACATCAAAACAGATGCTGAAGGAGGTGGAAATTCTTCCTATATGGCTACATCATTTTCAGGCAGGAGTGGGGATTTCTGGTGGCCAAGCTGTTTTGGAGTCACCTATGTTCCTGGAAGTTACCCTTTACCCATGCTCTGTAAGGAAGGCCCATAAACTCACTGATTCTCTAGTTGGACTTTAGTGGAATTGTACTTTGGTTTGTTGATGGAACCATAGGAGGAGGTGTAAATGTTTGTTTGCGGCACCCTAGGAGGAGACAAACCACAACACCCTCCATAGAGAGGAATCCTGTTGTCCTGGCTTCAGGGTTTCAGCACATCTCCCCGTGACACTTGCTTGAGTTTCCTAAGAGTACAGTAATTTGAAGTTCTTAGACTCACGGGGGTTTCCTTAAAATGGTGTTTTGCAGGTGCTACAAGAGCAAAGGCTTTCTCACAGCATGTTCTATCTTGGCTGCTGCACAGAACTTTTGTCTCCTACCATCTTTCTTTTTCCCTTTAAAATGTCTTTCTGGGAGTGCAGGAGCACAGTGCTTTTCTGAAGCTCTCTGTTCAAGTACGGCTCCAGTCTCTATGACAGGGACTTCCTCAAATAGTTTTAATCCCTCCAGGTTCCATGCTGTGTTTTTCCTGTTCTGCTTTGTAAAGTTTCTTAGTTTACTCTGCTTTCAGACTAGAAATTGTTGGCCACCACTCATTTCTTTGGACAGCTCTTTTTCTGCTTTCCCCAGTTCCCTGTTCGTTCTCTGGCGACTCTGGGAGACTGTGCCTGCATCTTGTCTTCCGTCTTGAATCTCGTTAACAGCAAATCTCCTAGATGCAGTCATTTCATCATAACCACAGAACTTTTTAAAAGTCTTTACTCTTCAGAAAGTTTCCTCAAAGTCTCATCTGAAAAACACTATGTGTCAGAATCTATAACATAATGAAAAAAATAGTAATTTCGGTCACGTTACCATGAAAACGTCATAGGCCGTAGAAGACATGCTAAGCTGACACAGGTTCTGGGTTCAATCTTACATTTTTCATGAGGGTTGGATCTGAGTTTCATGTGATTTGATCCCTTGGTGGAACCATTTTTTTTTTTTTTTTTTTTTTAGTGTGATTCTTTTTTTTTCCTTTTTTAAAAAATTTTTTTATTAATTTATTCATATTACATCTCGATTGTTAGCCCTTCCCCTGTTTCCTCCCATTCTTCCCTCCCTCCCACTTCCCCCCTTCTCCCCTCCCCTATGTCTGTGATTGAGGGAGACCTCCTCCCCCTATCTATGCTCTTAGAATATCGAGTCTCTTCTTGGTAACTTGCTATCCTTCCTCTGAGTGCTGCCAGGCCTCCCCATCCAGGGAACGTGGTCAGAAAAGGGGCACCAGAGTTCGTGTGAGAGTCAGATTTCACTCTCCACTCAACGGTGCAGAATATCCTGTTTGTCGGCTAGGTCTTGGTAGGGGTTCGAAGCTTACTGCCTATATTCTCCTTTTTGAGGAGGACCCCAGGACCCAGATCTACCTGTCATAAAGTTCTTCTTGTAGGTGGTGGAACAATGTTTAACTGTAGAAACTCAGACTGGAGGGGCCGTAGGAGCAAAATGAGGCCTTAAAAGCTCTGATGATTCTTATATTTTGCACATATTTATCAGTTGCTACATTTTCTTGATGAAATGTGACCTTCTTTATCTCTTCTGACTAATTTTGATTTGAAGTCTGTTTTATCTACTATCAGAAGAGCTACAACAGTTAGGTTTTTTTTTTTTTTTTTGGTTGTTTTTTTGTTTTTTTTTTTTTTTTTTTTTGCTTCTGTTTGCTTGCTAGAACATTTTCCATCTCTTGACTTTCAGTCTGTGGGTGTCTTTACCAGTAAAGAGTATATCCTGAAAAGAATAAAAGATTGGACGTACTCCAAGTCAGATGGTCTGTGGCTCTTTGTGAGTTGAGATCATGTGTACTTAGAGGTATTATTGGCAGATGTGCACTCATTTCTTTTATTTTGTTGGTTGCTTTTCTAGTTGGTTGGAGTCACCCATGCTCCTGGAAGTCCTCCCCAATGCTTGTCTATTTGGAGTTCTAAGCATTTCCTCTGTTTGGGTAGATATCCAAACACATTTTTTTTCTCTAGATTTAGAAGTCTTCTACTGTAATTTTATTGAATAGATTCTTCATATGTTTAGTGTTTATTTCACCTCCTTCTTGTAGCTCATGGATTTTTGGTCAGGTCAGTGTGGTTACTTCTCTCTCCTACTAATGCCAAGATTTGCTGTTTTACTTGACGGATTCCTTCCTGGCTTGCCTTTGTTTAACCATTCCTCTCATGAAATCCATTCTCCTGTGCTTTTGTAATTGAGACTCTTTTTCTTCCTCTTCAGAGTACAATATTTCTTGAAATATCTATCCTCTGTAGTACTAGCTTTGTGCTTGTGAACTGCCTTAATTTGAGTTTGTCTTGAAATGCCCTTCATTCCCATACGTTCTCAAAGATATCTTTGCTGGTGGTGGCCCTCTTGGTTGACAGGCATTTACTTGCAGGGCTTGAAACACATTGCTCCACTCTCTTCAGGCTTTGAGTGCTGCTGAGCGCATGTGAAGTCTGATATGACTCTGATGTTTCTGTCTCTGGAGGAGAGTTGGGTGTATTTCTCTGGTAGCTTTTGGTGTTGCTTCTTTGCTATGTATTTTTTGACATCTGGGCTATAATAGGCCATGGAGGTTCTCCAATTGTGTCTGTTTGGGCTTGTAAATGTTTCTTGTATAGAATGTCTATTTTTCTATAGATTTGAGGAAATTTCTACTTTAACTTCATTGAGTAGATTTTCTGTGTTTAGTGTTTATCTCAGCTGATTCCTTCTTATTGCCCACAGAATTTTAGGTTTGGCTCCTCGGTTATATGTCAGAGTTCTTAGACATTGTGGTCATGTTTTTTAAATTTGTTTATTTTTAATCAGTGTCTGAATGCAGTATTTCATCAACCTTGTCCTCTATCCCTTTTGTTATTGTTTTATTTATTATTTTTTATTTTTGCTTGATTGAGTCGGCAGGTGGCACTTCCCACTGCATTGTTATTTGATCTGTTGAGGGTTTAATTTCTAACATTTATATTTTTAACACTTATATATTGTTTTCTCCCCTAAGCCTCAGTTTACTTACTAAAATTCTCTTCCTCATTGC
Organism: Acomys russatus; assembly: GCF_903995435.1. Classification (NCBI taxonomy): domain Eukaryota; kingdom Metazoa; phylum Chordata; class Mammalia; order Rodentia; family Muridae; genus Acomys; species Acomys russatus. The sequence goes on along the minus strand of NC_067142.1, from coordinate 63,078,674 downwards.
TGACTCTTTTTCCCCCCATTGCTTGTCTTCTCACTTATTTTACTGACTCTTTCCTCCATAATGCTGACTGTTCTCTCTCAGGCTTGGGTTGAATTTATTTCCTTGTTTGCATCTGCTTTCATGTCATTGAAACTTTTACCAGAAAACACTGAAATATTCATCTGTCATTTTATTTACTTCAGTGTTTTTGAGTTTGCATATTGCCTTAATGTTTATTTTGTGTTTCTACATTGTGACTTGGGCATCTCTAAGTTTAGCTAATTCTTCTAGATTTTACATATGTATGTATGTATGTATGTATGTATGTATGTACATATGTACATATGTATGTATGTGTGCATGAATGTATGATTATTGAGCATCTTACTCTTGAGGGCTCAATACCTGGTACCACTTGGGAAGAAGAAGGAGGAGGAGGAAGAGAAGAAAAAGAAGGAGCAGTAGTAACATTGTATACTTAAAATTAATTACAATCCACTACTATATTACCAGTGGCCAGGGCTGGGGATTTAGCTCAGTGGTAGAGCACTTGCCTCCCTGGGTTGGGTCCTCAGCTCTGGAAAACAAAGACAAATAGCCACGTAACTGAAAATAGCAACCTACTGTAGAATGTGTGATGAAGGTGGAAATGATTTAGGGTAAATGTATGACTGGTAAGTGAAAGAGATAAAGGAAGGAGATAGAGAAAAGGAAGAAAAAGAGGAGAGCCAAAGTGAAATTGAAGAAAAGAGAGAGACGGAGAGGAAAGAGAATATACAGAGCAGAAGAGAAAAAAATTGCAACAATTAGAACAAATAAAATAAGAAAAGTAGAAAAACAGCACAAAACCAAAAGATTTCCAAATAGTGAAAAAGCTCAAAAAACAAAATTGCACAAATGTCAGACTAGGGATAAAAAAGGAAAGTGTGAGGACTGGAGAGATGGCTTAGTCAGTAGTTCAGCGTGCTTGCTGCTCTTGCAGAGGGTCCATGTTCAGTTCTCAGCACCCACATGGTGGGTCACAACTATCCCCAATGCTAGGTACAGTGGATCCAAGGCCATTGGGTACTAGGCGTGCATGTGCATGTGGTGTACTTACATACATGCAAGCAAAAGATATACATACAATAATTAAATTAAACCCAACAGCAATGTAGCAATGTAAGAATATTTTTTAAGTTAGTAAGGTAAAAATCATAATACTAAATGTAAGGGGGAAAATAATGTGGGGGAAAATACTAAGAGAAAGGAAAATATTGTTCAAGAATGAAAAATACATCAAAATTAGCTGAATGCATGAAGGTAAGTAACAAAACATAAAAAGTTTAAACGAATAAAATATTCCAAGAAAAAACAAAAACAAAAACAAAAAAACCAAGCAAACAAACTTAAAACATGAAGAAAAATTAAAAAAAAGAAGAAGAAGAAGAAAGGAAGAAAAAGAAGAATCACATGGAAAAAAATGACAATAGCAATAGAGCAGAGAGTGGGTGGTCAACTTCCTTTTTACTGCTTACCTGACTCTGAGCAGTCATTATTTGCTAAAGGGTATAAGACATAATTGCCCCTAGGCTACGTGAGGGCTAGGACAAGGGAGCTCCTGACTCTGGGCACAGGTGAAAAGGTCCCTGGGACTGTATTATGACAAGTCCTCTGAGGGTATCCCATGAGGTCTGGGATGCTCAGGGGCCCTTGCAGGGATCTTGGGGTCTAGAGATGGGTCCTAAGCCATGCTTTGAGAAATGGTAGCCAGAGTCAAATTTGCTTCTCATCTCTGGGATGAAGCATTTGTTTCCTTTCCAAAAATCAATTTATATATTGTGTATTCATTTCTCCCATCTCCGCCTCACCCCTAGAAGAATCTGGGTCTTGAGAAAATCGCCACAATGATCACTGTCAATAATCCTCTCAAGCAAGAGACCATTTCCTACCCTCAGTTCTGGAGAGTTCTACACTGTATCAACCAGAGCCCCATAGATAGACGGTGCTGTCAGTAGCAGCTGATTGACCTAATCAATATATAGATACTACATTTGCAGGGTTCCAAGATGTACATTTTTTCACATTTTTCATCTCACCACTGATATATCAAAGTTTAAACTGGAAATAAATTTTCCTTCTCAGTATCACATGAAACTGTGATTTGCTACAATCAATGGTGCCTCAGATTAATAAAGCGTGAGAGTAAAATGTCATACAGCATCCATGGTTGAGGGGAAACAAGGGCCTAGGACAGACTTTTCTCATTTCTATCCCTCATGTATGAAGTGCTTGCTTCAGGAAGGGGAAGATATTTGTGTGAAGGAAGGAATTCCTGCCAATATAAAATTGAGGAATATTGACACCACTGAGGGCCTTCTGGCTTCCGGCCAGTGGCCAGGGAATGCTGACTGCTGACCCCCCCTGCCCCCCACTGAGCTTCAGGACTCTCTCTGGGTAATCCCCTTGGATTCCTTCACTTATTCTCCTAAAAAATGTAGCCTTCCCTTTTCCTAACCTCTCGGAATTCCCCTATCTGAGCAGTAAATTCCATGAAAAACACCCCATAGCAATGAGCCTTAACGACTCTGTTTTATCTTTGTTCTTTCCGTCTTCAGGGTCATGTGTACGCTAAGGGGATTTATGAGGGTCACGTTGTCTCAGCCCAGAGGAGGGACTTTTGTGGTGGAAATCATAGTCATCCGGGACAAGGTGATGTGTGTGTTTAAAGATTTGTTTATTTTATGTGTGTGAGTGTTTTGTTTGAGTGAGTGTTAGAGCGCTATATGCATGCAGTGCCCATGAAGGACCAAAGAGGGCCTCACATCCCCTGGGACAATACTTGTAAATGGCCATGTAGGTGCTGGGAACTAAACCTGGGTCCTCTGTAAGAGCAGCAAGTACTCTTCACCACCAAGTCATTTCTCCAACACCTGGCTGGCATTTATGTTTATAGCTTTCCTCAAATTATAACACTTAGTAGGGCAGTTTGATTTTAATTTTTAAAAAATCTCTCAAAATATACATTAAAAACATTTTCATACTAAAACCTCATAAAATCCTGTGAAATAGGCAAAGCACATTTTAACACTTTTTTTTTTTTTTTGGTCAGGAAGCAGATGTCCAGAGAGATAAAGTAAGTTGGTTCACACACCCAGCTGGTTAGTGGAGGAGGTGGGATCACAATCTAGGCATTCCTGTTTTGGAGCCATTGTTCCTCTTTCCAGGAAAGAAAGACTTTGTCTTACCTCCTGTTCACTTTTCCTGTAATTACAGGGCCTTCAAAGACCAGTGTCAGCTCTCAGTGGCCCCAACGTAGTTGCTAGCCTCTACATCCTAGGTAGACACAGGGTGTGAACTGGGCCACCTCACTTCTGAGAGATGTGGTCCTGATGCTGAGCAGGTGGAGAGCAGCAGACTTCTTGCAGAGACCGTGTGTGTGCACGTGCGTGCGTGCGTGCGTGCGTGCGTGCATGTGTATGTGTGTGTAGCCTGCCAAGCAGCTGGCTCCCTGGGTTGCTAGGATTCCCAGGGTTCCTAAAAGCATTGCTGTTCTTATAGCTGGGACTGGGATCCAGGACAAAACAGAGCCAAGAGCTCATAAAGGAAAAGTTCAAGGCACTTAGGTGTTTTCAGTGATAACAGAGGACGGTAAGAACTCCCTAGAAGAAATTGCTTTGCTGACAGCTACTGGAGGTGACAGACACGGATCTTACTTAAGAAACAATTATGTGTACAAAAGATCTGGGGCCAGAAAACTGAAACAAACAGCAGCTGTGATTTTTAAATTTAAAAATCAAAGAGGAGATGATTGTATTGAAAACAAAATTAATGATTTGGAAGTTCACATGAAAAAATTATTTTGGAACACATTAAAAAATAAAATAAAATAAAAGCAGCTAGAAATCATGAGAGAACAAGGAAACTGAGATCTGGGTACCAGCAGTCCCTTGAGGAGGTAGGCTCCCGAGAGACTAATGACAGGGGAGGTGGGCAGGTGAGAGCTGCATGACAGAGGTAGGCGGGTGCTGATGGACAGGAAGTGATGCAGTGGTCTCCCATCCTTTGCTTTTGGAATCTGGATGGATAATGGGGCCATTACTTAAATGGGCTTCTCTGAAACACCAGCAGGTAGTAGGCAAGATGGTGGGTGGGAGTGGTGAGTCAGGCTAGAAGTGAGGAGGCTGAAGGGTTTATGTACACAGAAGTGGAGACATTTAATGTCTGTTGCCTGTTTAGCCCTAATATTCAGAGACGTGACGTTTGGCCCAGAGATAAGTGGATTGGATACGTTCTATGTAGGAAATATCGCCCTTGAGATAAAGGGTGTGGATGAAGGTGCCCAAGGTGAGTGGGAAAAACAAGACTGAACTGCAGGGTTGAAGATACCAGTCTACTGGTCCTTTTATCTCCCTTCCTTTTTACACTAACTGCCTGCTTTACACGGCCTTTCTTACCTCACGGCTTGAGACTTAGGAGGAGGAAAGGAAAGAGAACAAGAGAGAGGAGAAACATGAAGAAGATGCCAAGGAAGAGTAGTGTGTAGGTGGGCTAAGATGAAATAGCAGCTTTACATCTGCCCGGGGAGTGGCCAGCTCCGCCCATTAGAACAGGCGTGGACAACGTGAGGGTAGTCTGTTGCTCTGAGCGCACCCGAGCGGAAGTGCCACGGCTGCAGTCTTCCCTAAGAAGCAAAGGTTGAACCCGGCATTTACAAAGCCATTTTAATTTCCTTCAGTAGTCTTATCTACTAGGACATTGAAGTTCTGCAAGAAAGCTCCCCAGGATTACACTGATCGAAAGCAGCGGTGTCAGAGGAGCCTGAAGAACCACCAGCCTTTGCTTTTTCCTTGTGTCCGGGGCGGTCTTGTAACAGAGTAGCACGGCAGCTAGCAGAGGCAGTCCGAGTCACGTGACTTTATGTGTGTTTTCAGTGGGCTTTTGCTATCTCAGGAAATTCAGAGATTTATGTGACCTCTCCTGGAGATAAGTACACCTTCCAGCCTGACCTTTCAATCCAGGCTGCTCACTGATTCGTGTATATCCTCAGCCAGCTCAGACAAAGGGAGAGAAATGAGCTGCCATTCTCCCTGGGCATTGAGTGGCTGCTTTTCTTGTAAATGCCCAGGGGGGGAAACTCAATCTTCTGTGCCTTGAGCTCTTTCATCCGCTATTAGCTGGATTCTAAGTCATTGATAAGAAGGTAAATCCCTCAATCACTGACCAATATCTTTAAAGTTTATCAATGCAAAATAAAAGTAGCCACATCTCGGATGGTGCTCAGTCATTACCTACAATGAGAAAAAGCAGATCTTGCTTTCAACTTGACATTGTCAGGGTTAAAATAAGTGGCATTTCTCCCAACTTTCTTTCTTTCTTTTTTTTTTTTTTTCTTTATTATTCTTTAAGAACCACACCATGGCTGGGGAGATGGCTTACTGATTGAAGTCCTTGCTTCTCAGTTCGATCCTCAGAACCCACATAAGTGCCAGATGGCTGTGGTGGCCTGCCCATAACTTCAGTGCTTGGAAGGCAGAGAGAAGGAGTATTCAGAGCAAGCCGCCTAGCTGGACTAGCTGAGTCAGTGAGCTCTGGGCTCGATTGAGAGACCTTGCCTCGATAAATGAGGAGGCCACTCAGAGAAGACTCTCCATGTCAACCTTGGGCTTTCCATACTTATGCACACATCCACACATGAACACACATACACATGAAAGGAAGAAAAAAATCCATACTAATGAATGTTTGTTTATGAAGATGGTGCTGGAGAGTGAACACAGTCTCAGGTATGGTCCCACATTTCTCAGAACCTGACACATTTAAGTGTTAACTTACATAGCTCTCACCAATGGACCAGAACTCATTAGAAATATTATCCTTACTTCGGCTTGCAACTATTATTACAAGTCTCCTCAAAGTCTCGGCAGTTACCACAGGGAGAGTGGACATACATGACAGACACTGGGCACCTCGCTGTTAGAGGGTGTAGCTGGTGGTAGAGTGTGTGCCTACAGTGCAAAAGGCCATGAGTTCACCCTACCTAGCACAGAAAACGTAACAGTTGAATCAGTTTGAGACTTCAGTTAAACTTAGCAGATGCCTAGGAGTTCATGGCGAGCTATGTGTGAACCATGGCACTAAAGTTAGAGATGAAGAAATGCATCGATCTTTGCTCACAACGGGCAAACAGGTGATGGCAAAAAGCTCAGCTTCCGAGGAAAACAAGACTATGAGTGTGTGGATGCAGTGCCTCTCTCGGTGAGATAATAGCAAATTGCTCTGTACTGATGTGGCACGACTGCAAGGCAGTTATAATCTCTCAGCAACACAAAGAATGAGCCTTCACAGCAGATCTCTTCATGATGGGACATGGCTGGAGTAGCTGCTAGTGGCCACTGACTGGAGGGGTTCGATTTGCATTCTCTGGCAATTAGTGATGTTGAGGAGTAAAACAAAACAAAACAAAAAAACGTATCTGTTGGTCATTTTTTAATGCTCTTTTTAGAAATGTTTACTTTTCAGGTTATCCGTTCGCTTTTTAGATCAGATTGCTTGGATTTTTAAGACATTTTATCTTTTGATGTCGAGTCCTTCATGTATTTTGAATTTAGTCCCTTGTCAAATGCTCGCAGACATTTTCTCTCATTCTCTCGGTGTCCTTTCAGCATGGTTGTTGTTTCCTGAGCTGGAGAGGGCATTTTGGTCTTATGAAATCCCATTTGTTAATTTTTGCATCTGTTGCCGGTGTCTTGGGGATTTCACAATTCATCCCCTCCCCGGGTCAGTGCCCTGCAGCGTTTCCTCTATTTTCTCCTCTCATTTCATAGTTTAGGTGAATTTATTTAATTTAAGTTTTCTTTTAAAAAAATCTATTTTAAGTTGACTTTTGACCTTGATGAAGAGAAGACTGGAGTTTTTCTTCAGTGCCATTTATTGCAGAGACTTTCTCAAATATTTTTGTGGAAAATCAGTTGGCTATAACTACACAGTTTATTTCTGGCTTCTCTGTTTTGCCTATGTGACTTTTTATGCCAGAATCATGTTATTTTGATTTCTATCACTTTGCGATGTGTTTTAAATTTTTTATTAGTTTATATTAATTATATGTAGTGATGGGTTTCATTGCATTTTCATATACATGGATAATACAGTTTGATCACTTTCTCTCCCTTTTACTTCCTTTCTTCCTTTCACCATTCCTGTGAATCTCCTTTCTCTTCCCAATTAGTCACCCTTCTCTCTCTCTCTCTCTCTCTCTCTCTCTCTCTCTCTCTCTCTCTCTCTCTCTCTCTCTCTGTGTGTGTGTGTGTGTGCACGTGCTCCCCTATGAGTTTCATTAGGTTGTTTACAGAAGCATGTACACTGTCCAGTGGCTCCACCACTAAAGAAAATGTCTCTCTGTATGACAGCAACCATTAGTTGCATACAAATCCTCAGGGACAGATAATCCTCATCAACCCCTATTCCTTCTGTGACAGGATATGACCAGTCCAATCTTGTATAGGTGGTCATGGTTGTGAGTTCAAGGTGCAATAGCCATTTCATGCTCAGAACTCACTCCTTCTCTCCCTCTGGGTCTTACTGTTCTTTCCACCTCTTGAGTGTTTCCTGGGCCTCGGAGGAGTTGTGTACAACAGTTGCATCTATGGCCAGGCATTCAACAGTCATTTATTCTCCATGCTTTGACCAGTATGCATCTCTGCATGCCACGGAAAAAACTCTTCTTCTCTGACCAAAGATTACAGCAGCACTAACCTGTGGCCATAGGCATAGTTATTTAGAAGATAATTTGATGGCACACCACATCAGTTCAGCAAAAGCAACACCAGAAGCTTTCTCACTAGAGCCTGTGAAATCCCTGTCACAGAGCTGGTATCAAATCCCATTAGAAAACAGTTGGGTAACTCTACAACAGACCCTCCACTATTTCATGAGGAGACTCATCTCGCCTGTTCAGTTGGTATCGTTGGACACAGGGGTTCATGGATAAGTAAGACTGTTGAGAACAATTCTCTCTAGCAGCCTGCATAGCACCTTTAGGCACTGTGGGTGAGAGCTGCCAGGGAGGAAGTGTCCAGCTTAGCTTGTTTTCTCTCTGTTCTGTAACAAAGATATGTGATGTCTTCAGCAACAAGGTCTTACTACATAGTTCTGTTGGGCAACTGACAGTGGTAATGGCCTGTATTGTTTTGGGAGCCTCTGGGACCTCCCTGACAAATAACTCATAGGGAAGTAGGCCAAGCTGGCACTAAGATTCTCACTTAATAACCTCTGAGTTCTGCAAGCAGCCTTATCCACCCAAATAGGTTACCACCATTCATTTTTACAATTAGCTTATCAAGTATTAGATTTCTATTTTTTTTTTGGCAGCTTGTTAGTTTTGATTGACACCTGACCCTTTCCCTCACTCCCTCTTTTCTGTCTGTCGTACAAAATCATGAATTATAATGACTCATGTTTTGTTAATTTTGCCCATTGGATGGTGTTGGCTTTTAGGATCTTTTTGACTTAATTTAAAATGTAGGAATATTTTATTTGGTTTCTTTAAAAATATTGTGAAGAAATTTATTAATATTTCAATAGAGATTGGAATGAATCTTTAGATCTTTTGGGTAGTATGGCAACTTTTAAAAGTATTATTTTTTACAATCCATGAACATGGAATGTTTTTTTTCAGGTTTTTATATTCTCTTCAATTTTTTGCCTCTGTGTTTTACAAATTTCATTGTAAAGATCATACACTTCCCTCGTTAAATGTATTCCTAGATAATTTGTGTGTGTGTGTATTGTGATCACTGAGTGGATTACTTATTTTTATCAACAATTTAATTATTTGAATATGAAATTAACTGGTTTTTATATATAAATTTTGTACTGTGCAGCCTCACTAAATTGCTTTATCAGTTCTAATGGCTTTTATTTTGCTTTGATTTTTTTTTCTTTTTGGTTTTTTGAGACAGAGTTTTTCTATATGGACCTGGCTGTTCTGTAACTGTCTTTGTAGACCAGGCTGACCCTGAACTCAGAGGTCTACTTGCCTCTGCCTCCCAAGTGCTGGGAATAAGGGCATGCACCACCATGCCTGGCTTACTTTTTTTTTTTTTTTAAAGACAGACTCTCTACATAGCACTGGTTGTCCTGGATCTCACTCTGTGGATCAGGCTGGCCTTAAACTCGTAGAAATCTGCCTGCCTCTGCCTCCAGTGCTGGGATTAACCTTTGGTGGAGTTTTAATGCTTTGTTGTATTTTGGCATATCATCTGCATTTAAGTCTATTTTAATCTACTCATTTTGTATTTGAGTGTCCTGAATTTCCTTCTCTTGTGTTACTGCACTGGCCAGGAGTTAAGCATTACATTGAGTAACAGTCATGGGAATGGAAATCTTTGTCTTATTCTTGATCTTAGAAGACGTGAGTTCAGTCTGATATAGGCTGTTGGCTTACTTCTCTATTCCCATTTGCTGCTCTAGGGGCAGTTGGACCTGGGAGAATGGAGCCTAAAAATGTGGCAGACTAAAGTCTCATGGAATAGCAGTTTTTATTCAGAGCATCACAAAGTTTATACCCTGAGGGCTAGGAAAGGTCATCTGCGTACAGTTCTCAGGAGTCCAAGCTGTCTGCAACCACAAGAACAAACTGTACATGACAAAAACATGTTTCTCCATAGAAATAATAATAGGCAGTTGTAAAGAATAATCTGAAGTAAACTCGCTCTTATTCACTATACCTGGGAGGGAAGTAGAAGTGTATTCCAAGAGCAATTCCATGTTTTTGAAGAAACTGAGGTTACAAGACTCTTGTCTTGGTTTTCCAGTGTTTTTTCACAAGTACTCAGGGTTCCCCTCACACAATCCCATTCTTGGACTGTGTTCTCTCCAACATATCCCTTATTGTGCTCAGGCACATTCTCGCCCTAGGTTTCATTTCTTCTTCTTTTTGTAATCAGGATGTCATAGCCCAGGGTATCCTGAACTTATGTGGCCGGGCTGGTTTCGAATTAGCAATCCTTTTGTCTCAGTTTCCCAAGTGCTGGGATTACAGGAACACCTCATCACATACAGCTAAGTTTTATTAAGAAGGGGTGCTGATTTTTTTTTTCTTAAGTAAAATTTATTATTTCATTTGATGTGCTTGAGTGTTTTGCCTGCATGTGTGTATCTGCACCATATGCGCACCTGATGCCCATGGAGCTGAGAAGAGGACAGCAGGTTGCCTGGAACTGGAGTTACAGATGGTTGTGAGCCACCATGTGGGTGCTAGGAACCAAACCTCCAAGAGCAACAAGCACTCTTACCCACAAAGCCATCTCTCTAGCACCTTGATGATTACTGAATGCTTTTCCTTCACCTGCTGAGATGATCATATATTTCTTAAACATGTGTTTGTTTGTTCATTCATTCATAATACTGGAGATTAAATCTAGGGCCTCATGTGTGTTAGGCAAGCATTTATACCACTGAGCTACAGCGTCAACCCTAATGGTTATCCTTTTGTGTGTGTATGTGTGGGGAATTGTGGTGGGAGGTAGATGTATGTATATATATATATATATATATATATATATATATATATATATATATAAAGTAAAAAATTCTATGTTCAAAGTAATAACTGAAGATACAGTTAATGGCTATCCAATGTTATTTCTCACACACTTTTTCTCAGAAAGTTGTTATGAATAAGCTTCACTTAAATAAAAGATTGTACTCAAAAAAGACAAAGAAGCTCAGGTAAAGATGTGGTGGGTTCATTCTAGGAGACTGATAAGGTTCATCAGACATGGGGTCTCGCTAAGATATGGGGATGGGTCTTTTGACCATAAATGTTGAAATTATAGGCCATGGTTGAGAAACCATGGGGCTTTAGTTTCTTTTCTATTAGTGATTTAGGTGAATTCCAGATACTAGGTTTTGATTTTGGTTTGTTTTTGTTTAGGTAGGGTTGCTCTGTGTAGCCATGGCTTTCCTAGAACTAACTGTGTAGGTTAGGCTGGCCTCGAACTTAGAGATTCACCTGCCTCTGCCTCCTAAGTGCTGAGATTAAAGACATGTACCGCCACCACCAGGCCAAACTAGTTTTAATTATAGTATTTTTTTGTTTTGTTTTGTTTATTTGTTTGAGACAGGGTCTCTCTGTGTAGCCTTGGATGTCCTGGACTCCCTTTGTAGACCAGGCTGGCCTCGAACTCACAGCGATCTGCCTGCCTCTGCCTCCCAAGTGCTAGGATTAAAGGCATGCGCCTCCACACCTGGCAATTATAGTATTTTTATACCACATAAACTATACAGTAGTCTTTCTGTGTCCTCTGTGAACTGGCTATAGGATCTCTTATAGATGCTCAAGCCCTTTATGTAAAATTCAATATTTTAATATAGTCTGTGTACATCCCTGTATGTGTTTAATACTTTCTAGGTTACTTATAATACCTAATAACAATGCAAATGCTATTGTTTACTGAATAATGAGCCCCAAATTCCCTACATAAAATGTAATATATTTCATATAAGTTGTGAAGAACTTCCCGTATATGTTAAATAATTTTTTGATTACTTAGAAAAAAATGATGTAAATGCTCTTGCTTACTGAGTAATGACCTGAAAACCCCTGTTCATGCTCAGTATAAACTGAGCCATTGTGGTTCTACACATTTTTGGTCTTTGGTTGGCTCGATTTGCGGATGCGCAGCCTGCAGATATGGAAGGCTGACTGTATTCTCATTTCCATTGTGATTTCCTTAATAGGTATTTATATGGTGTATTTCTTAATTTCAAAACATATGGGGCTCCTAGTAATCTTTTTTTTTATTGATTTCTTGCTTAATTGCATGGTAGTTAAAGATAGTCAGTTGATTTCTATCCTTTGGAATTTGTTGAGACTTGCTTTACAGCACAGCATATGGTTAGTTTTTGAAAAGAGTTCTGAGCGTGCTTGAAATGAACGTGTGATTTGCAGTTGCTGGTACAGTGTTCTAAATATGTCAGTTAGGTTAGGCTTGTTACACACGTTGCTCAGATTTTCCATCTTCTCATTATATTTCCTTGCTTGTTATATCAATTTCGGAGAGAGGTGTATTTAAATCTCCCACTGCTTTTATAGGTTTGTTTATTCTTCTAGCAGTTGAGTCAGATTTTTGCTCCATCTATTTTGAGGCTAAGTTATTAAGTACATAAAAATTTTAAAGTGTTGTGTCTTCCTGGCAAATTAAGCCTTTTAATCACAATGAAGTATCCTTTTAATGCTTCCTGTTTTCAGTCCTGGGATGGGGGCTCACGAGCCTTTACTGGGTAAGCATCTGTGTGGCATGAGTTTTCCTATTATTTTACTGCCAACCTCTTCATTTGCTTATGCTCCCTGTATAGCTCCTGGAGAGAGGACATGGCTGTGCTTGTTTCTATGTCCAGGTGGATGAGTTTGTCAGCAAGAGGAGTCACCCGACTTACATTTAATGTGATCATGATCCATTTTGGTGTATCTTCACCTTTCGTTCTGGTTTTTTTCACCCTACCTGCTTCAAAGTCCTTTTCCCCTCTCTTCCTTTCTATTAGATTGACTTTAAAAATTTGTCTCCCCCTTTCATCTTTGAAGCTAACCATTTTTTTATTATTATCTTATTGATTACTTAAGCCACAGCAACTTTGACTTCTCTCAGCCCATTAGCAATTGGTGCTTTCAGCCTTGTTCCAGATAGCACGAGGCGCTTAGACTCCACTTTTTGTTGCTGACTTACATGCAGTTGTTGTCATGTTTTTGGCTTATGGATGCTTTAAATCCCACAAGACATATTTATTATTAGTTTCTGAAGCCAATATTGTACACATACTTTCCTTTTTCCTTCCACATTTTTATCTTGCTGTGTCTGTGTCAGTTCATCTGGGGTCATTTCTTTTCAGTTTGAAACACTCCGGAGTTTCCCTTAATGCATGTCTGCATGTGACAAATTCTCTTGGTTTTTGTTTATCTGAAAATACCTTTATTCGAACTCCATTTTTGTCTTCTGCCTTCAATGGGCTCCTGTATCTGCTCACTGAGGTACTTGAGCAGTCGGGGGACTCCTCAGATCTTTCAGTTTGAGAACTTGGAGGTTGAGCCACTTTCTGCAGGAACTGGGGCATCCCTGGATCATCATCACTGCTCTTTACATTTCCAACAGAAGCATTTGGCGGCTGGCCACTTTAGCCAGAGTCTCCAGGAGCTCATCAAAACCAGGGTGCTACTTTTACAACAGGGGCACTCAGATCCACCAGTTGTGCAGTGTAGCAGCCGCCTGAGGACACTGCTCAGAGAACCTCCAAGAAGGGATGCTTCTCCAGGTCAGACCCTTGCCGACTCTTGCAGTGCAGCAAACACATAGGGCGGGTGCCTTAGGGTTTTATTGCCACGAGGAGACACCATAACCAAGGCAATTTTTATAAAGGAAAACATTTAACTGGGTTTCAAAGGTTTATTCTACTACCATCATGGCAGCGTGCAGGCAGACATGGTGCTGGAGAAGGGGCTGAGAGTTCTACATCTTGTTCCGCAGGTAGCAGAAGGGGTCTGTGTCTCACACTGGTCATAGGAGACCTCAAAGCCTGCCCCTATGGTGACACACTTCCTCCAGCAAGGCCACACCTACTCAAACAAAGCTACACCTCCTAATAGTGCCACTCCCTATGGGCCAAGTGCACGCGCACACATGCACGCACACACGCACGCGCGCACACACACGTCGATGGGGGCCATTCCTATTCAAACCACCACAACAGTCTAAGTGTGTCTGGTCCATGGGGAAGCACTGGTTCTATCCTGACTCTGATGACACAACAGATGACTTCTTATGCACCCAGCATGGCCAAGTGAAAGCGAGGGAGCAAAGTGGTCCTGGCATTGCTGTTGCTAACTGTCAAGTCCCCAGTATGATGTTTCAGGCCTCATCAGAGACTGCTGATAAACTAACTGAGTTAAAAACCACTCATTTCATTAGAGGAGGAGACCGTAATAATTGCTCAAAGCCCGTAAGTTATGAATCATCATAGATAAATAAGTGCAGAGTGCGTTCTTTCTATTTCCCCCCATTTGGCTCTAAAGAGTATCCTGTTTATTTGATACAGTACTAACAACACGCCATAATAGCCTCAAAGGTGACCTCTTCCCCCACCCAAAGAAACTCAAAAAACCTCTCAAAATAAACAAACCTCACTTTAACCGTGGCTTGTGCCCCATTTAGAGTTGACAGACTAGCCAATCTCACACCCAATGCAGAATTTACATTACCAGACACGGACTCCAGGCTTAAGCTCATTCTTGTGATCTGTATTTCCCTTTACCATTTACAAACTCTTGTCATGTGCTCACGGTAGAGAGAAACCTCTCAGATCAAGGCCAACAGTAGCAGTTGTCTATGGGCATAGACAAAGGTGTTTGGAAGTCAGCAAGACCTGTGCCAATTTAACTAAACAACAGCAGTAAATTCTCATCTAGGGCCATAAAGAGAAAGAATACTGGGCATGGGAAGGTTGAAACAGGGATGAGGGTGGGGAGATGGGAGAGATGAGGGGATGGGGGTTACCAAAATGAAGAGAAAAAAAAAAAAAAAACCCACTTTGAAAACCTACTACTCTGTAAGACAATTATAAAATATAAGTAAAAAAATATGGGGGCTGGAGAAATAGCTGAAAAGGCCAAGAGCATTTGTTCTTGCAGATGTCCCAGCACTCACATGACAGCCCACAACCACCTGGAGCTGCAGTTCTGACCTTTGCAGGCAACAGGTATACATGTATACAGACAGGATACTTGTACAATACAATACAATAATACAACACAATACATCTAAAAAATATCCTTTAGAAAAGTTAGAAGGGAAATATCCTGCTTGGCTAGATAATGCTCTTTCTTGAATCCATAAGGTATTGGGTAAAAATCCCAGTGCCAGCTGTGAGATACCTCTTTGTGAGTTGTTGGTTAGGGAGGCCCCAACCTGTCTCCCAAATACAGGCTTTTGCCATGGCTCTTGCTTTTCCACCAGAACTAGATGATAAGAGGCCATTGTTGAAGACACCACACAACTTAGTTACAGCATATGTATAAATTAAGCTGGACCTGAGAAGGAAGCTTCCTTCCTGCTATCTAGCTGTCCTAACGCTGACATGTACTATGCAGAATGCTGTGGGGGAAAAAAGGCACCAGTGGTCTTACCCACATGTGAGCCCTGTGAGCTACAATACCAGCTGGCCAGGCAAGATGAGCCCACTGGTGCAATAGCGGCACAACTCCTATAAGCGTAACCAGAGGCTTTCTCATTAGATTTGAAGCCTTCTCCTCAAGAGAGAATTCATACCTTGCATTGTAAACACAGACAGTGCAGTGTTTATTGAACACCTACTAATTGTTGTTCCGTATGTTAGACAGGGAAGGCAGGGTCACATGATGACTTGGGTCAACTCACAGATCCAGGAAGTGTCAATGACTAGGCCTTGAAATGTGTCCTTCAGCTCTCTGGATTCGTGTTGGTCTGTGACTGTGAAGATGGGCCAACCAAATCAGTCCTGTGGCTGAGGGAAAAGCACAAGAGGTTGGTTCCTATCTAATTACGTATTGGTAACATCTACCTTAAACCATTTAAATAAAATCAATTTTTGTTGTAGAAAATATAAAAATATCTAATAATGTTTATTACTAAATACCTATAATTATCATGGTGGTATTATCTAACCCACTAACATAATCAATAAAGACACAGACGCCTGGTGTATTTTAGAATAGCCTCATTTTACCTGGGACTGGGTAGCTGTTAACCCTCTAACCAACCCTTATCACTTTCCAGCCTCCATCCCAGGCTATGTGCTTTAATCCTTCCTATCTGATCTGCTTTCCTGGATGACTGTAAATTTGGGGCTGCTCTTGTGCCTCACGCAGCGCCTGGCAAACACCTGGAGGTCAAGCTCTACCAAGAGTTGTGTGCTTAGTTGTGTTTCAATTATGGGCCCACTTCAAGGAAATTAGGCTTTCCACACTTGAGCAGATTTCCCAGTTAACTTGGAAGTAGCTCTTTATTTACTCAAATTGTTCACACGAATCTTGTCCTAATGTCTTCGATGAAACATCTTCCCCCCTCCCCTTTCTGCTCCTATTCATTTTGTCTTCACTCTCATTATGATATCAGGTTATAATCACTGACTTATCCTAGAGATCTTGAACACTTAACCTGTTGTGTGTGTGAGTGTGTGTGTGTTTGTGTGTGTGTGTGTGTGTGTGAGAGAGAGAGAGACAGAGAGAGAGAGAGAGAGAGAGAGAGAGAGAGAGAGAGAGAGAGTGCTGTGCCAATTTCACTAAATTGTGTGCCCTTGCGTCTTCTACTTCACTTTGTGTCTTGCACAGAGTGTGTAAGAGCCAGGAGTATAGGAGGAAGGAACGAGTAGAGGAGAGAAAGAAGAAAGGCAGGATGAACTGGACAAAGGCTACGAGGGAGGAGAGCAGAATTCCTGTGAAGACAGCAAAGTGTCAACAGGAAATAACAGAGCCCCAAGTTCTAGAAGATTAAAATGCATGGAAGTGATGCCCCGGTCTTCCTGTTGAGGGGACTTTTGTAACCCCAGAGTTAGAAAACCTTCAAATAGCAGGTGTTAGTAAAGGGTGAGAGTGAGAATTCTGGAGTCCTTGGATGCAGTAGCTATGGGATCAGTCAGCCTCCTAAATCTGACAGGTGCTCTAGTCGCAGGACAAGAAAGGGTTAAATGGGAGGGTGGTGAATACACAGCAGCATCTCTGTTCTTTCTGGCCAGTTCACCTTCCTCTGATTTTTCTCAGCTGGTCTAAGAGCCCCTGGGCAGCCAGTGCTCATTACATTGTTTTTGAAAAGCTTCTGACAAAGGGGATTTCCTGTTTTCTTCAAAAGTTACATTTCTCAGATCATTCAGAGCTTATTTATTTATTTATTTATTTATTTATTTATTTATTTATTTATTTATTTTTTATTTCTTTGAGATGGAGTTTTTCTATATAGCCCTGGCTCTCCTGGAACTCACTATGTAGACCTGGCTGGCCTTGAACTCACAGAGATCCGCCTGTCACTGCCTCCTGGGTGCTGGGATTAAAGGTGTGTGCTGCTCACTACACCAGGCTTCCAGGCCCACTTTCCTAAGACCCGCTTGTCACAGTTGAAGCCAGTTCTGCATGAGAGTTTAAGCTAGTGCCAAAGCCAAAGGGAACCTGCTCGTGACAGAAGGCAGATGTTATTGGAAGTGAGATGGAGCTATGGTGTTAAGGAGCATTAGAAATATCCAGGACCTCTGAAGCCGGGAACTTTGCAGAAGATAAAATGAGCCCGAGGTGGTGGCCATTTCCTCAACCACAGAGCTTTTAGTGGCAGAGCCTGAGAGTCTTGTGGTATCTCCAGGGAGGCTCAGCACAGCAGAAGGAAAAGATGAAGCTTTGAAGGCAGATAGGGCAGAGGAGGCAAACCCTGGCTGGGCATGCCCTTCCTTGCTGTGGGAGGAAAAGGCCCTAAGCCTCAGGAAGCCCAGCAAATGACAAGACTCATAAGCTCCTGGTGGGGGAGAGGCCATGTTGGCAGAGCCATCTGGGAGTTGGGCAGGAAACTACAGGGATTCAGCTTCCCTGGCTGTGGTGCGCCTGCTTTTGAGTCACCCATGCTCCTGTAAATAACTCCTCACCCATGTTCCTCTAAGTAACTGCAGTGAACCAAGCTAGCCTTTGGGGGAGCCTTTTCCTTTGGTCTACTGTCACTGCACTATTTGGGGTGAATAGATGCTTGCTGTGGGTTTCCCAGGAAAAGTCACGCAACACTGGCAGACTGGAAATGGCCTTTGGGGTTTCAGCTTGTGACCACAGGGGATGCACCACCCAAGTACCCCCAGTTTGTCACTCAAAAGACCACTATGGGAACTGCAAAGCCATGGGTGATCTACCTTTGATCCTCTCACAGTTGCATTGCATAGCATTGCATTGCATTGCATTGTATTGTATTGTCAAATGGGTCCAACCCCAAGTTCACACAACATATGAACATGTGAGAGATGAGACTGTGGTGGTTGTGGGGAGAGGAAGGGGGGTGGCTGGTACCAGGGAGTCATGGCCTATCTAAGATCCTGTGTCTTTTTCTTTTTCTTTCTTTTTTTTTTTTCTTTTTTCTTTTCTTTTTTAGACACAGCCTGTCTTTAAACTCCTCCTACCTCAGCCCACCAAGTGCTGATTTCTGGGTGTCTTGGATATTGTGCTGGTGTCTTTCAACAGTCACACCTCAATCTTCAGGGAAGACAGGGTGACTGTGCCCCTCTTAGTATCTGCTAGGGACTGACAGCGTTGCTTATAATTAGCCAAACAACAATCCCCACCGCTGAGCAAACTGCAAGGCTCATCTGCTTGCTTCTCTGGAGAGTTTTAAATAGACAGGGATGTGTTAATGACACAGTGCATTATCTGTCTGTTACCGCTTTGGCAGGCGCTGCCGAGATGTGAGTTTCTTAAGGAGGAGTTAATCGGCATGAAAGCAGCACAGTGTTTGCTTCTGTGTCACAGACGTGAGGCGTCGGTACCCAGATGGCTTGGGAAGGCTAGGGTCCCCGAGCACCAGGATGCTGGTGCCATGCTTTTTGAGTGGCAATTACATGTGACCTGGGATCAGAGATGGATGAGGCCCATTTGAGACCTCACTGGAGCTGCCAGTACCTTGGTCCAGGTAGTCTAATTTTTGTACTGACATCTTTTCGGCTCCTCTTCCCTCCAAAGCACTGAAGCTTCATCTGGACTCAGCTTTGGAAGCCTAGGAGGGGAAGGGTGAACTGTGATTATCGCTTATCTGCAGCTGATTTTCAACTCTCTCTCTCTCTCTCTCTCTCTCTCTCTCTCTCTCTCTCTCTCTCCCTCTTCCCTCTCTCTCTCTCTCTCTCTCTCTCTCTCTCTCTCTCTCTCTCTCTCTCTCTCTCTCACTCTCTCTTGTGCTGGGTGCTCCGCAAACCACTCTTAGGAATTCTACACTCTTTGCTCCTCATTTGCATGTGATTGTTCCTCCCACGTGTATTTTCCCCCCACTCAGACTCATGAAACCTCCTAGGCGCTGTCCCTCAATAAATGGTGCCATCATCCTCCCTGCTGCCCTAGCCGGAAACCTCAATAGTGTGACATGATGATTAAGACAGAATATAAGAGGATTGGTGCTTGGGTGCTGGGCTTGCATCACAGCAGCTCTGCCACTTACAAGCTGGGTGATTCTGCTTGGTATCCCAGCTTCCGTTTTGTGAAAATGCAGGTAAGAATAGGCATACCCTAGCTGGGAGGCATGGTACATGCCTTTAATCCCAGGGAGGCAGAGGCAGGTGAGGCTCCATAAAATTGAGTCCAGCCTATAGAGCAAGTTCCAGGACAGCCAAGCCTACACGGAGAAACACTGTCTTGAAAAAAAAAAAAAAATAGACACACTCTCAGAGGGTGAATGGAGAATTCAAGAAGTCAGTCCATGGCTGACACATGGCAATAGGTCAAGAAATGCCCCAAGATTCATTAGGCTCTTTAGATTCTACCTGCTACTGTTTCCTCAATTCGTCTATGCTGTGACATTTGCCAGTCATCCTCCCATCCCCCTACCTCCCCTCCCGCCCCCAAGCCTGAGTTATCATCATCGCTCAGCTGAACAAATGCTTCCTGGAGAGGATCCCGTAGACAGAGACATTTCAAAATTATAAATATAGTGATGTCATGTGCCAGCTTGGCGAGCTCTGCATCCTGTTGTTCTTAGGAGCTATGCTGA
Source organism: Acomys russatus (assembly GCF_903995435.1). Lineage (NCBI taxonomy): Eukaryota > Metazoa > Chordata > Mammalia > Rodentia > Muridae > Acomys > Acomys russatus. The sequence goes on along the minus strand of NC_067142.1, from coordinate 63,058,968 downwards.
ACTTCTGTCATGGACCAAAGGGTTCTGCAAGCTTTCACCCATCTCCTCAACAATACCTCTCTCCTCACTTCTTTTCTTTGAGTTTCTTTCAGATCCTCTAATGGACAGCATCACCTCCCCACTTTAGGTCTTACACAGACTTTTCCTTTTAAATGAAAAATCCCCTCCTATCAAGCTATTTGCTGTAGTTAATCTGTCACCTGGATATAGCCTAAAGTCACCCAAGGAGAGAGTGCCAATTGAGGGACTGAGCAGATCACACTGGCCTGTGAGCATGCCTGGGGTGTGGGGTCGTCTTGATTGTTAATTGATGTAGGAGAGTCCATCCCACAGTGGGCACCACCAACACTGGCCAGATGGTCCTGAGCCGTGTAAGAAAGCCAGCTAAACATGAGCATGCAATTGAGGCAGCAAGCGGCATTCCTTCAGATAGCTTCTGCTTCAAGGTGATGCTCCAGTTCCTGCCCCAACTCACTTTGACGATAGCCAGTGACCTGGAAGTGTAAGCCAAACAGATCTTTTCAAGCTCCCTGGTCAGAGTGTCTTGTCAAAGCAATGTAGTGAAACCAGACCACGTGTCTCAAGATCTACTGTGGGTCATACTGAGAGAGAGGGGGAGAGACAGGCAGATATCAAGTTGTCTCTAGATGTCTTATTTCTTCCCTTCAACCCTCTCCCAGGCCTTCGACACAAGAATGGAGTCATATGAGCCCCAGATTTCATGGCCATATGGTCAACTCTGGGTTTGCTCATAGGCTCTTTGCATGGCTCTCAATCTTTATCCTTTAGTAATTGTTGACTATCTGTAAGGCGCGGCCACACCCAATAATGGCGGCCACCGTTAACCGCTCCCGCGCGTGCACAGGCATAAGCTCTCCCAACGTGCCCCTCCCGAACAGGGGTATGCAAATGAAGCACTCAGAAGAGGCCCTCTCAACTTGGGCATGCTAATGAGGCATCCGACTACAACCTATGACACCATGACACGCCACGTACGAACCATATTTAAATGATGTGCTCGCGGGCATTCAGGGTCTTTTGCTTCAGCTTCAAGGGCGCTCCCAATAAAGTGTGATTGAGAAGAATCCTGGTGTCTGCGTCGTTCCTGCCGGCGGGAGGGCGCAACAACTATCACTGTTATACTTAATATTATTAATGTTATTATGTATTATTTTATAATAATATAGTCTATAATATATTTTATGTTATATAATAATACATAATAAATATAATTTTTATAATATGTAAGATATATATATGTGTGTGTATATATTTATACATATTTATAATAGTATTCTGGGGAAATGGCTCCAGAACCAAGGGTTATGGTTAGCTCCTCACCTCCCCTATAGCTGTCCATAAGGCTTTGAGGCCAGATTCAGCTCTGTGTCCTTGGTGCCAGATTAACATAAGAATGGGTCCCTGGGGCTAGAGAGGTAGTTCAGTAGTTAAAAGCTCTGACTGCTGCTTTATCAGAGGACTCGGGTTCAAATCCCACCATCCATATGACAGTTCACAACTGTCTGTAACTCCAAGATCTGACACCCTCACACAGACAAACATGTAAGCAAAACACCAGTGCACGTAAAACAAATAAAATTTTAAAAATGGGTCACTACAGCTTTTCAGGTCTATGTGCCACGCATATCCACAGGGCCACCAAGGCCATGTCTGTGCTAGTATTTTACTTTGTTTTAGAAATGATGCATAAATGAAGGTCTTACCTTGAGTGTGTTTGGCATGTCCTTGAAAGGGAAATGGCATGTGGAATTCCCATTTCCACCAAACAAATATTTACTGAGTACTTCACACATACCAGGAAATACTGAAGATGCAAAGTTGAGTGGGACATGGTTCCTGGATTCCATTTTGTCAGGAGGATTAAGTGAGGTGCTGAGCAAACATTTGTAAAGATGGATGAATAAATAATGAATATGAGAATTTAATCTCGGAAAAAAAAATCAAAACGTTTTAACTTCCTAATTGTTTAGAGACAGTTGAATGTGTGTTGCTTCTGCAAAGTTGGAACCCTATCTTCAAATTCATTCATTCGTTTATTCATTCATTCAAATTAGAGTTAGTGAGCATCTGTTGTATTTTGAGCACATGAATAAACACTGGTGTCTGGATGGGAGCCACTAACCCCGCCCAAACTGTGGGAAAAATATTATGGGCCCTTCAAGTCCAAATGAAATGTCAACACAAAAGAGCTATTTGCAATGCAAATGTTGAAGCCACAGCCTCTGTAATAAACAGGCAGAGGAAACACACCATGCAAGCGTCCTGTGACAAGATGGGGCTTAGCAGTTCTGATGAATTATAGAGGCACTGAAAGTCAGAGGGCTCCTAATTTGTTTATCTTCTATAGTTAAGGTGACCAGCCTCACCCTATACCTGAGCAGGGCTGCCAGATAACTGGTCTGTTTGGAAACCAACCAACCAGTTTCTGCCTTAGATCACTGTTTATTTATTTAACTTATTTCGTAAAACTGAACCTAAGGCCTCACACATGTGGGGCAAGCTGTCTGGGCGTCTTGCATGCATGGCTTGCTTCTTTCCTTCCATCCTTCCTCCCTTCCATTCATTATTTTTTTGTTTTGCTTTGTTTTTTTGAGACAGGGTTTCTTTGTGTAGCCTTGGCTGTCTTAGACTCTCTTTGTAGACCAGGCTGGCCTTGAACTCACAGAGATCCGCCTGCCTCTGCCTCCCAAGTGCTGGGATTACAGGTTTATGTCACCACTCCGAAAGACATCCACAGATTCCTTTTCACTTAAGCTGTGTGTGTGTGTGTGTGTGTGTGTGTGTGTGTGTGTATGTATGTATGTATGTATGTATGTATGTATGTATGTATGTATGTATGACAATGGTGGTGGTGGTGGTGTGTGTGCCGTCTACTCCAAGTCAGCTGCTTGACCTGCCAGCCTCTGGTGATCGTCCTGTCTCAAGTCCATCTCACTGTTGGGATGCTGCACTTCCAGTTAGTTGCACACTATCAATTCTGTTTTGTTGTTGTTTTTTTCTTCACGTGGGGTTCAGGGCTCAAAATTCAAACCTCCAGGCTTGTGCTGCAAGGGTTTTTACCTTTTGAGACCCCTCCTTGGTCCCCTGGTGACAGTTTTTGAATCATTATGGAAAATATTCCATTTGGAGAATGTGCTCAAAGCAATGCCACCTCTTTTAAGGATAGTTCTTGGGAATCCTGAGTCAAGGTTGGGGTCCTTGAAGTGGAATCTCAGGCTTAATTCTAAAACATGACTTGTTTTTGTTGCTTTGGAGACAGAATGTGTGTGCCTGCATGTGTCCCATAATTGTATTGAGGGCCAGGTCCTCTGGACACCCGTCCGTGTACTTCAGAGGTACCCCCACCCCAGAAGAGGCATATCCTCAGACCTATCATTCATCACAAAAATTCCAGTATGTTTATGAAACTGCAGTTGTCGCTCATTTGTTGGGGCATCCTAGAGAGCTCTTTTCATCTGGACTGAATCTTTTCACAATTATCTGCTCCAGAGCCTCACCATACAATCGAATCAGGGATGGCGATGAGAAAACCTGGGTTGTGGCTGGAAGAACGCCAGGAGCCTGCTAGTGCTCAGTCTTTAGTTAGTGTTCCCTCCTGCTGTTCTGTTGCTCACTGCTAGGGGAGGTGGAGGTGGGAGGACCGTCTTTGTGACACTGTCCACAGTGCTCTCACCACCTCAGATGCTGCAAGTCTTTATTTGTACCCTTTTAATCACAGTCTCCCTCGCCCCAGGAACCTGGCACAGTCTCCTCAAAGGGCTGAGTCAGAAGCTAAGCTGAGGGCGTCTCCACTCGTACTGGTGTTGCCTCTATCGTGCAAGTTCTTTCCTTGGTGGCATTGGGGGTGTAAGGGTACATTTCCCCAGCCCCTTGGTTGGGGAGGAAGGTCTTAAAATGAGGTGTCAGACGTGTCAGATGTGTTGTTTCAAGCAAGACATCCAAACCATGGCCGGCCTGTTCTCTATCGGAAGTCTTGTGAATGTGTCAGGAACTGGTTAAAAGTGCACGGACATGTGCTTATGGAAAACCCGATTGCTGTGTGCCTGCTTTGTCTGAGTCCTCCGATTTGTTTGTTTGTTGTTTGTTTGTTTTGTTGTTGTTCCTAAAGTCCATTGGAAATTGCCAGCTAACTCAAAATGCATGGTGGCTTCAGTGACACACTGCTCCTGGTAGGCAGTCTGACACTTCACTCCGGGTGGGAGGACTTCAGACCAGGCTACCACCGAATAGCTCCTATCTGATGGAGCTGCCAGGCTCAAGGCCTGTGAATGTGTCTATCTGGATTATGCCAACCCTGGGTATTCACAATTTACCACTTTTGCTTCCTAGGGGTTGATAAAAACCCAGCTTTTATAGTACAAGTGTGTGAAACTGGCTGTTTGAAATATATTAGCAGCTGTTGTCATATCCAGCTGGCGGGGAGCCAGAGAAGGAAATTAAACTCCGCATTTCCCCAGCCCTCCCCATTTCCCGTTAACCAATCCATTTTGTTCAGTATGCCTGAGAGTGCTAAGTCTTGCCATTTGCCAGGACCAAGGCACTTGGTGGTCTCAGGGAATTCAGAAAGCTTCTGCCAACTTATTGACAGGCTCTGGGAAGTCTGATGCCACCGGATGGTGCAGGATCATAGCCCTTCCAGTGTCTGACTCCATAGTGAATGGAGACTGCCGAGGGATGGAAAACAAGTACAATTGCCAGCTTCCCAATTTGACTTTTTAATCCCAGAGGAGAGATGATTTGTAGAAGTTGTAAAGGTGGCGTATGTCAGCAGTTCAAGAAATCAGCATGCAAACCATAAACTTGAGTTCTATTTCACTATGAAATTATATCTATATTCCAACGGAGAGAGTGTAACAAACATGCTCTGCTTTCTTACAGAGACGTGTAGCATTGCCAGGCTGAAGGAAGTACTCTGCCTTTCCAGCCGTTTCCTCCAGGCTATTGGCCTGGGTTTCCTAGAGGCCACAGAAGCATGGAAGAGGGCAGTTTATACCTTACTAGGAGAGAGAAGGCATGTTCACTGTGTCTATAACACTAGGTTGCAGTAAGCGCTTTGTTGAAAGTGTCTCTACTAAACTGTGTTTCCAGAGTGATTTTTGTATTTAGGATTTGAAGCTTCCACTCTCAGCTCTGTTTGTCTCTGAGCTTCCCATTTCCTTATCATCATCATCATCATCATCAAACAACAATAACAACAATAAAAATGGAGGATGATAAAAACAATCTGAAAGTGATAGCCAGGAAGGAATAAACTAAGACAGGTGAAAACATTGCAAAGAGACAGTGAACACTGGATAAGTGGACCACTGGTGGTAGAAGAGATGGGCAATTGAGTCTTTGGGTTGTCATCTCTCTGTGGGATGTGACTGCTGCTCCTGGTGGGACCAGGGAACCATGGAACCTCAGACTGCAGCATGAGGTCCCGGGACATTCTACCTGTTTCCCTACCACGGCCCCTTTGCCTTTTGGGGAGACAAGTCCTCTTATCTGTGGTGCCCACCTACCTCTCCTCCCTACCAAGGCATCTGAACTCTGGGAGAACCTTCGAGGAGGTGACGCACAATCCGCTGGCCTCCTCCTTCGTTACTTATAACTAAAAAATCTCAGCCATTTACAAAAGGGAGAAAACACAGGTTGAACATCTTTTATCTGAAATGTCTAGGACTGAAAGTGTTTTGGATTTTCTGTGTCAAGTTCCTGCCGTCTTGACTTCCCTATCGTGATGACTAGAACCCAGAACTGGGAGCTAAAATAAGCCCTTCCCCCAATGAGTTGTGTGTGTGTTTTTTTTAATGTTACCATTTTATTAGATTAAAACAACAGCAACAGAATAAAACCGAATAAACTAGGGGAGGAAATGAAAACAACAGCAAAGATCAGCAAGGACAAAGAGAAATAGAAAGGGAGGAGCTAAAATCGAGGCCCGGGTCAGGAGAGGATAACAATTTCCTGACGCAAGGCTCGGGGCCCAGTGCCAGGGAGTGGCCCAGGGGGTGGAGGGCCAGGGTCTAGGGCTGAGACAGTGGGCTGTAGTCCATGGGCAGTGATGTCCTTCTTGTAAGCCTCATGAATCATCTTGAACGCCAGAGCAGTGGCATTGGGTATGTCTGTAACAGGGTCCCTGTATAAAGCTGGACGATGGGTCACTGGGTAGACCTCCCGAACAGGGACCTTTGGGGGTTCCCCCCAGGGGGAGCCACTCTTCAAATGTTGCATTGTCACTAAATGTGATGAACGTGTGTGAGCCGTGAGTAAGCAGGAGAAACGGCAGGCCCAGGCCCAGCACATGGAGTCAATGCAGAAAATGTAGGCACAGGATCAAGTCTTTCCACGCCCACATTCTGCTCCTTGGGACCAGGCTCCCCAGCAAGTGGCACAGTCACTGAATGGTAGGTGATGACTAGCCCAGGGCACTTCCACTTCTTGTGAACTTGCCTCTTTTTGTCAGCCTCAAGCCTCTCTTAGGTCTCCAGTGAGTGTAAGTTGAGCTCTTCTGTGATTTTGGCCTCCCTGAGCAGCACTTCCTGGGTTGGTAGTCGCTCACAGTGGGGAGCCTTTCACCTCCAGGACTGTCCTTGCCTCTCTTGAACCCGAAGGAACATTTGTGTTGTGTGTGCTCAGCTGTAGACTGACGCGTGGACTTCTGACTGTCATCCTGTAGTTCCGGCGGCAGCAGTGTCTTTCTCTGGTCTTCTGAGAACTACTTGCTGGGGTGCTGACCTTTTGAGGCCTCAAGCTCTTTACAGGCTCCTTGTAGGTTTTGGTGATGACTTTGTGCATCCTTCTTGGCTCTTCTGCTTCTCCATCCCTGCATGGTCCATGTTCTTCATCAATGTCAAAGTCAGAGTCTACCTCATCCTCTGTATCAGACTAGTCCCCTTGGTCCGCATCATCTCCAGATTCCTCAGTGAAACCCCCGCACGTCATCTGGTAGAACTCATCTTCCTCCTCTGCTTCCAAGAGCCCAGAAAGCCGGTTCCCAGAGGTTTTCCAGGAAGCCCAGTCCCCCATACAAACTTATGCCACCAACAGAGTGTGCCATCTGTTGTTCAGGTCAGGTTCTCCCATAAGGTTTGTTTTTGTTTTTGTTTTTGGAGACAGGGTTTCTCTGTGTAGTCTTGACTGGCTGTCCTAGACTAGCTTTGTAGACCAGACTGGCCTCGGACTTATAGCAACCCACCTGCCTCTACCTCCCAAGTACTGGGATTAAAGGTGTGCACCATCACTTCCCAGCCATAAGTTGTTTTTAGTAAGGGTTTTATCATGTTAACAGAAATAAAACTAGTACAACAGCCAGGCACAGTGGTGCATACCTATAATCCCAGCACCTGGGAAGCAGATCTCTGTGAATTCGAGGCCATCCTGGTCTACAAAGCATGCCCAGGACAGCCAAGACTACATAGAGAAACTCTGTCTTGACAAAACAAAACAACTGCAAAACTAGTACAACCTTATATACAAGTCTTGATGGCAATTTTATATAGCATTTTAAATAATTTTTATTAATGAAACTGAACTTCATGGTGTTTAATTTTCGGTCTGTGGCAATCATGTTGATCCTCAAAAAATTCTGGATGTTGGAGCATTCCAGAGTTTGTGTTTTCAGATTAAGGCACCCAGCCTGTGTTACAACAGAGGCCTATGTACCCACCAGTCAAATCTAACGACTACCGACACGTGTTCAGTGTGGCTTATGTGTATTCTCACCTGCTCTTTTTCTCTGTTCAGTTATTTTTTTTTTCTTTTGAGACAGATCTCACCATGTACCATGGACTACCCTGCAACTTGTAACCCTGCTTTAGCATACCAAGTGCTGAAATTAGAGTTAAATATCACTCCATTCTGCTTCCTTGGATTCTTTTAAAGAAATGAATTTCTTTTTCTTTTTTAATCAGCCAGGTGTGGTGCCTCACTTGCTATAATCCCAGCACCCAGAAGGCTGAGTGAGGTAGAAGGTATTACGATTCTGTTCTAGTCTGCCTGTGATGTCACTGCCACCTGCCACTGGGCGCGGGCCCTATTCTGGGCTATATAAAAGGACAAGCCTGCCTACCTCTTCTCTCTTAGCCCTCTCTTTCCTGTTTCACTCTTGTTTTTCTCCCTCTTTCTCTGTTTCTTTCTCTGTTTGGAGGGGTGCTACCCTCTTCCCTCTCTCCTCATGCTCACATAATATGTCACCTGACATCTTGTTTTTCAACCATTGAAATTGGTGGCTCCTATTCTCTTCCTCCTTTTTACTCTCTTTCTCTCTTGTTGTCTCTGTTGCTCTGCCTCTCTGTCTCTCTTTCTCTCTTTTTCTCTCTGGGGTACCCCTACCCCCTTTCCTGCTCTCCCATTCTCATTTAATAAACCTCTCTATATAATATCTGTTGCCTGGCGTCTTATTTTTTTTTAAGTCACTAAAATTGGTGCTGAAACCTGGGATACAAAACCCAAAGGACCATTCCATTGTCTTCTGGCCACAATAAATTCCTTTCTGTAAAAATGCAGCTTTCCCTCTGTTGCTCCGCTCTCTCCTGCTGCCCAGCTCTCCTGTCACCTACAACCTGGTGGGTCCAGACTGCACCATTTGTGGCTTACTCCACAGCTCTCCTTGGCCCTGCTTCCTGCAGGGTGGACCAGTGGGCTGCCACTGGCTTGAACTTTGAGTGTCCTGGCCTGGTCCAAATGCCCAAGCCCTGCCATTAAATTGTCACTGTTCCTGATAGACCATCTATTGTTGTTAAGCAAATACCCACCACAGACTGACTAATTTTGGGTCCCTCTGTCTTGGGCCAGACTCTGAAATCACTCCAGCTTCTTGGTGCGAGAGACTTTGAGTTGGCTGCACTCAACCCTCCTTCCATGTCCCCCCTCCTCAATGCCGACTCAGGCACTGGGATATTTGAGTTGATTCTCTGGGATCCTACTCGGGGAGCTGGGATGGGGTCAGCAGGGAAACAGCAGCTACTGCTGCCTCAGTGCTTCCCTGGCCGCTAAAACACTGCAAAGCCTGGTCACTGCAGCCTGCTGTACAAACCGTGCCCCTGCGCTGAAAGCTACAGCTGCTAGCCATCATGGCAGCCCATAGTATTGTCATATCTGACCGCCACTGGTTGCTCACAACAGGTGGCAATTACCACACTGATTTTGGCATAGAGAAAGTGGAACTATTACCCTTTGCAGCATCTTTGTTAAGGGCAATCACGTGACTAACCACCATCTTTGTTTTGGGATGATGTGGGATATGCTTGCCAGCCCTGTTCAAATCCTTATTAAACTCTAAAGACATCTTCTATGTTTTACAATGGTTACTTAATTTTGATTTTTACATTTTTTGAGGTTATGTGTTTACCCTGATTCAAAATGTTTTTATTTCTAACTTAAGTATTTACACATTTCTAGACAAATAAATAAATGCTGTTCCTCCTGTCACCAGCTACCCTGGATTCACCTACAGGCTTCCTGATCAATAGATTTGGTATAATATTCTGTTGTATTAACATTCATTTGTTTATGATGTTAAAACTTAAATCACTACCTTATAAATATATTTAGCCTAGTTCTTATTAATTAATATAGCTTTAAACTTTCATAAGCTATAGACTTTTTATAAACTAAAATCATACAGAAAACTGTTCTGTTCTCTTTTATGGACTGTGTTTACAAATGTTAAGACTCCAGCTTATCAGAGATAAAACCTAAAGTCTTAGTCTTTAATGATTAAGATAAACTATAAACAATGATTGTCTATCTAAATATTCTTAACATAGACTGTGGTCTTACTGCTGTCTTAACTAAAAGGCTGAAGATGGTTCCTAAACCCTCATATAGGAACTGGTAAAAATAGTTTAAAAAAATTTAAAACCTGAGAGTAGCTTTCCAGACAGCAAAAACTATGCTCCAGGCCTTAGCCACTGCCCTGAGGCAAGGAAATAGAGGATTACAATGCCCCCTCCTGCTGGGTTCCAGCCTGAGTCAGCCCTGCCAGGGACCTGTTTCAGATACATCCAGAAAGGGGACAATGATCTCATAGCTACCTAAAAGCCATACCTTGCCTGTTGGCAGATTGGCCTATGGCTGTCAAAACGCTCACATGCAGGCTTGTCCTCTATGCCTTAAAGCTTCTAAGAAGATGTTTTATGAATGTTAGAGGGTCTAAGAAGGTGTTTTAAGGTTGGTTCATGCAAGTTATGAATGTTACAAGGTATAAGAAGGTATTTTAAGTTAGTAAATACAAGTTATAAAGGTCAATGTTTCCAAAGGATCTTTTATTTCTTCCTGTTGTTATGCTATTGTATTAACTGTTCAGAGTGTTGACACTGATCAATGGAGCACTAATTAATTAATCTAACTATGGTAAAACATTCTACTATATGACTCACTATCATATTTCTAAGCTCAAAAATTTAAATTTCCTTTGGTTTGTCTTTTTCTTAAAATGTCTCTCATTGTGCTAAAATTATACCTCCAGTCTTGTAAACAGAGGGAAGAAGCCCCTCTTTCATGATGCACACTGATGCTAAAATGAGCTTTTCCCTTCCTTCATCTCTACAGGAGATTTCTGTCCTCCCCATGTTACTGTTCCATAGATGTCATAAAAGATCCATAAGGCTTCTGCCTTTCCTAAGATCACCTCAAAGAGTATTCATGCTTTTAACACAAAGTTTTTTCTCCAAGCCTCTGCTACTGCCTTTTCCTACAATGTGTACATGTCTAACAATGTCTATGTATTTCGCTGCAGACTTCAAACAACAGTGGTGTTAATGTGTCTAAAATTTATCTCCCTTTATGAACTTAAAAAGAATTCTTGTAAGCTACAGAAATCCACCTCTCAGGTCAAATCGAATCCAATAAGTACTGTCAGTCACCAGCTTAAGTTTCTCACCTATCGTCTATCTCTGAGGGTGGGATTCCTCCTCCTTTCCCTGGTTTTAGGACTCCCCTAACTACCTGATTGCCACCTTTCTGCACCCAAGACCAGATGAATCTCCCTTGCTACTTGGCATAAATGCTTCTTTTTGTCTGAGAAACTGTCAACACCTCTCTGGTTCACTGGGACTGGAGGTACCCAGTCCGGGTCTGCATGACTGTGGCTGTTCCTTCTCACTGACCCACAACTAGGGCTTTTCTCACTGGGTAAGACTGCCTTTTCCGCTGCCACCACAAAGTGCTAGTACTGGGTGTCCCTGGGCCAGCTCATCTGCTGAGCTGTGTTCTTTTGGTCACTGACCAGCACTGACAAGTTGCTGGGACAGTCTGTACCTGTCTTTTGAGCCACAGTCTGTGTCTGGGGATGCCCTAATGGATTACTGACTTAGCTCCTCATGAGAAATAGCCCATTTGCCACCTCTCCAGGTTCCTCTGAGATGCCTTCTAGAGAATTTCAAATCCCTATGCCTGCATTAAGGGCTGGCTGCTAAGCTTACACCCCTCTGCAACCAAACTTGGACAGATCCAAAACTAAACCTTTTTAATTGTTGCCAAGAATCTGGTAAAATGGAGGAAAATTCCCTATATCCAAACCCTTTCTTTGCTCTCTCATTTTGCCTTTTCTAAGGTAAAATGGAAGGAGGCTCCGTATTTTCAAGCCTTGTCTCTTCTTTGCTCTTCCAAGAGTTTCAAAAGTACACCTAAAGGGAATTTTCTCTCTAACCTACTAACTTTGTCCTCCACCCACATATATGTCCCAGTATCCTGCCAGACTTTCTACACCCAGGACAGCTCCAGTCCAGCCTCACAGATCATGCCAGCTGGGCCTGCATTGCCCCTTCTAGCCACAGATGTTCTCAGACCTTGGACAGCAAATAAAACAGCCTACCCTTTCAGGACCTGGCCACCATTTCAGCCTTTTAACCCTCTGTTGCCACCCTGCTGTCAGTAGGAAGCAGCCAAAGATGATTGATTTCTTCACCCCTTATCCATTTGCAAAAGGCTGAAATGGTGTGCTCCAAGACCCAGGACAAAGGGCTCCAGGTTCCCCCAGCACTCCTCGGTCCCTGTCTGCTGCAGGACATGGCTGACATCTCCGGCCTCTCCCCTGAACTTCCAGGGCAGAGCTTTTCCTTCCCTTTCACTATATAATCCGGACATCTTGTTTCTCTTGCTTTTTTCTCACTCTTTCCCCCTTTACCTACATTTATACACTTTAATTTACCTTATATGAAAAACAATCCAACATCCTCATTTTTTAATTATAGGAAAAGGGAGGAATGTTAGGATTCTGCCCCAGTCTGCCTGTGATGTCACTGCCTACCTGTCACTGGGCGTGGCCCTACCCAGGGCTATATAAAAGGACAAACCCACTCTTCTCTCTTACTTCTCTCTTTTGTCTCTTTCTCTCTTTCTGGGGTGCCCCCTCTTCCTTCTCTCTCCATGCTCACATAAAAAACTCCAAATGATATCTCTTGCCTCCTGGCATCTTATTTTTTAACTATTAAAAGGAGGGTTGCTGTGAATTCTAGGCCATAAAAGTGAGTAACAAGCTCACGTCAGGACCCACGTGCTCTGTCAGACTTGGCAGTCAGAGCGCATGCAGAGAAGTAGACTCCGGAAAAGGGGGTGGGAGGGTATGTAGATGCCTCTCTGTCCCAGCAAAAGAGGAGGCAGAGTGTGAGCTTCAGGGGCAGGAGGGGAAAGTGAGGTAATTCTCATCTGATTGCTTCTGTGCTCTCAATAAAGTATGAAAGAAGTAAGCGAACTGATTGGTTGAGGCAGTGAGCACTGCTTTGACTATTTACCTTACCAGACAGCTGTGGGCAGTAAAGGGCTAGGGGGCAGATTTACTCTAGACTGACAGACTTCAGAGTGGACCCTAGGGTCTCCTGTTCCTGAGTTTGGAGTCCTTACTAACTCTGTCTATTAATAAAACAGGAGTCTATGTGGCCTGCCACTGGTATTGGGTTCAAACAGGCTAGCAGGGAGAGTGTGTTCCCAAAGATTAGATTTCCAGTATAAATAAAGTAAGGGTGGATAGTGTGATAGAACTTGGTCAAAGGTGAAATTTGGACTCCAGTCTTCTGCTAAGTGGCCATCCAGCTATTTGGTTTTAATCCTGTGCAATGCCTGGGTGCCCTCTCTATCTCTCAGACAGCATGCCATACGGTGTGGTATCCCTAATGGCAAGGCAACATCAGGCTAAGGTTGTACTGTAATCTTCTTCCCTATAATTTCTACCCACGGAGCCTAATTCTGCCTCTGAAGTTATACAGTGAGACCCATTCTTCTCCTTTCTGACAGCCATTTGTGATGTGGAGCTGCCTTGCCTCTCAAGTCACCCTGCTGAGAAGTGAGCTGCTTTTGAATTGGAGGAATATGGGGAAAGAAAGAGGGGAGGGGATAGAGAGACAGAGAGTCACACACACACACACACTCACACACACACACACAGAAAGAGAGAGAGAGAGAGAGAGAGAGAGAGAGAGAGAGAGAGAGAGAGAGAGAGAGAGAGAGAGAGAGAGAGAGAGAGAGAGAGAGAACACAGACTTCCCAAAGGACATAGCCCCTTAGTTTTTGCTGCTTGCTCTGTGGGTTCTGGCAAGCACACTCTGTTGTCCTATGTCTGTTCTGTGTCTCAAGGAGCTTTCTCGTTTCACTTCAGAGCTTGCGTTTGAGACCTCCATTAGGCACCTTACATTTCCTTTCTGTTCCAAGAGTCTCTTCTGGGTCTTTTCAGGTGCTCTGGGCACAATGCAAGTCTGCCTGGATGAAACATGATTCTCTGTGTGGGAGCCCCACAGGAAGCTAGAGCATCCATCCAGGCCTCCTCCTAATCCCACTTATTTTGGGGAAGCCAATAAAGACCCTTTGCCTCGGAGAATACAGAGTGCTACCTTGGCTGGAGTCTCTATAGGGTCCCTGATTTTCAAATCCTCTTCACAGCTCAAGGCTTAACCTTGGATTCCCCTTATCCAGACAGACAGTCTTCTTTCAACAAGTAAAATCAAGTCTACATTAACTCCTCCACCTATTTTTTTGTTTCTAATTAATTAACAGCAGTGGCATATGGGGGGTGGGGAGGGTGTGGCAAGGCCATTTGTTGCTGTGTAGAGGAATAATTTATCTCGGGTGCTCTTTAGAGTTGTGACAATGGTGATAAGAAAGACTAGACATACCTCTAGTCTACTTACTGTTCTTATATCTCACAGGCATAGACCGACCCCCAGTACTCATGCGGGGCTTGGTGCTCACTCTTCCGCTGCACTCTCCTGGCCTGCCATGTGCATGAGCAACTCTTTCATATACCTTAGTTGTTTCCTTCAAATTTGAAGGCTAAACCATCAATGGCTGCGGGGTGACTTACCGTTTTTACCCACTGCTTTTGAGCCTGACACAAATCTGGACACACAGCTGCTACTGAATGCAGAATCATCTGCCAGATCTCCCGACTCGGTAAAGGAGCAGTCTCTCAGAAATTCCACAGCTGCACACTGTGACGTTTATGTTGTATTTTGAAACCCCCCTTCCTAAGCAGCTTCAAGGAGGAGAGAGAGATGTGTGTGTGTGTGTGTGTGTGTGTGTGTGTTGTATAGAAAATTAGCCGGGCAAGTATGGAAAATGTACTCTTGACCTCTCCATGTGAGAAGATGGAGCTAGGATGTTATTGGTGAGCTAGGCCTACATCTTCCCAGGATCCCCTCAGTTTAATTAGAGGCAGTGTATTATTACTTTTCTAAAACATGCTAAAACACCATACAGAAGCAATTCTGGGAAGGAAGGGTTTCTTTTGGCTCACAGTTCAAAGGCACAGTCCCTCATGGCGGGGAAAGCATGGTGGCCGGAGGTAGCTGGTCACAAGCAGTCTCAGCCAGGGAGCAGTGAGTGCTGATGGTCAGCTCACTTCCTCCTTCTTGCCTGATCTAGAAACTTTCTTAGAGCCTTGCCCAGAGGCTTGTCTACTAGGCGATTGTAGAGCTCGTCAAGTTCGTAGTATTTACCATCTAGGGGAGTCTAGCCATTCCTCTTCCTTTCTCGTTCTTCGCCTTTCTCACCCTCCACTGTCCTCCCCTAATTACTTTGATAGGATTTCAGAGGCCCGTGCAGCTCTTTTCTGACCTCAGCAGTCAGTATGATTTCATTTGAGTTTTGCCTGGGCTGAGCTCTTGACCCATTATAACTATTTTCCCAAAGTGTCTGTGGTCCCTAGTGCGTACAAGCTCATTATCTGCTGAGCACACACAGAATGATCTGTCAGCTCCTGATGGGATATGGGACTCTGATGGCCCTGTCAGTTGGTCAGGTCCCAGGGACTCTGGCCCAGTAGCTTTGACTTTCTCATCAGGGTCTGTGTGTGTGAGAGGTCTAGTAACTAAGACTGAATGTCCACTAGTGACATCTAGTAATCAAGAGCGATCTCTTTGTGGGTCAGTAGAGATGGCTATCTGGATAAAACACCTGCCGTGCAAGTGTGAAGGCGAGAGTTGAGATTGCCAGCATCCATGTAAAAAGTGGGGGAGGAGCCAGGTGTGGTGGCATATGCCAGTCTGGTTTACATAGTGAATTCTAGGGCAGCTAGGGCTACACAGGGAGACCCTGCTTTAAAAACAAACAAACAAACAAACAAATAAACAACCACAACCAACTAAACAAAAACTCTCATAAAAATGCCAGGTAGGGGCTGAGGAGTTGGCTTAGTGGATAAAAGTGTTTGCTGAACAAACACAAGGAAATGAGTGTGAAGGCTCAGAGCCACCGTAAAGCTGAGCATGATAAATCACTACCAGTGCCCTTAAATTATGATGGGAAACAGAGACAGGA
Organism: Acomys russatus; assembly: GCF_903995435.1. NCBI lineage: Eukaryota > Metazoa > Chordata > Mammalia > Rodentia > Muridae > Acomys > Acomys russatus. The sequence continues at coordinate 63,043,212 of NC_067142.1, read as the reverse complement.
GAAATCCCAGAAGCTCATGGAACAGCTAAGCTGGCAAATGCAGTGGGAAACAATAGAGACCATATCTTCAACAAAATAGACTGTGAGAACCAAGACTGAGATTGTCCTCTGACCTCCACATGTGCACTGTGGCGTGCACACACACACGTGCACACACACACATGTACGTGCACATGCATTAAAATACACCAACCCTACATACATACACATGCACACATACACAAGTACTCTCAACATGCATAACCCCCTATACATGCATGCACATCATACATATGCACATAAAAAAATAAGTTCCTTGGATGATTCGTTGTAAGCACATGGTGGCAAGTCTGTCTTATGGGACATGATGGGAAATAACTTCATTCATCTTATTCCCTCCTCTCTATTCAATATCTTTAAGCCCCTATTATGGGCTAGATACTATGCTGGATGCCTTGTGCCTAGGTCAGCATGAGGTACACCTTCAGCCCTTAGAATCTTTGGAACAGCAGAGAGAGGTGTGCAATACTAGGGAATCATGGTGCAAATGTTGTGGGAGGCTAAAAAACAGGGGGTGGGGGAGCCTACTTTGAAGTGAAGGCATAGGGAAATGCTGAGAAAGGAATGTTTAAGGATACATTTCTTTTGAGGAATGGATTTGATTGTGCAAGGGGAGATGGGAAAAGCCACAGCTAGATGCCTGTGCAGAGCTCACTTGAGGCCAGTGGACCTGACTTTTCCAAGGCAAGCTTCAGGGCCTCTCCAGGGAACCTTACCAACTTTCTTCCTCAGTTCTCTCCCCCTCAGGGCTGGAGTACTGCTTCTCAGAAGAGGGTACTCAGGGGCAGATTCAGTGTCATAGGCTCACAGCTCTTCCACCCCTTGCTTTCTGGCCCAGCTCACAAAGACTGAGAAAGTACCCTACCTCCCATCCCATAGTTCTCTCTGGACAAGCTTGGGTGGGGACATGGGAAAACATCAGTGATGCTTCTACCACAGACCAAGGACCCACAGAAACTGCTGGGTCTGCCATTCATCTTTTAACATCGCTGTTCTAGAAGTCGGTCTCCTTTCCCTCACACTCTTGTCCACCTTCAGCTTTGGTGTTAACTCTCCTCAGACTCCTACCCCTTGTCCAAGAGTTCCCTAATATATCAGTGCCTGGAACCTGAATGCGTTATCATTACCTACTTGTGTTTGTCCATCTGAGGTGTCAGTTCCTCAAGGGCAGAGACTCTGTACGTTTACATGTTTGGTGACACATAGTGAGGACTTAGCTGGTGTCTGTTGGATGAAGAGATGCAGCAGGGCATCCTGAAAAGGCTTTGCAGGAGAATATGCGGGAAATTATGGGGTGAGGGGTTTAAGAGAAGTACTTTGTAAACTGTTTTCAAGCTGTTGTGCTATTTGAATGATGTCATTACCTTGGCTACATTCTGGCAGGCCAGAGGGCCCTGGAAAGGAACAGGGTCAAAGTGGAAGAGGCTTCCGGGATGTGATAAGCGACGATGGTCAACTGAGGTCCACTAGATCTGTGAGCTCTGAGCTCACAGGACCACTCATTTCCTCAGATATGTCAACTTCATCAAAGGTAGGCCTCAGCAGTCCTCAGATACGTGGTGGCCTTAGATTAGCAGATCACAAAGTTTAGTCCTCAGATCAGAGACACCCACATCACCTGAGAACTTGATAGAAATATAGATTCTCTGGTTCCGCCTCAAACCTACAGAATCAGAATCCCTAGTGGTAGGCCCAGTGATCTGCTTCTTATATGTTGTCTAGGTAAAATATCATTGGGCTACCTCAGAGCACCCCATGCAAGAATTTATGGGGATATTTATTTATTTTTATTTATTTGTTTAGTTTTTTTTGTTTGTTTTTTTGTTTTGTTTTGGTTTTTTTTGAGACAGGGTTTCTTTGTGTAGCCTTGGCTGTCCGGGACTCCCTTTGTAGACCAGGCTGGCCTTGAACTCATAGAGATCCACCTGCCTCTGCCTCCCAGAGTACTGGGATTACAGGCCACCATGCCCGGCAAGGGGTATTTATATACTGGAAATATCTGGACCTAATCCCAGAAGCTTTGGTTCAGATTGCCAGAGAGGGGCTCAGGGATCTGTGCCTTGAACTGTGTGTGTGTGTGTGTGTGTGTGTGTGTGTGTGTGTGTGTGTGCGTGTGTGCGTGTGTGGTGGTGGGGTGGGCGGGCAAAGAAACAGGGCCACAAGTGGTCACTTCCTTAGCCCAGCATGTTGCTGGAGCTGATGTCCCCGTGGCAAGGGACAGTGTTTGGTTCTGTGTGGCCAGGAGTTCTTGTCACAGTGAGTAGCAGGAACAACAGACTGTACTGTGGGACAGGACTTCACCTGAGAGGGGACAGTCTTCTCTCAAAATAGCAGAGTACTACCAGTGGGTGGGTGTTGGACTTCCACCCCTTTAAACACCCTTGTAATTTACATTTAAAAATAGAAAACTCATGAATAATTTGTGAGTCATGAGCAAGCCCCTTCAAAATACAGTCATGAATAAAATATCCCGCGTTGCCTCCTCTAATGGTGCCGATCTTTGATGTTTTATTGATGGGTTGCCGGCCCTGAGTGCTGGCAGGCTCCTAGATTAATTCATGCGCTCAGCCCTCGACCCCTCCGGGTCAGCGGGCCTGCCCTTACTAACACATAAACACACCAAACCCTGTTTTAGACAGTTCAAGAGGCGGGCTCCAGTTCCCCTTGGAACAGAAGTATAATTACATCGTGTGGGAAACCCTGCCTGGACCCATGGTGAGGGTGGGACCTAAGTCACCAGGAGCCTTTGTGTGCAGCCAGGTGAGCTTTTAGAGCAGTTGGAGTGTGCCTCCTATTTTATTGCTTCCTAAAAAGCCAGGGGTGGAAAGCAGACATTAAGGAGGTGTAAATAATAATCTCTCAGAGCCGGGGAAGAGCAGTGCTGTGGGGCCTGTGCCTTACCTGGCGGGGCTCTGCCTGCCCTAAGGGGCTCTGTGTTCTCCAAAGGCAGAGACCTCAGGAAGGCAATTACAGAGCCCTGAAAGCAGAAGCCCTCTGTATTTGACTAGGGAGTGCGTAGGCTTAGATGGTTACTGCAGACTTTATTTACAGGCAGAGCCCAGAAGGCTATCTGTACAGATACATGAAAGTGTGTTTGTGTGTTTGTGTGTGTGTGTGTGTGTGTGAATGCATGCTTTGCTTCATTGAAAAATAGATATAACTTTTGTTCATGCACTTGGGAGGTAGAGGCGGATGGACATCTGAGAGCTTGAGTCCAGCCTGATCTACATAGTAAGACCATTCTTTGCTCTCTGTTTTTTTAAAAAATGCATCTTGTCCTCTTTTATTTTTAAACATTTATTTATTTATTTATTTATTTATTTATTTATTTATTTATTAATTATGTATACAGTATTCTGCCTGCATGTACACCTGCAGGCCAGAAGAGGGCATCAAATCTCATTATAGATGGTTGTGAGCCACCATGTGGTTGCTGGGAATTAAACTCAGGACCTCTGGAAGGACAGTCAGTGCTTTTAACCTCTGAGCTATCTCTCCAGCCCCTCTCTCTGTTTTATATGTACATTGGTTAAGGGCACTTGCTGTTCTTGCAGAGGACCTGCTGGATTTGGTTTCTAGTACCAACATGATGGCCTTCGAATGCCTGTAATTCCAATTCCAGGGAATCTGATGCCCATTTCTGGCCTACATGGGCATCAATCAGTCACATACATATATGTGTAGACTCATACATACACACAAAATAAAAATAAGTGTGTCTTTAAAATTAAGCTTATATGAAGAAGAGTCCCTATGGATTGAAGGAGAGACACTGCGAGCCAGACTCCATTGGGCTGGGTGGAGATGTATTGACTGTGACAAGCCTCTGCTTCCCCAAGTAAGCCTTGGTGGGATGGTTGAAACAGCAGGAAGTTGAAGGCTTTCAGACTGTCTTGGCGTTCCTAGTCATTCAGATCTTAGGTCATGTCTCATTATTGGTGGGGTTGGGGGAGAGGGAGAGAGAGAATATTCAGGAGGGCAGGATTTTTCTATGGCAGCCCTCCAGAACCTCAGTGCCATCTGTGCTTGTAACTCTAGCTTTCACTATAGTTCGAAAGACTATATCATACTTGGTATGAATGAAAAAAAGCTCAGAACTATCCCATCCAGCCTGTGGCAGGGGCAGCTAATGCCACTGAGGATGAGGATTTTCTCCCTAATTTGAAGACTATGACCATCTAAAACCCACCAGGAAAGTTTCCTTGGGCCTGCTGGCATGGGAGAAGGATGCATTCAGATCTCAGTCACAGAAGGACACAGAAGCCAGTGTTTTTCTGCTCTCATATGTGTGACAGGGCAGGTGGGCCACAGCCCCTCACTGTTTGAGAAGGTTTGTCTAGGCGGAACTGAGGGCCAGGCAGCATGTACAGCCTTTGCTGTCCCTGGACACACACAAGTATCACCAGTCCATCAAGGGAAGGCCAGTTTTCTCAGGTCCTGCAGGAATAAAGGGGCACTGTTTGTTACCACTGCCCTGGGACTACCAACAAATCTACCACTCCTTTACCTGCAGTTTTGTTGGCACCGTCCCTCGGTCAGGCTTCACTGAAGGGCTGGAGTTTGAGGTAAGAGAAGCAGTTTTAAAAGCAAAAGAAGACTGAATATTAGAGTTCTACCAGAGGTTCATCTAGGCCAGGCCTTTCCGAGGCTCTGAAGGAGAAGGGGGCAGTGGGCCTGAGAGACAGACTGCACTGCACATTTCCCCTCTTAGTATCTGAATTCTATCAACCCACCTGGAGTTTCTTTCCTGAGTTTCTTTAGAATTTGCTGCAACCAAAGAGGCTGAAGAAAGGCCAAAGGTAAGTGCTAGGACAAGCCCAACTCAAGGCAAGACTGTAAAGGAGCTGAAGGTTTCTCACTCCTTTCTTCTGTGGAAACTACATTGCCAGTTTCCTGTCCTTGCCATGGAGTTTCTGGGTGCCTAGTGTCTCTAGACTGCCCTCAGTTCCGCCAAGCTCTTGCATGGTACCCAGACCTCACAACAACCCCCTTGGTTCCTTGACTTCCTGGTCTTCATCTCTACAAGGCATGGTCTGGAAGACAGTTCTGCAAAAGCAGCTGGAGACTGAGTCATCCCTTCAGCCACTGCTGCTTACTGTCAGGACCCCAGGGCCCTGAGTCTCCTGGAGGAAATACCACTGACTCAAGGAGAGCCACTGTCAGCTGACCCACCCTGACAAATGGCAGCCAATCAGAAAGCTTCTTCCAGAAAACCCCCAAGCAAAGTGGGAGCAGATATAGAAAGATCACAAGCAGACCAAATGGGAGGAGCTGGATGGGACATGTGGCCCACGGAAGGAGGGAATCTGTGAACCCTTGAAGGGAAGAGTAGAAACAATGAGTGAGATGACAAAGTGACTTCTTATGAGGTGATGTAAGCAGTTCTCACTTGGTCCCTTTGAAGTTGTAGCTTGAAACTTGATTTCCATTGATAAATGCTTCTTATTTGAATTACTCCTTATTTGAGCGAATCTCTGTCATAACTGGGGGAGGAGGCTGTCTTGACAGAATAATAATGTGACTTTCTTGCCGCATCTGTTGTTACCCTGTGTCGCCATCACCATTCTTACAGAATGAAGAAGACTGTGTCACTAAGTGAGCAGCACAGGGCTAGAAGAGCGACTGTGAGAAGTCTCCTGCGAGCAGTGCTTTGCGATTTGAAGGAAAGTTAAGTGCATTGGAGGAAAGCTAAGCAAGGCATTAGGGGCGAGAGTAGAGTAGAGAGAGTTATAGTGCAAGTGATCAGGATGGGTCTCATTGAGAAGGTAGCATTAACCAAAGGCTTAGAGATGTGGATGTGATCCATGCTGAGGTTTGTCTATGAAACCAGGGCAAGAGGGAAAATGCCTGCATGGTCACCATCACTTTACCCTCAGGGAGTGCATTGTTAAGACCTGTAAAAGACGCCCCAAGCTTTGGTTTGTACTTAAACCTATACACCATCTTCATTTCCCATGCATGCATACACACACACACACACACACACACACACACACACACACACACACACACTGATGAAGTCTAATTTATAAATTGGACAACAACTATAAATAAACCACAACTAGTAATAAAGTAGAACAATTAAAACAGCAAATGAAAATGCAGGTTATTTAAGCCTTATTAATTATTTCTGGAATTTTTTATTTGACATTAAAAATATCTTACTGCCAGTGATAAGAACCTTAGAAAGCAACACAATGGATAAGCGGGACCACTGGATGTCTTCACTTCTGTAAGACAGCCACGAGGAAAGCAAGTGCCGTGAGGATGGAACAAGATGACTCGTCTGTATTCCGATAAACAAACAAACAAACAAACAAAAGCTGTATAGTAGTGGTCTCTGCTTCCTGACTTCGTGCTTGATGCTCTGACCCACAGGTGTAAGCAGTGTGAGTGTTCCTGTCCCTTGGAAAGGTACAGATGTCATGCTTTTCTTCTGCTTGGGGAGATGTTCTTCAACATTGGTAGGGTGGCGAGCCAGGAGAGCTCTGCAAAGTACACAAGCTTGCTTGCTCTCTTCTTGAGGGTAAAGACTAGTAGGATGTGGAGATGCAGGGTTTTAGCTGTATTTTGAAATGCTCCCCTCACCACCATGATGCTGGTCCACTCCAGCCCTCTCTCAAGTCCTCTCCCCTCTTGATCAAGAAGACCTGGCTAGAGTCCCTGCACATGATCTTCTGGAGAGTATTCCATAACAGTTTCTAGTCAGGATACAAAAGGAAGTTGTGAGGAGGAAGCAAAGTGAAGTCACCAGGAAGAGAAACTTGAAAGGAAAAGGGCAGGTGAGGCTTCTGATGCCCATGGCCCTTCAACTCACCATGGCAGCCAGGCAAAATGAGCCATTGGAATAGAAAATGGATTTTAGGGGAATGCATGTGAGATATAGTCAAGGTGCTTTCTGGGCCCCTGAGAAGACACACCTAGGTCTGTGCACGCAAGTATACAGTCTTGCTATGGTGCTCTGTGGAACAACTGTGCATTGTTGGTCCAATGCATTCATTCTGCTTCTTTCACCTGATTCCAGGGCTAATTCCATCCCATAGGTCTTAGGGTAGAGCCATATTCTGGGGTAAAAGTATTGGTTTGGCAGATTCGAAATCGCGGCTATAGGCTTGAGTTCTGACACACCTGCACACGAAGTGCTCACAGGAGGTAAAAAGACTCACTGTGGGCTTGTCCACACCACTTTGAGATGACAAAGAATTAGAAATTCCTATTCCTCCAAAGAGAGCAAACACCTCAAAAGGAATCTGGGAGTTATAAACATGAATATTTCTGGGCCAGCGGGAGGGAAGAGATGGCTTGCTTTATGCTGAATCTTTTTCCCTCCTCTGGGAACTTCTTTCTAATCTCACTTAGATGGTTTTTGTTCAAGATTTATTCAAGAGTCAAGAGTGTGCCCTGATATGGCATTGTCACCAGATGGCCTGGATTTTAAGTATGATACTGCTACTTATAGACTGTGTGCTTGGGGGAAAGTCAATGCTGGAGAGCCTTGGCTTCCTACCCAGGAAAGCTGATTGGTTTCTCTGTTGTCTTGTAAGGTCATTCTGGGGACTGCAGTTGGAACTTAGTAAGTCCTGTGAATAGTCCCCTGCTTGTTGAAGAGAAACCACACAGGAATGGTACGGCTATTGGTGAGGCTTAGATCTGGTCTCTCAAAGGCCAATTAGCTTAGGCCATCGACTGAGGTGCTGTTGAGAGGTGATGGACCTTTTATAAGTGGGGCCCAGTGTGAGAATGTTATGTCATTGAGGGATATGTTATTGAAGGAATTGGAACCAAGACCCTTCCTCCTTTTCTAGGCACCATGAAGTGAACAGCCCACTGTGCCACAGAGCACAACAAATGACTCATCCCACCGCAGGCCCAAAGCAACTGGTCCCAATGATGACGGACTAAAACCTTTGAAATCAGGGATCAAGAAACAAATCTTTCCTCCATGTACAATGATTGTCTCAGGTATTTTACCATAGCAATGGAAAGCTGATGAAATATAAAACTGTGATGGCAGTGGGTCCTTGCTGTGATGGTACCTGGCGTGACAGGCAGAAGCCTTCCGAATGGCTTTGTGGGAGGGATTTACGAAGGTGTGGAGAAGCAAGCTGGAGAAACTCTAGAATGCTGCAAGTATAGATGAATGGACAGTTCTAGAAAGGAATCAGAGAACCCTGAGAGAAATTTAGACTGTAAAGGCTGTGCTGTGAAGTTTCCAATACAAATAAGGAGACTAAATACTGGAGCCTAAGGCCACCCACTGTCTTCAAAGTTCATGCTGCAACACAGAGACTCTGAGCTTTACTGTGGTGCTTCAGTCATTTCAACTTACAAGGCTTTTTACTCAATTCCTCTCACCCGAGAGCCAGAGCCGTAGGAAACATGGTTTGAAATGTGCAGCAGAGTAAAAGCGTGCTCCATACTTATCCTGCAAAGTGTTTGCCTTCCCGCCCTCCGATGCCCTAGAAATCTCTCTGCCTCCCTGGCACCTGGAGTAGCTGCTGGTGTGCGTCTGTGTGATGGCTGTAAGCCAGAAGCTTCTCTGTGAGTTTGGGAGGTCAGAGAGATGGATGCCATGGCAGAGCTGGCCTCCCTGGGCCATGTGTTGGGAGGCTGTGGATACCGCTGCCCTCCTGCTTCTTCCCGGCAAAGTGTGACTCTCTCTTTCTGTTGCCAAACAGCCTTTGGTGCTGAAGATCAAGCCCTTAGTGACTTGTAGCAGCACATGTAGTAGTTGGGCCCTCACTTTGGCAAAATACAAGCAAGGCTGAGAACTGTGCCTAGAGTGTGTTTGGCACCAGCACCTCAATGGGGGCGCCGGGGGGCGGGGTGAGTAGCAAAGCCTCATAACAATGCCGTTGGCTAGACCTTTACTTATCTTTTTCTTTATGGCCACTGAATACCTCTTTTTTTCCAAAGAGACTAGTGACTCCTATTGTGCCCTCATGAAGATGAAGAGCTGTGCTGGGTCCAGTTGGCCATGGTTCTGGGGAAGTCCTGCCCCATTGCAACCATCTCATGTTCCAGGATTGTGAGAACAACACCCAGGACCCTTCCATAACTCACTCTCTCTTCCTAGTAAATGCTTTCTTCAGCTATCTACACATCTCATTCCCTTCTTTTTATTTTATTTTATTAATTTATTCATATTACATCTCAATGGTTATCCCATCTTCCCATTCCTCCCTCCCTCCCATTTGCCCCTAACTCCCCTCCCCTTCTTTTAAGCTCCCCGCACCACATTGTTTCAAGCCCTCATCAATATACGCTCTCTTCTCCGGCTCTACTTTCCTTTCCTTTCAAGCCATCCTCACCAGGATAGCATATGTTGTTCCAATTTTCTTTTAACACTTCACCTTTAAGAATCCCATCTAGAATGCAAGTTTGCATTCTTCATCCTGTGCCTTGGTACCCAGAACACTTTCTGTTGCACAGTAGATGTGTCCCACATATTTGTTCAGTAGTTTGGGCAAGGGATCCTTTGTCTCATTCTGTATGTTTGCAACAGGTGATGGGTAGGGTTCATACCTCAAGGTAGGCTAACTGGGAAATCCCCTGCCTGGCCTCCAGGCAGCATCCTCTGGACTCTAAGGCCCAGGGGATCACATTCTTCTACCAGACACCAGCCACGGGCTCACTTCGGTGCTGCTGGACCGAGTGGGGTACCCTTCTTTCAATCTCCTGCATGATGGGTACTTGGGGATGTTCTTGAATTGATCATTCCCTTCCGCACTGCTCTCTGAGAGCCGCCTTAATATATGCGGCAGTGTTTTCCTAGTGCGGTGGAGCAACAAGGTGCTAATCAGAGGCCCAAGATTTCCTTGTTCCCAGCTTCTGATTCCCACTGGCCTGAACTCAGCAGCAAGTAGGCACTTTGTTGGCAGGATGGCAAGAGGCAGTATCGGCCTGTGCACCCCGTGAGCATTGGTTCTTTTCCTTTCCTCTCCACCCCTTGGATTCAGACGAGTTACTGAATGATTCTATTTCATTCTGCCAACTCTCAGACTTCTCAGCAGTCTCTCCTGTCTTTTAGGGTAATGTGGGTTGTGTTACAGGAGCATTTCCAGGAACAAAGTGTGAAGGAGTAGATTGAGCAGGAAAAATACCATTCAGACCAGGTGGGATTAGGACTAGGCATTTTCCTCAAGATGCACCTCTTTGTAGATGGCATAAGTGAGCCTGGGGTTTCCTTGAAACCAGTCATCCTATAACTGACTCAAGTGTGTGAGGGGATTTTTTCTTAGGGATGGGGTCTGGTGGTATCTCAGCCTCTGCAGGGCCTAGCAGGACACCCAGATACCTTGGGGGCCCTGATCCTGTTGCAGGATATTTGATCCCATTGTGAACGCTGAGATTGTGAACTGTAAAAACCTCTTTGTCTTGGTTAAGCCCTAACACACACCTTTAATCAAAGAACTTTCTGAACACAGGATTTAATAAAGTTAACCCTAGATCAGGAGGCAGAGCAAGAAACCAGCTGACAGGGATTAAAGAGTAGGAGGGACTTTGAGTTGAGGGGTATTTAAGACAGCGTGAAGAAGAAGCTCTTTAGCTTTTAGCTCTTTAGCTACGTGGCCTTTGGCTTTTTGGACTTTTTGAGCTTTGAGCTAACAGACCTTTGGCTTTGGTTTTTTTTTTTTTCCTCTTCCTCCTGGGCTGTCAGCTGAGCTACTGAGCCTTTTGAGCCTTTTTCCATCAGGACATGAGCTGAGCAGAATGGTTAGCTGGGTGCTTTCTCTGCCTCTCTGAGCTAGCAGGTTTTCGTCCCAGCATCTGGCTCCTGAGTCTATGGGTAAAATAGAATGTTTGGGATTTTTCTTTTAAAACAACACAATCCAGCTTCAGCACCCACTGTCCATGCCAGAAAGAGCCTTAATTTTCTGAGTCTGAAAATAGGAAGGCACTTAGGTGGGGCTGGGGCCCACCAGCCTTTGACCAAGCAGGCAAGTGAACGGATGGATGAGTTCGGGAATCTATTGATTCTGACTGGTTTATTACTCAGTCTCTCTTCAGTGGTGTTTATGGGAGCAGGGAGGGCAAAGACCTTGAGAATTTCACATCCGAAACGAGGCACCTTGAAGTACCAGTTTGACACCTTGGAATTTATAAGAAAGGGCCAGCGTTAACCAACTGGGTCGCTGATGTGTTTGTCTGTGTCTTACAGGCTTTCTGTTCTGGGTGGGAGGAAGATGCTAGGAAGGAGAAAACTCGGATTCTCCATCAGGAACCATTTTCTTTATCCTCTCAAAACGTTAACAAAAGCCACTAACAGTTTCACTCGGAGCCCATTTCTCGGCGTCTTTCTGTAGTAATAGAAAACAGCATAGACAGTCTCCCCAGAGAGAGTAATTGCTATAGCACAGACTCATTGGGCAGAGATAAAGACACAGTTCAGAACTGGGAGGAAAGGGTAAGTTTAAACTACAGTTTCTCTTAGGTTGGGACATGAATTTCTGACGTGAAGACTACGGTCACCATGACTTTTAGTGCCCCCCGCCCCCCCTCTTTCCTGGAGTCTCTCCATCTTTTCCCTCTACTCTTTTTGTCCTAGAGACTTTCTCTGCCTGCAAAGGAAACTCCTCCGCTGTCTTTATTCTCACCATTGTCTTCTGTGTGCTTGCTTTCTAATATCTCTTGGAATCCTGATCAGAAGGAACCCACGAGGGACAGCAAAGACACTTGCATACATCCCCAAGCTAGCAGGATGAGGATGAGGATGAGGTTGACTTTCCCTGTTGTAGAGTCCCATGCCTGACTTGGTGGAGAAAAGAGCAGGCAGCATTTGACAGCATCTTCATGTGAAGATGAGTTTTACTTTCTTTGTGGTTTTCCCTCCTTTTTATTTTTGAGGTTATAGTATAATTTTTTTTTTGAAGGCTACAATATCTCTCTCGGAGAAGCTAGCTCAAATTTCAGGACCCTGTCAGGAAGTGGAATTGGTTTTCCTTCTTAGAATTTGTTTCTTCTAAGCCTGTCCAGATGCAGGGTTGTCTTATTTAGCAGCTTAGATGGATGGACTTGGTACCAGCTTCCTTTCAGCATAGTATGACTCTGCCGACTGGAGTCACAAAGAAGAAGCAGGCTTCTGCAAAAATTCACTACGTTCAATTGAATGCTCTCAGCTATACTTACTTTTCAGGGAACTGCCATGTGTAAAATGTTCTTTTCTTCACTTGTGGGTGCTATGGGAAGAGCTCAGAGACTCACAACAAGAGCCATGTGCTGGTGCTTCCTCAATATATTTAGGGCAATTATGTATACACTTTTAGAAGATACCTTGGGAGTAGGGCTTGCTTTGAATCCATGTGAATAAGATAATTAGTTTATAGACAGAAAATATATACTGTTTTAATTTTTCCAGCTTGACTAAGGATTACTTTGGGAATTGTGTATAGCATGTTATAAAAACAGCTTCCCTTTAATTATATTTATTTGCTTAATGAATCACATAGACCGTAGGTTAAGTGGCATTTTGAGACAGCCTGCAGAGCTGTCCCCAGAGCCTCTGTGTCTTCTCATTTATATTGGAATTTCATATCTCGTCTTATGTTTGTAGGGAGCCCATCAATGTTTTATATACTTAGTTAGAAGCCATCTGGGGTCTCAATTTTAGAACGCTAGGCTAACAGTCCACCTGCAGAGTTATGATCCTAGCCTAGGTCTCAATTCTAGATCTTTTGCAATTGTGTCTTGGACTTCTACATTGCACTGAGAAAAATCACATAGTCCAGTCACAGCAGCCATATGGGGATCCTTGCTCACACTCAGTGGATGGAGATCTCTCTCTCTCTCTCTCTCTCTCTCCCCCCTCTCTTCTCTCCCTCAGCTGCAGCAAACAGAGTCTTCATGGGCTGCTGCAACAGTGAGTGGCAATAAACTCAGTTCTGCTTTGGCACCTGTACTGTGTAGAGCTGAGGTGTCCATGGACTAGAAGGCCTGCACCTGCAGAGATTATGAGGGGGCGGGGCTGAGGAAGCTAGAGTCATTCTTGTAGTAAGTTATTTTTTTTCACAGCTACTTTTAGTAGAAACTCCCCTCCCCCATCCACTCCCTTCCCCTTATCTGCCCTTCCTTCCCTGCCCCCTACCCCCCCCCGTAATTGCTAGTATGTAATTTTCTTATTGCATTGGTTTTTTTCTTCCCATCACAGCATAGGTTCTCAGAGGGATAGATTCTGTTTAGATGGCAGTCATATAGAAAGGAGGTCCTTTCTCTCTGTAGATCACAACAGGAGTCTTTAATTATGCAAATGTAGCATCCCTGGGAGAAGGCCTGGGGATAGGCCATCAGATGTGGGAGAAAGGGATTAACTTGTCAAGGGAACCTGGGAGGTTCTGAAAGGTGAGAGATGCCAGCTCAATCTGTAGGCTCAATTTTCGTAACAGATATATTTTATTACGAACTTATTAACTGAGCGTACGTCCCTTATAACCTGACTAACCGAAACAATAGGAAAAGAGGATTAAAGAATAACAAAACTGTAAGGGTATCAGTCCCAAGGAACAATTCTCCTGGCACAATCAGCAGGATTTCTTCTGCTGGAACCTGGAACCTCAGCAAGAGCCTAGAGCCCCGAAGCCTTCCCTCGAGCGGTTCTCTCTAGGAGCATCTTGAAGTGGAGCAATGAACAGCCAAAATTATCCCAAGTCTCCAAACGCCCTGCCTCCAGTTTTGGGTTCATTTATATATCTCCTCCCAGAGTCTGTTCATAGGATCTTTTCAGCTGGCAACAATCAAGATGGTTTGTCTTCTAGTGGATTAACCTCACCTGCTCTCACAAGACTTCTGATCCCACACTTGGGGTTATAACAAAACCAGGTTTATCTCTCCTTCATCAATCCATCATCCCAAAGTTTGATTTGGGTATCGGACATTAGGGTCTTTCAGGGGGCCTGGGCATAGGCCTGGGCACAGAGCCTAGGAAATATGGTGAGGTCATTGTGTTGGGGGGGGGGGTGGGGGAGGGGGGAAGGTTCAAGCTTTTTGACTTGATGAAATTCAAGTCCTGGCCCTCTTGACATCCTTGTACTTTGAGAACAGTGACTGGCCTAGTGGCATCCTCAACTAGTGTCCTGGGCATACTGACCGCCATGCTCTCCTGACTGTCCTGCTTCAGGCAGTGTGGGGGGAAGGTCAGGTCTTATGCTTTGTGATTGTGGCTTTTCTTTTTCTGTATAGGATGAAGGACACGGGGCTTTGAGGAAAATGGCGGTGAGTGAATAGAGCAGTGCCAGAAAGGGATTCATTACCGTGTTTTCTGCTACGAGAAAATGAAAGGGTTTCAGTAATTGATATGTAACATACTTTATGTGACCATATTTGTAGCTCAAGATATTTAGGTATGCTATGCCACTTCCTCATGTTGAATATTCTGTCTTTGAGTCCCCAAGTGTCTCTTTCAGTATAAGGTTGTTTAGTTTCTTGAAAATCAGGAATATACTTGTTCCTTCTCCCAAGTCATCACAGAACTCAATGCAAGACTTTCCAGCTCTTTTAAAATGGGAAACAAATACCACTTATATTTTCAGTTTGCCTCAACTCTTGCTACATTTCTCGAACCCTCCTTACAGTAGAGCTTTGTCTACAAACATATGCATGCTTCAATGGACTTGGTAATGGCTGGATCACTATTGATTGCTAAAATGAATGAACTAGTAAAAGCAACGAATGTTTTTTAAAATTGTGTGTGTGTGTGTGTGTGTGTGTGTGTGTGTGTGTGTGCACGCACGTGTGTGCATTGCTAAAAATTGAACCTATGGTCATATGCATACCAAGCAAGTGTCCTTTCCTGGATGGCATACATCATATCCCGCTTTCTGGTGGGGATGACGCAGGACTCCCTTTTCTAAATTGTTTGTGGAACTGCTTTCTACATAGCTGAGCATGTGTTGCTCTGCTGACTTGGGAAGGTATCTTAGCTTAAGAATACAAATTCTTAAAAATGACCCCTTTATCCATGTGAATTCAGGATTGGTGTCTGACAGAGGTGTGATAGAAGTTAGTGGAAACTATTTTCTTTTTCTCTGTATCTGTGTCTTGGTATTTTGATGCATGGTGGGGGGAGAGAGGGAGAGAATGACTGACTGAATAAATGAATATGAATTAATGAATTTCAGTCTTCTTAAAACTGTGGGCTCCAGATAAGGGTCATGCTTCTTGTGGAAAATAACCCTAATAGATTTGACTAAAAGAGAGAGCAGCTATTAGCGGGATGATAGCGGCCACTTACCAAGAGGCAGGTGATAGGGAGAGGTAGGAGCACAGCCTGGGAGAGCCAGGGGCTTTAGTTTCTTCCCAATGACACTGACTTCTCTGAATCCAAGCACACAATCAGGCCTCACTTCATACTCTGCCCTTCCCACTCTTGTTTAGTGCATATCTGACCTTTTAAAAAGTCGATTCTCTCAGAGGGAAGGCAACGGTTCAGAAACTTAACTGTCTTCAGGAACTCAATTGCTCAAAAATAACTGGTTTTGGGTGACAAATATTCAGCTGAACAACGTGTGTGTGTGTGTGTGTGTGTGTGTGTGTGTGTGTGTCAGAGAGGGGGAGAGGAATGGAGGGAAGGAGGGGGAGGAAGAGGGGCTAAGGGTTCTCTAAGAAGGAGTAGTATTTCTCTTCATTTCTGGAACATTCTTCCAAGTTCTCACTTAAGCAGAGACTAGGTGTGGGGCTGGTTGTGTGTTCTCTTTGTCCAATTCATATGCTTAAATCCTCACGGCTAATGTGATGATGTCAGAGGTGGGGCTTTGAGAAATGACTAGGTCATGAGAATGGATTACTTGTGATCTAGATGAATGTTCTTATGAAGAGGCCTGAAGAAGCCTGTTTACTCTTCTAGTATATGTGAATACAGGAGGAGGCTGTCCATGGACCAGCAAGTGGGTCCTTAGCAGAACCTAAGTGTGCAAGGAACTTGGACTTCTTGACCTCTAGGACTATGAGAGAGATATTTTGTTTGTGTATAAGCCAACCAGTCAGGGGTACTTTGTTATGTCAGCGTCAGCACATGAAGACCAATAGTGTACCATGAGGGAGAAGGGGGGAATCTCTTCCTTTTCCTTCCTCACAATGGTCAGTTTCTCTCTGAAAATTGCCCATTGAATGGAATCTGGCTACAGCATGTGTCCTGCATTGGTAGAGCTTTCTTAAATATGCAGGACCTGACTCTTGTGCCTGTCCTCTGCACATCTTAGCGCTCCTATGTGCCTAGAGCTCTCCCTTGGTTTTGTGAAAACAGTGAATAATAATAATAATAATAATAATAATAATAATAATAATAATAATAATAATAACAACAACAATAACAGATTTATTTTATTTGTGAGTATGTGTATCTCCATCTGTTTCCTCTTCCTCTTCCCTTCCTCCCTCTCTGTGCATGTGTGTGCAAGCATGTGTGTTTTGGTGCTTGTAGGAGTCTGAAAAGGGTGTCAGATCCCCTAAAGCTAGAGTAACAGGTAGCTATGGAACATCTGACATGGGTGCTGAGAACTGAACTCTGGCCACATGAAGAGTAGTTAGTGCTCTTAACCCCTGGGCCATCTCTTCAGTGCCAAATACCCCACCATCTTGGTACTAAGTCTTAAAAGACCAAATTAAAGAGAAAATATGCTTAGTTGTCATTGCTGAATACATACTGTATTTAACTTTTTTTTTTTTTAATCCCAGAGAAGTGAAATGCAACATCCATTTGAGTTTATGTAACATCCAAAGACTGACAACTCAGAATTTCCTAATTAAAGTCATTTTTAAGGCACTCTGCAGAGCCAGCTTTCATCTCTTCCGTTGGGGAGTTATTCTTCAAACTATAGCAGAATACCCGGCTTCTCTGTCTTCAGTGACACACATACATGCTCATGCTCTTAGCCTCCACTTCTGTCCTTGACAACAGCGAAAACAACACCATTTCAAGGGAGGAAAATACATTTAGGGGGAATCAAGGAGAGAGCAGAGAGGACATATACACATAAGTTAACTAATGGGCCAGTAGCTGAAAAGAGAGGGAACAGGAAGGAAATGGAGGAGGGTGGGGTAGACCAGATGGTTGGTGGACGGTGACAAAATAGGCTGCATTTCCCAATGAGGTTTAAATTAAATTAGCTGGTTCATTTTTAAAACTTTTTTTATTTTTAAAGACAGGGCCAATGCAAGGGCAGTATTCCAAAATTATGGGATGTGGATGTAGGTAAGTGTGCTTGCTTGTGCTCATGTACTTATGAGCTGACTTTAAAGGTGAGTATGGGGGAGGGGAGGCTCTAAAATGCCCTCCTGAGGGAAAAAAGTAATCTCTCTTACTGGCCCACTTCTGCACCTGAAATTCCCAGCATTCAAACTACTCCTTCAGATTAAGGCATTGTCTATAGCCCCAATGAAAAGGTAAATGTCACTTAAGAAGTGTAACACTCAACGCTAGCACCTGCTGACTGAACTGTTGCCTATCAGAGAGCAGGACCCTGAGAGATGGGACTTGGTGCAGGACAGTCTGACTAATGGGGCAAGAAGGCATGGTCCTATGAATGCAGGAGAAATCTACTAGCTCTGGGAACCTGCTTAGATGCTGGAGATTGGATAGGAAAATGAACTCTTTGTATGCTGGAGCACTCTCTTAACCAAACAACACATACACTCTTTAACATGTCCGACAGTTCTTAGACATTACACCATTCTGTATGAAGCGCTACTACGGAATTCACTTGGGCCTTTGAGGAAAGGAGCACAGAGAGTCTACTGAGTGAAAGACGACACAAGTTCTTGATTGTTTTCAGGTAAAGGGCAATATTGTAAAGTTGAAGTCCAGCATCTACGCAGATTCATCTAGTTCATATGAAGACAGTCCACACGCCCACATCCACTCCATCGTTTGTGAACTTTCAACATGATGGGTGAGAAGCCTCTTCTCAGTCTTCTATGATCTGGATGCCAGCCGGTTGCTGTCAGGCTGTTGGGTGAGGGACTGTTTGGTGGTGGTGGTGGTGGGGGGGACAAGATGGCCCTTTCCTGTTACCAATGGGTCCTCGGGTAATTCATGTTGCTACGTAGAAACATCCAACCCTTGGGTAATAAAGACTGGAATAAGCTTTGCCTTAAGACTGGGAGGCAGGGATGGGAATGGCCATGTAACCTTTAAACTCCTGGAGGGAGGCATGTGTGATAGAGGAAGTGCGGATGCAAGGGGAGCTTGGGCAGGGGGCAAGCTTTTGCTTCTAGAGAGGCATTCGCTTTCAGGTGTGATCTTCAGGGCCAGCCACCTCTTTGGGGTCTGCTCATGTTGATGGTGGCAGTGGGGGAAAGGTTAATGAGGAAAAGGGCCCGGAGGGATGGGGAATTCCAGAGGAAGCTTGGGAACTGAAGCAGGAAGAGATCTTGGCAGAGCGCGGGATGAAGAAGATAGGAGAAGTTTTTGTTGTTGTTAACCAACTGCATTTACAAGTTAGAATGACCTGGGCAACTAAAGAGACATTAGCTGCTCAGCCCCTCAGAGACTTTGCTATGGATACACTGAGGTGGGAAGCAGGCAGGTGGTCTTAAGTGGCCAACGTAGATGCTAATGTGCACCTGGGATGGAGCACTCCATACCAATGTGCACCTGGGATGGAGCACTCCACACCAGAGCCTAATGAGAAGCCCTGGCTTGACAGCCAGACTGGAGTCAGCTGGTCAGTCTTGCAGGAGTTTGTGAAGGAGTGGAAGGGGAAACAGTGTGAAAGCAGGGCTTCTTGCAAGACTCTTAAGCATTTCTGTCTGGACAGCGGAGCCCCGGCTGGTTTGTGTGACTGCACAGCTTACTACTAGCTGGTAGATTCTGACCCCACTTCTGGTTGAAAATCTGGCTAGGGTAGAAGTATTTGGGACTAGGGAGAAGAATCTTCCTCTTTTTTCTTTTTCTTTGTTTTTTTTTTTTTTTTTTTTGTGGCTTCAAAGAGGAATAATTTACTGTGCTCTGTGGGGGCCAACAAGACAGATTTCAGGCTGATGTCTGAAAGATGGAAATAGATTATCTGATATATAATAAATACAGATTCTATAATAAACAAACAAACAAACAAACAAACAAAGAAATTGGTGAATAGACCAATAAATAAAACAATCAATAGAACAACACACACCACTTTTGCCCTGTTGGAGAAGTTATGCTCTCACTCCACTGATCCTGGCGATATAAATGCTGCTGTTGATCATCTTGAAGGCACCGAGCCTGTCCATGGTAGGGCAAACAGTTGCCTTCCAAAGACCTTAGAGAAAGCGCAGAGGATGATTGACATGGGCTATCCACATAGAGAAGAGAGAGGAGAAGGAGAGATATACATTCTCTCTGTTCCCGCCCGAAAGTGTGGGTGGGGGAGGCAAGCTTGGGAGCCAGGGCTGGCCCCTGTGGGGGTCTCTTCAGTCCAGGATGACAAGCCTTGTCCTTGGGAGGTTTCTTATGGAGGGAGAGAATGATCAGGAGGTCTAGGTGAACTCAATCTTTCCACACACACGAGGTGCAGCAGGCACAACTTCTACTTCCACAAAGCTCCCCCATGAGCCAACCAGCTGGCCTGGCTGGACACATGCGGTGGGGATAGGAGGTCACAGGATGGAAAGGTGGTGAGGAGACAGGCAAGATGGCACTCTTTTCAAATAGGAAATCAGCTGTCCAGGGTGTCAGCTTCTGGAGCCGCCAGCCATTGCTCATATCCTCCTCCTCAGTGTCTTGCCATGTGGTTCTGCTTGCTGGGCTTGCCTTGTCCTACGAGGAGACCTGCATGTGGGCATGGAAACATGCAAACAGTATGTGTTAACACAGTGGCCAAGGAAACACTGTTCTTTAAGAGCAGATGCCCATAATTCAAGGTTCGTAAGTCGATTTTCAAAGGGATAATAGCTTAGATTTTATGCAGAGTTTTAAGCATCTTCATGTACATTTTTTTTTATAAAGGAGGCCTGTAACTTTCATATATTCTTAGAGGGTTAAAAACTAAAACAGTATAAAGGGATTCCAAGTCATTTGTGTGTTTAGTCCACTAGGAAAGCACAAAAGGGCCTACAGAAATGGCTGAACGTCATACACTGCTCCTTAGTGTCCCAGGCACAGAGGTTTGTAGGAACTGAACTGACTGGAGCCCTAGGGTGTATCCAGGCCTTCTGTCACTGGCTCATGCCAGCACTGCCAATGCCTTCTCTTGACTATGTGTCTGTATTGCTCAAGTTGAAGTTGTCAGTCAAGTTTTCTTTAGGAAGAAAATATATAGCAGCTGGTTTAGTGTGTGTGTGTTTGTGTGTGTGTGTGTGTGTGTGTGTGCACTTGAATATACTACTTTATGTAACATCTGACGTCCTAAAGAAGTGGGTGAACCCAATTTTAAAAATAAAACAAAAAGCATTTTTGAATGCATGAAGTAAGTTGTTCTGAGGTAAAGCCACACATTGGGATTCATTTTCTTTCCTGAATGTTTTGTTTGTGTGTGTGTGTGTGTGTGTGTGTGTGTATACATGTTGACATATGTATGAGAGTGCATGTGTGTATACATGCATGGATGTGTATATACATGTGTACTTGTGTGTGAGTGCATATGTGTGCATATCCATGTATACATGCATGTATGTATGTGTGGGGGCTGGAGGTCTATATTGGGTTTCTTTCTCAGTAGTTCTACACCGTAGTTTCTGAGACCAGATGTCTCTCTGAGTCTGGCGCTCACAGATCTACCTGAGCTGGCTAACTAGCAAGCTATCCAGTGCTCTTTTTCTCTGCCAGTATCCTCCATCGTTATAGATGCATGCTGTCATACCTGGTTCTTAGGTGGGTGTTTGAGATCTGATCTCAAGTCCTCATGTTTGTACAGCAAGCACTTTACCCAGTGAGGCATCTACCAGGCCCTTGTCTACATTTTGTGTATGCTGGACTTGCTCACAGTATTGCTATGGCACAAATGTTTTTGCAATTCCACATTAAGTAACATCATGGCACTTTATGATTATATATATATATATATGGGCCATGATGTTACTTTATCTATCTATCTATCTATCTATCTATCTATCTATCTATCTATCTTCAGTTTTAGGAAGAAATATCCAAAACATTTATGTACTTGGTTAAATAAATCTGTCTTGGTGCTCTGAAATTAGAAAATAAACCCATTTCATATACAAACAAGGACTTGGTCTAAAATATGTTTTAGAAAACAGTCCTCTGTGCACCAGAATAGCAGCTATGCCTTTTGGCACCCGTAGATACCAGTTCCCATTTCTGCAGCAATGTGATTAGTCAGAAGGGGTCAGAGATACTGATTGTGCCAGACGCTGCCAGCCCTTGATACCTGGCATGGCACAGAAGGACAAACATGGTGAGGTAAGGGAAGAGGACGGGTACAAGGTCAGCACGTGTGAAGAGAGGCCTGAGCCGAACTCAGAGTCTACTTGATACTCACAGAGCACACCACACAGATGCTCATGTCCAAAAGTCATGTCACCAAGAAGACTGCCTTACCAACCATGTCCTTTATTATCATTGATATTAATCCTAATATCATTAGTATATTTATTCTATTATGTGTATAATTAATAGTGATGCTTTTGGCATATAATTTTTATATAGAAAATATTTCAACTGCATGGTTGACTTTTACCCACCGGTTTTCCCAAGGCAAAGCACAAGTAGCCCAGAGCTCCTGATAAGTGGCCTCAGGAACTCAAGTCTCCTGGTCCCCAGGTTAGCCTGTACCAGTGAACACTGTTTGGTATATAGAGCTGTGTGGAAATATCTACTTTACTAAAGGCAAAAAATACAAGACCATTATTTTTCTGTAGAAAGTTTATAATTAAACTAACTCTAAATCTGTTTGGATTTGTTTGTTTTTTACACAAAGTATCCTGTTTCCCTTCTCATGAATGTGCTCAAAGAAGGAATTCTTTGATTTTGTTAGTGGCTCTTGGGACTAGGAATTTTTTTTAGCTGTTTAAGAAGACCCATGGAATTCCTTAGGAGAGAAAGCCTTTAGTTTTCTGGTATGTATGCACCTGTGTGCATGTACATGTGTATGTGCAAACATAAAGAGATAGGTGGGGAAGTGTGTCTGTCTCTGTTCATCTGATACGGATACACACAGTCTTTTTTTTTTTTTTTTTAATATCTAATTAATTAGAAGTAATAGCTTCCCATAGCTTCTGGTACATGAGGGAGTGAAGTGAGAAATACTTTAATTGGCTGTCTTACTTTCAAAGCTCAGTTTAATGAAATCGTTCTCAGCCTGAAGTGTATGTATTATCTTTCCTGTTATTTTAACAATGAACATGTCTTTGGACCACATCTGTGTGGAATATTCTAATTGGTTTCTAGGGTAGGGGCAAAGGGGGCAAAGCAGATGGAGTGATAACTAGTTGTCTCTTCCACCCAAGTGCTGTGGTATGTACTGATGGGGCTGCACTTTTCTTTAAAAGAAGGTGATTGAGAAGTTTTGCCCTGTCACTTAACAACCCTTAGGGACTGGAGAGGAGTCATATAGTCCCTTTTAAAAGTCAGAGCAGTTGATGCATTGGATAGAGAGATGATTCTGAGACATATTTACAAGGACTTGGGCTTCCTCACATTGGTAATGAGTGCCTCCTACAGCTTCCTGTGAGCACTGTCCCTGCCCCACCCCCACCCCCCCCCACGACAAGGATTCTGTGTTACCATGTGTGTAGAAGACATGCCATAGAAAGACTTGTTGGAAGTAGAAGCATTTGGACATATCCCATGATACCTTCCCTGCTTTGCTCTTCTTGTGTGGAAAGCAGAGAACCAGAGGTAGATGTGAGTGGAGCGGAGAGAAGGGAGGGAGCCAGGCACTGAGGCAAACACCAAGAAGGCATGCTCGTAACAGGAACGAGCAAGTGTGCAGACCCAAGAGTGAGCACCTTCTTAAAACCTAGAAGTCCTAGTGCCTTGCTTGGCTCACCTTTGCCCCTAGGCCTGGCCTGGCAAGTGACAAAGCATCCTGTCCTTTTAACCTCACCCTTGCTCCAGTGACACTGGCCCTCATCATGCCCCAGATTCACCAATGCTATCATTTAAATATGTCACAGCCCTGTCCACGTCTCACAGTCCTGTGTGGCACTGGGCCCTGCTCTGAGTCTTGGCTCTTTCTTCCTCATTGCACAGTTCTGACATGTATTCTGCCTTTCTCTGAGTATCTCTAAGCCAACGCTAGCTGTTCTAAGGATCAATCCACATTTTCTCGGTAAACTGAAGACAAATGTGGGCCTAGAGGAAAAAGAGGATCTGTGCTTGGCCATGTGGCCCACTGCCTAGAGGCCTGGCTCCATATGTCTTGGAAGGAAGAGCTGGGTAGGTTCTCTCAGGGAGTACCCTTTGGCTCGGGCTGGAGAAATGAACAATTTGAAGCACGGGAAAGGGACTGGGGCAGGCTCCAAGAAAACTATGTGGCTGGTCCAAGACATAGGGAATGGAGTCACAATGGGCAAATGCAGACAGGCCACAAGCAGTCATCAGCGTGAAATAGCCTGATGTGTGTGTGTGTGTGTGCGTGTGCGTGTGTGTGCAGTGTGAGGAGTACTTCCTCATTTTATCTGCTTCAAGATGATAGATCTATAAAGCCACTTGCAAATTGTAAGGTCCTAGCCACAACTACAGGGATAGACAGGCCAGTAGAGACTCATACAGATTTGAATATAATATTTTGTCCTCTGTGTCTGCTATGTGAGCACAAAGTGAGGAAAACGCAGCTGTTACAGGATGGCTTATGTGGCCATTTCAACTTAGCAAGTTATGCTGGGATTTTCCATCTGGCCCTGTCATGACACTCGGCCACCTGTCCCCTCCTAGAGGCCTCTTGGAATTTTAGTTGCCTACAGGATGATATGGCATTCTCCTTTCTTCTTTCACTGACCCTGCCTGGGTATAGGCTTCTCTCAGCCAGCTGGCTGGTGCTGGTGAGTGTTGAGGGATCCCTAACCTTCCCAGATACTAGACCTCACTTCAGAGAGACTGAATCAGGCTTTGGGTTTCCAGGTTGATGGAGCCTGAGGGTCTACTAACCAGCTTGATCCCAGAGTGTCTACTGATCCAATAATGTCTTATATCAGGGAATGCTTAGTTGAGACGCTCTGGAGTGCTTCAGAGATTAGCCCAATGTCTACTGAGACCATCATGAGATTGTATGGCTGACCTGGGGATCAGTGATGACACATCTTCCCACAAGAGTTCCTATAAAAGTACTTGGGAATGGTCATAAAACCTTGGCTGTCACTGAACTGATAACACTCTAGGAAGCCTTCTATAGTCAGATGCCCTACCAGGAGAACGAGGACCAGATGTACTCAAGATCTCAAAAGAAATTAATGGCAGTAAGACTCTGGGGTAAAAATATCTGTGTGCTTGCTCACTGAGCTTGTTCACTCGGCTCCTGTTCTATCTAAGGATCATTTAGGCTTAATTATAGAGTTCAGGCATTCACTGGGTTTTTGATTAATTTTCTTTTCAGCCTGGAAAGTGTGTGTGGTAGGTCTTTGTCCATGCATATGTGTGTGTGTGTGCGCGTGCGCACATGCATTTATCTCTTTCTTTGCAACTCAGTTGGGAGCTAACTCTAGCGATGTTTAATTGTGCCCTCTGCTCTTAACAAGAACATTCAATGTGCCAAGAAGGCCTTGGAAAGCCATTGTTTCCACTGCCTTCACCCCATGGGCTGCTCCTGAGTGTGCATTGAGGGACTGCGGGTAGCAGGGCAGTGCTCAGCTGGGACCTCAGCTGTAGGATGCATGCTTCCTGCCTGTCTTTGTACTTGTGATGTTTAAGGGATTCAGAGACCAGGGAAACAGCTTTCCTACTCCATTAATTACAAGTGACAGCCACCTCCCCCACACCACAGTCCCTGACAGGCATTTTTCTGGGCCAACCTCCCTGGGGATTACAAGGTTCTTTGAGGAGGAAAACAGCTTTCATTCTCTCATTTTTAATGACTCCACTTGGTAGGAAGGGGAGGACTACGTGACTGTGCAGGTGACACTGACTTGCTTTCCTCCGTTTCTTTCTTCTCCTTTGTGCTGAGGGGTAAACTAAGGGATGACATGATATAGAAAAAGGACATGAGGTTTTGAGCCAAAAGGCCCAGTTTGAATCCTAGCTCTTGGCATTCTTCTGTTTGTGTGCCTGTAGATAATGCCATTTAACCTCTTTGGTCTCAAGCCGCTATTTGTAAAATGGGGACAGTAACACCACAACCACCATCGTATGAACAGTGGACGAGAAAATGCATGTGGAAGTCTTTGGTAAAATCTTTTATAAATCATTGCTGTTTTATTTTACTATGCAGAATTGTTTCTTAGATAGACCATGACTTTGGCCTTTGAGGTATTTGTTGCCGGGAGGGGGTTGGGGGAGGGGGGGTTGGGAGAAAGGGTTGGGGGGAGGGGTGGCGATCCAAAATGATTCATTGAATGGGAAGCAGATATGGTACTAGCCTCCAGCCTCCCACGTGTTGTGGGCCATAGCAATGACCCGAGTATGTGGTATGCATGCAGCAGAGAACAGAGATAAAGGGCTCAGTATCAAAGTAGCAGTCACAAATAGAAAGCAATCAGGAATATTCGGGTTTTTTTCTTTTCTTTTCTTTCTTTCTTTAACATTACAATAAAAGGGGTTCTGGACCCAACTGTTTTTAATTTCTAGGCTAATTGATTTGTGGGTGAATGATTCTGGAACTATGACAATGTTTCTGGATGGAGAGAAGGAAAGACCCCAGGTCCCAGCTAATGTGCCTGTATTGTAAGCTGAGATCTGGGAAACTCAGGCCTTTTCTTGGCCTGTGGTGATTACGTATGTGATCCTGAATAGATGACCTAATTTAAATGGGCTTCAATTTCCTTGGAGATCATAGACTTGGAAGATCTCAAAGGTGACCCCATTTTAAGGACTTAAGATCTGATGAGATGCTCTTTTAGATACAGGAATTTAAAACTCCTATGCCAATAAGAAACCATGTACATATATGGAATACATATATTCCATATATTTGGGTGGTTTGGAGACCACCCAGCCAATGCCAAGTACTCAGAATGAGCCGTTTTTAAACTGACGTGATCTGGTGTCAGACTATGTTTTCTCTAGGGAATTCAGGCTGGTGGGAAGATGCAGGGGACCCCAGGAGAGATCTCAAGGTTAGTTCTCTCCCATAAGAAAATCTTTTGCTTGGCAATATCCTGACTAAGCTAAAAGGCAATGATCCACAGATAGCGAGAAAGGGGACCATCTCCTTGTAAAATGATGGTAACTTTAACTTAATTGGCTATTGGGCAATTGAGTGTTCTGCCACATTGATTTCAGAACTACCAGACCAACTGTAGAGTTTACAGAAGTAACACATGACAATGCCACTGCATATTTGCATAGTGCTTTTAACTTTTATAAGCCCTTCCTCATATATTTTTTCCTCAATTTTTATTATATCACTCCTCAGGAAACTAACTTTGAGTAATTTATATTTTTAAAAATTTGAAGTGATTCTCTTTACGACGAATAAGCCTAGGTAACATGCTGCACCTTGCTTTATCAGTATAGACAGGCCTTTGAAAAGCTATATTATATGTAAATATAATTGTGTGAGTCATATCTTAATGTGCTAGGGAAATTTAAAGACTGAAACCTTCCATAGGATTTTAAAAATAGAAACGCTTTCTTATTCATCTGTTGTTACAATTTTAGATTAAAAAAAAAAGTTTTCTTAAAGTGGGACTACATAGTTTGGATTCCAAGATCAGGAATCCATTGTCCCAAGTCTCATAAAAGTGCCATTTAATTCTGTATGAGGGAGAGATTGTTGCTTCTGATGTCAGCTTAGAAAATAAGCAGCTTTATTCTTCAGCCTGAGGCTCTCAGCTATGCCATAAAAAGTAGGGAAGCACAGGAAAGGGACTGAGAAATCCAAAAGCAACAGGTGAATTATTTCTAAGTAGAATTAGTTTTAAATAAGAGTCTTTGCAACTCAGCGATATGCCATTAACGTGTTGCTATAAATAACTTGCCATCAATAACTAATTTATGAGAGAGAAGCTGATGGGGCATGAAGTTAACCCCATGTAATTTTGAGTTGCATCCTCTGGGACCACAGCATGAAGAAGATAGACTATAGTGCATGTTAAACAGAAGTAACGAATAAGCCCTCCTGAATTGCATCCCCTGTACCCAAACTCTGGCAGATTTGGAGTCAATGACAGGGTTTGTATGATGGCTCTCACCTCTGAACTTAGGCTTGAAGAATTACTTATATGATATACAATATGGTGAGAGTTCTGTAGTTAGTTCAGAGTTTCTGAACACAGAGGGGTGTACCACACAACCTGCACTATAGAGACTAATAGGGGAAGCTTTTTTTTTGGTGGCAGTGGAGGTGGTTACTTAGGCTGAAAATATTACCACTGTAAATACTGGAAATTCTAAAAAGTTTTACACTGCCAGACTAAAAGGAATTTGCTTCGCACTTTTATTAGTTGGATCTCAGCAACATAAGCTTGTGTAAGGTGAGTGCTCAGACTTTCACTAGAAGAAGTTTAAAACAGTTCCTTCCTACAGCTGGACCAGCAGGTAAAGGTGAATGTTTGTAAGCGTAGCTGAAGTTAACCCACACAGACATACAGTGCATGTACTTACTATTTGTGTTTAAAGGCTATAGATGATTATTCAGGCACTACTGGCGAGACTAGTTGTTATTCTCTCTGAATACTGGTGTGTGAGCACACATGTGCATGCACATATGTGTGCCTTTCCTGCACCCAAACAACGCAGAGACTAAAAATTGAAAGTAATATTCTCATTTGTTGAGATGTCCCCGAAACCCTACATGAACACGAGGCTTATCCATCTTTGTAAAGTGAGCGCTGGTGACAGGAATCGGTAGCTGTAAACGAAGTCACAGACTGAGTGACTAAAACTCAGGAGGGACTCAAAACCATAGCTACCACAGGAAACAGGAACTACATATCCGACACTGTGACTAGCAGCACTTAGAATGAACAATCTCTTTGGAAAGAGATGAGTGGATGGAAGCAGCCAGTCTCCACTGGGGCTGCCAACATCAGCACCTCGGACAGTTCCCAGAAGTGCGCATGCGCACGTTCTCTCAACCGGTGCCAAGCGCACGGGCACCACGATTCCAGCTTCCTAAGTGTTTCTTTCATTCCAGTGTGTTGACAATCTGACCACCGACTACTATTTGATGTCAATCTGTGGTAACACCTTCTTCTCCTCTCTCCCATCACCCAGTATCTTTCACCCAATTCCCCAGCACCCTCCAGTCATACAAGGAGACTGTCTTACGAACACCTGGTGTGGATGCTTTCACTCTCGCTTCTAATTGGCTGGGAAGCAGCAGCATCTGCCACAGGCACTATTTAGTCTCATTTCCATCCCCTGCATCTCACAGGAAAGAAATGGCCAATAGTTCAAATTAAAAGAATCGTCCTGGTCAGCTCCAAAATATGGCTACTTGCATGGTAATCACAGCGAGTCTGTCAGATCAGTGATTTCTTTATTCCTAAGAGGAAAGGGCTTTTCCTAAGGGCTATGGTTCTACCACCCAAGGAGCAGCTGTGTCTTCACAAGTCGCTGCAAAGGCTGGCAAACCCAAGAGGTCTACTTTGGCTCAGAAACTCAGTTTGGCTCCTGCCACCCCTGGCAATCCCACTGCACGTCTCAGTGGCCTGTATTCCCCCACACACAGTTGGGGCAGTCTACTTTTACTTAGGAGGTATCACAACCAGAGGTGGCCCCCGCTTAGGCCTCCACATGAGGACCTGGGCATCGTTGGCATTAGGCTTTACTAGTGCGTTAGGGGGGATGGGTTCCATCCGGCTCAGGATCCGGGGCTGCTCCTGCTGAGTCCTGCCCACTAACCGGGCCCGCTGCCCCAACAGCTGAAGAGGGTCCACTTCAATGTCCACTCTCATCCTCCACTTGATAGTTTGCAGAATGATTTTCTCCTTGGTGGTGGTATTCATGGCCACCAGCCACGTGGTAAAACTTTGGTCCCTTTTGATTCTCGTGAGCAGCGGCACGTTGCTGTCGCTCACTGGCACTGCCCACGTCACGCTGGGGTAGAAATTGTCGTTCATGCTGACGGAGAACCTGGAGATCTTGTTGGTGGGGCCCACCAGGGTCACAGTTTCTGTGGTGTTGCCGTACCATGGGTAGCTTACCCCATCTGAGTCACTGATGGCTTTTACTCTCCCTTCCCTCAAGTCAGGCAGTTCCCAGCTTGACCTGGAAAAACAGAGGGGTACACATGAGAAGAGGAAGTTGAATTACATGCCCACTGTTTGCTAACACAGTCAAATTGGGCAAAATGGGAAGTCTGGAGGGGGAATTTAGGTAAAAAAGTTCTATGCTGGGTGGTATCAGTATCAAGATTAAATGAGAAAAAAAAAAAACCAATCAAAGGAAAAAAAAAAAAAAAAAAAAGGAATGGGAAACAAGTTAAATAAAATCCTAGCTGACCCAACGGAAAACAAGCCCAAAGAAATAGGGGTGAGGCTGGAAATAGCTGTTAGCTCATTGGGATGATGGCAACGACAGGATGTCATTCATGGGGCATAACATGTGTGTATAGGGTTTGATCTTGGGAAGAGGAGATCTGGAATTCAATGTACTTGAAAGGAAGTGACAGGAGGAAAGGAGAGGGTAGGAGAGGTGAAGCTCAACATTATATTAATTTCCTACAAAGGCCACAGCAGTAGAATTTCTCTTCAACATGGGATCTTTAAACTCTACCATTAAGCCAGCCCCAGCACTCAGAAAACACGGACAAAGAAAGGCTGAGATGAAGCGCCCGTCACTTATGAAAGCTAAAATGCTTTGTGGCTCATTGTAGGCTGGCATCCATGCTCCCTCACATGCTGCTCTTTGCTTGGCTTGGTGTCCAGACTGGAAGCTTCACTGCCTTGTCTGTGAGCTTGCCAGCCTGAGTACCTGTCTACCCTTCCTGCCCATCTCTCATCCTTGCAAAGAATGACACAGGAAAACATTCCATGGATCTCCCCCCAGGCAATGCTGCATGTAATGATGACAATCATACGGCCATGTCTGCTAGTTATGGGACACTTACCCCACCTCGACCACTGTGTTAAGGACCCTGTTATCATTGTTTATGGTCAAAAGATCCCATGCTACAACGGGATTTTGTTTTTTCACATGAGGAGACACGAGGTTTAAAAATGTTGATATACAAAGTTTCCTACAGATTCTAAGAGGTTGGACTGCTTTACTCTAAAGTCTGCGACTTTGACCACTGTATTGTACTGCTTCCAAGTACCCTTACATGATAATGGAAGAAGTCAGAGGAAAGGGAGCCTATGCCGTCCAGTGATCTAACCAAACAGCCTTAGGATATCCATGGGGAATCTGACTGGGCCCTAATAGGGGGAATTCTACATATTCCCATGCCTGGATCCAAGAACGGTAACAACGCTTGGTAATAAAATGTTTAATGATTAAATAATTAAAGAATGGTTAATTTTCTGTTTATTATCAAAGAGGTGGTGGCCTTGTTTGATATGAAGTTCTCCCGCCTCAGAGATGATAGAAGATTCTGTAGGGCTTTATCCAAATGGTAGAAAAGGGAGTTCCATGCTTAAGCTGATACCGATAATGTCTCAGCACCCCCTAGCATCACCAGGGAACATGGAAACACTGCTGCTTCTGGCTACTCCCACGGTACTTTCTATGCCAGTCATCCCATCATAAATGAAGGGAGGGCTGGACCGCCTGGGGAAGAGCTGAGCCCACAGCTGCAAGAGGCTTTTCCCTTGTCTTCATGTCCTTGATAACTGCTGAGAATAATTGTAGTGTATTACAGCTGGCAGAAGCTAAGTCACAGACCCTGACCTGATGCAAAGTCATCTTACTACACACACTGGTGTGCTGTGCTAGGCAGAGTGCCCAGATCATTCTGCGGCCACCATTTTTCTTTTTTGAGACAGGGTCTCTCTATGTAGGCCAGCACTTGCTATGTAGACCAGGTTGGCTTTGAACTCAGAGTTCTGTGTTCTTTTGACTCTCAAGTGCTGGGATTAAAAGTGTTCACCACCACCATAACTGGTATCACATCTCTCATCTCTCTCTCTCTCTCTCTCTCTCTCTCTCTCTCTCTCTCTCTCTCTCTCTCTCTCTCTCTCTTTCTCTCTCTCTCTCTCACACACACACACACACACTTTGAGATTATAATATAATTATACTTCCCTTCTTCATCTTCCTAACCTTCCCATATACCTGTCCCTGCTCTCTTTCAAATTCATGACCTCTTTTTTAAATCAACTGTTGTTACACACACACACACACACACACACATACACACACACACTCACTCACTCACACACACCTAAATACATACTACATAAACACACGTCACTTACTGTACAGAAAGGAGTATATGCTGTTTGAATGCAATGTAATTATTCATGAGTCAGTGTGGTGGAGAACCAATTGGCTAATCTGCTTGCTGGGTTCATGAAATGACCACATTGGAGTCATTGGGCCCCAGCTAATTTATCCATCACCAGACATTCATTACTTATAAACCTCCGTTTTTATTTTGGTTAGTGGCCAAGCACTCTGACATTCTGAGTGAGTGGAGGACAGGCATTTCCAGCAATGTCACGCCAGGCTTGCTCCTATGCCCTTCTCATGGCCAATTGTGGTGTCTCTAATCTGGAGAATTCTGTTTCAAGTGGATGCACTCCTTATTCCACTACAATGCTGACCTTTTCAGGACGGGCTATCTCGATGGTCGAGTCAATTACTTTGTCTATAGCTATGTTACCATTTACATTTTATGTTCATCTTCCTTCGCAGAACCATAGGCAGGGACTTGGGCCCATCGTCTACAGGCCAGTCTGGCTAGAAAATAATAAAAACCCAGTTCAGTTCAGGGTCTTCTCACACACGGAGATATAATGAGCAACACAAATGTGCCTGCCTCAGCAAGGAGGAAGAGACCTGTCTCACAGCATTCTTTGGGATGCAGAAATATCCAAAGCTTCCTAGCCACCACATCACAGCAGGGACACAATCTGGGTGAGCACAGTCTTGGGTTTGAGTCCTTGGCAGGCTCCACTTCTGCTCCTGTTGTGGCTTTTACTTCAGAATTGCTTGGGTTCAAAGTGGCACCTCTCCCACAGGCCACCCCTCCCATGAGCTAATATCCACCTCCATCCACATCATGGAGGGGTGGCTTAATTTAGGAAACGACCCAATTCAGTATGACTCCAATCTAGTGAAGGGCTAGTTGCTTTCTATCAGACCAGCATCACATCTTCATTTCCTCTGTGAAAATTAGGTATTTATTTCAAGGCAGTGGCTTGAAAGATTCATCTATAAAATGCGTAACTAGTTTATGTAGATGATAAGACAGCTGGGTAATGGCTTTTGGAGAGGTCCTGGCAAAGTTCTAGGAATGGTGGCTTCAAGAGTCCCTCAGTGGCCATGAAGAGGACATCTTGAACAGGATGCCGGAGGCACTTGAGATTCCACAGTTGAACTCCTCATCTCCACCTCAGAGCAGGGCCTTTCCTTTTCTGCTGCATCCAACCTTTCCTGTCAGAAGTGAGGGCCGTATGTGGCTCTTCCCATGCCTCCCCTAGACCACCACAGCTCACACAGTCACCAGGTAGCATCTTGTGATGTTTTGTCCCATAAGGCATGTGTGAATTGACTTTCTTTTCTCTCTGCATCTCTCGCTGCTTTAATGTGAGCCGTCAGCATCTCATAAATGGTCTACTGTCATGATCTGCTAACTGCCCTCTGCATCCAATGCTGGGTTCTCTCCAGTTCATTCTGTAGGCTGCACAGGTCCTCAAATTTGTTTGCTCTATAAACAAAACACTTCTAAGACTCCTTTACATGAAAATCACTGGGTCATTCATACGATAAGTTTTTAAGTTCCTTGCCAGCACAGACCAGGCTCACTGTGACCTGTTCTCCCCATACCCCATGTACCGTTCTGTTTCTCACTGTCACCCCCTAGCTCTTGCCTCATCCCTTGCCCACACCACTCTTCCTCTTAACAAAAGCCCACCACGCCTATCCATCAATCCTTTGAGATCTACATTTCCACAAACCTATGGACAGGTGCCAGATTATATTTTAACTTATAGTTTTTAGGTCTCTTTCTCCATTAGATGGCAATGTCCTTGGAACGGTTACTTGTTTTTAAATTAGTATCATACAACTAAAACCTAACTTTGCTTAAATGGATCCATATTCATGATTATATCAGCACCATAAACTGGATTCAGCAGGTTAAACACACACACACACACACACACACACACACACACATGCACACACACCCTGCCGCCTCCCCCAGACTCGCACGAATCAATATAAAATTAGGAGGAAGGGTGGGAAGTGAGGGGTGGATATAGGAGGAATCAGGTTCGCGGGGGTGGGGGGAGTAGAAAAGGGTGAGTGTAATCAAAGCACATGGTATGCTTCTAAAAGAATTAATAAAATATATTTTAAAATCTTGAAGGACATTGAATTTGAATCATTTTCATGCCCTCATCTGTGGGGCTTGGTAGAACTTGTACACACACACACACACACACACACACACACACACACACACACACACATCTTTTTTTTAAGTGTTTCTTTTTCGGTTTTTCGAAACAGGGTCTCTCTGTATAGCCTTGGCTGTCCTGGACTCACTTTGTAGACCAGGCTGGCCTCGAACTCACAGCCTCTGTCTCCCGAGTGCTGGGATTAAAGGCATGCACCAGCACACCTGGCAAGTTTTTCGAGAGAGGGTATCTCTATGTGTAGCCCTGGCTGTCCTGGAATCATTCTGTAGACCAGGCTGGCCTTGAACTCAGAGATCTGCCTGCCTCTGTCTCCCGAGTGCTGGGATTAAAGGCGTGTGCCACCACCACGCAACGAACAAAATATTTTATCACAGCTTTACACTTCATATATTTGCTCACTTAAAGCACCCCCCACCCCCTGCCGACATCCATTGTTCATCTAAGTACCTATTACTAGGATCGCTGCACACCTTGCGCTGGACACTATTTGTCTTAAGGCAGAGGCAAGCCGCATTTAAAACGAGCAAATTGGTAAGCAGGAATGTATTTCCGTGACTCTTTTTAGCACCACATAGCAAACATACGAAGAGGAGCAGCACGAAGTCCAAGTGCTTCATACGGGCTCTGGATGTGTAGAGATCTACGAAGGCAACAGTAGGGAGGGAGCCCTGCGGAGGGAAATGGGTTATGAGAGATGAAGACAGGCCTTCTCAGCTGGGAGGTTCCATTGTAAGCTGAAGGAACATCAGAGAAGAAACAGAGTGCCGTGCAGGGGAAGCAGAAGAGATGACTTGGGAAAGTGAATGCAGGAAGGAGTGAGAATGAGGCAGTGGGTAGGGTGGTCTCAGTGTGAGGGCTGCCTTGAATAATGGGCTTTCACACTTGGGTTTCATTCTAGAGGTGGTGGGACCTGCACCTGGAGGCTGTCGGGCCAGGCACAGTAAGGTTAAAAGAATCTGAGTGTTGCGGCAGGTGTGTGTGTGTGTGTGTGTGTGTGTGTGTGTGTGTCAAGGAAGGATGAGCAGGAACATTTGCAATGCTGTAGATAGTTATCTATTGACTGTTTTTTAGTTTTTTGTTTTTGGAGACAAGATCCTATGTAGTCCAGGCTGGCCAGGAATTTGCTGAGGATGACCCTAAACTGTTGACCCTCCCCCCCCCCCGACCTCTGTCCCAAGTGCTTGGACTGCATGTGTTCACTGTCTCGTCTGACTTACATAATCTTTAACGAGGTGGCTGAAGGGGAAGGAAGGGTCACATCAAAAAGCTGCTACCGAGGTACACACTGAGTGGTGGACGCCAACGGCATGTTACAGAGACAAGAGATACAGGCAAAGTGTTGCTCAGAAGAGCCGAGCACACAAATGCTTACTGTGTTCACAGAGGGAACACGCCTGTGGCGTCTCTGGCATTCCACCCTCATCCTTGAGCTCACTCATAATGGGGTTCAGGCTTTAAAGCTCCCGACTTCTTCGTGGTAGACCGAGGCATGCTTGGTGCGTCCTTTACCCAGAATGAAGTGCCAGGGACAAGGTGCATGTGTGACACTCTTTGCTTCTTCGCTAGCTTACCTCTTGCCCAGGTAAGCTGGGCTGGTTTTGCCTCATCTCTTAACAGTTTAACTCTGGGAGGCGCAGTCTTTTGTTCGCTTTCCCTTCCTACCTCTTTACAGTTTCTTAGGATCTAGCTGACCTCTGGCAAATCATTCTGTCAGCCTCAGGCTTCTCATGTGTAAAGTGGGAAGAAAACCCGCTCTGCACATCCCTTCGTCTGAGAGAGAGAGAGAGAGAGTTATTACAAACAGAACATAGTGTTAGTAGATGAGCAAATGCTTTGTAAGATAAACCATTCTCTGTCAATATGAGTTAATATCTCACTCTGCTTCCTCCCACAGCCTTTCTCTTCACTGTGATAAACAGTGTTTTTGTTTTAAACAATCAGCCATGGACCCAAAGCTCACGGCTAATGCATCCGCCAATGGGCCTAATAATGAAAACTTTGATTATCGTAACCTTCATGCTTTCTGCCTCTCTTTCAGAAGAGGTAAATCTCACCCACACAGCTCGTGCTAAACACTTCATTCAAATGAGCTCTCTCTTGAGCTAAGGTGCAGGCACACTCGGAGCTGGCCAGTGTCCCTAGTGTGAATGAGGGGATGGACAGAGCAGCTTCTCCAAGAAGGGCCCACTCTACTCTTTTTAATCCTGTGGGGCCATGGAGGAAGTGGGGGCTGGGTGACATTGTTTTGGACAGGAAAACTTGCTCCAAGTCATCCAGCTAGGGAGGGTTGGGACTGAGAGGCAAGATAGAGGTCTGGTCTAAAGCACCTGCTTTCTGATAGGACTCCTCGGTGATCAGTGGCCCTGGACTCCTGCGCAATAAGAGTATTAGTCATGGATGACATTGCCTGATACACACTGCCATGGCCTTATTAGCATTACAATATTGAGATAGTCTCTCGCCCCTCAGGGCCTTCACCTCAGCTACCCAGGTTTACCTAAATCTCCTTTCTCCAAAGTCCATCAACTTCCGACGGTTAATGCAGGAAGAGCAGGGGACCAGCATCACCCTGTCCTCTGTGGTCCCGAGGATGTCACCATATCATAGCTGATTTTACATCCTCACTACTGGCACCGTGCTGAGTGTCTGTGGTCTAACCGCTGCATCCATGCCTGCTCTTTAAAGGGGTACCAGCTGCCAAGTGCTGAACTTCGAGGGTGGGGAAGAGCCTCTGGTCTTTGTTTTTTTTTTTTTTAATCTTCATTGGTGCATTCTGGGAAAGAGGATGGCACCTACATCCAGTGTTGACTAGAGTGACGCACTTCTTGTCCAGGAGCCTTGGGGTTTTAGGCTCTGTAGCACCTTGTCCCTCCAACTCTACCCAGACAGGATCTGGCCATAGTCCTTGTCAGGTGGCTGAAGAGAGGAGAGGTGTAGAGAAAGTGTGTGTGTGTGTGTATGTGTGTCTGGGGGTGGGGGGCTCTCAGGGCTGAGGAGAAGGTGCAGCAGAGATGGGTGAGGGACCCAAGCCAAGGCCCTGTGTGTCACCTGGTGAGTCACACATCTCA
The DNA here is from genome assembly GCF_903995435.1 of Acomys russatus. Taxonomy (NCBI): domain Eukaryota; kingdom Metazoa; phylum Chordata; class Mammalia; order Rodentia; family Muridae; genus Acomys; species Acomys russatus. Next base: position 63,006,550 of record NC_067142.1, on the reverse strand, counting down.
CAGCCTCAGAGCAGCTACCCGGCTTCTCAGCCAGCATTTCTCAGCCCTGGCCCTGGCCCTGGCCCTCATCCCAGTTCTCGGATGCTTTGCACCATGATTGCAGAGTGAGCTTTAAAATTAGGATTTTCCTCGTTCTGCATTGCTTATGTCAGACGCTGAGAAGCCCGCAAACACCACCCACCCACCCACCTTCCCGATCTGCCTCCTTCCTTTCTGACCACATCCGTCTTCTCTTTGGCACACAGGGCAGGCATTTTCCCTGCCTTCTATTGCAGAAAATTTCCCGTGTTTCCCACGATTCCCGAGTCCTGGCAGAGGCTTCGTGTTTCAGTGGAGGCTTCTCCCGTTTCCTACTCTCACATTCTGGTTACACTGAGTTTCACTAGCACCATGACACCTCAAGTTCTTCACTGTGCTCATCTTCGCCGTGTGGGGGTCAGTTATCCATCCCGGGACCCAGCAGCCCCCAGTGACTTCTCTACTTGACAGCCCTGAGATCTCAAGTGGGAGGCCAGCTTTCTGGGTCATGTCTGAGGACGGTTGGCATCGGACTTCAGCTCTAAGCCCCTGGGAGTGGAGCGCCTTTCCTTCCCATCGGCTGCACAAGCCAGCAGCCTTGCACACAGAAGGACGCTTAGTCATGCCTTCAGGGCAGTTTTGCAGACCCAAACCAAGGATCATGGTCACAGGCCATGCAAGAGCTCTGTTAAGTCTCTTAGTACCACCCATAAAACCTAGTGGTAGGCAAGCAGGGTGGGGTAGGGCGGGGTGGGGTGGGGTGGGGTGAGGGTCTTTCCCCAGTCCTCAGGGAACTCACAGTCCATAGAGTGATGGGCCAGATGCACTTCCAAAGAAGTGCTGTTCATGCACGGGTACTATGTGGACCAAGGGGAAGCAATGCCTGGAGCATTACTGGTGTTTTTCATGTGGGTACTGCTATGCATGTTGCTCTTTTCAAACCATTGTTAACTTAACTGTGGCCTGAGGGTCCTCGAAGGGAACTGTCTTTCCCCTTATGCAGATGGAATTGGGGTATATAACTTTCATCCTGAGGGAGGTGACAGGAGAGTAAACAGCCACACTTTACTTAGTATTCACCGGGGACACTGAAATAAGAGAAATGACTCAGTCATGGTACAACACCAAGAAAACTCACATTTCCCCCAAATTCTTTTCCCAAGGTTTTGTTGAGCACCTACTTTGTTCCAAGATTCTGTACAACTTTGTAACACAGAAGACTTAGAACACACACACACACACACACCTCCTACCATCTGCCCATGCGCGTACACTCACTCACGCATATATGAATGCCACAAACGCCCCGCAAAGTTAAAGTTACTAGACTACTGGCTGCTGCTCAGAGGCTGTTCATATCCTTTTGAGGGACATTTGAGTTCAAACTCTTTTGCAAGCTCTTTGACTCTAGCTTTTCTCACACATAATCCAACCAAGAGGGCGGAATACACACCCGAATAGGCAAGTCTTGGTCTGGCAGCTCTTTGTGCTGTTAGAGTTGGCTTCTGAAGACCACACAGGGAAGTTGTGGCTTCCAGTCAAGAGATGTAGTGTCTTTTCCCAGGAGAGAAGCTGTTAATCTCGTAAAATGGGATTCCGTACAACTGGTTCTTCTGGGCTCTAGGGGCGCTCAGAGGCTCAGGGGTTCAGGGGTACCTCCCTGGGCCCACATGTCTACTCATCGTTCTCTCCAGGCTTCTGGTCCCTTCAGAGTTTCCTGGATTGTCTGTAGCTGAGAAGACACCATGGCTCTGAACTCTGATGGCTTTCTCTAAGTGCCACATGGTGGGTAGAGGCTCCACTCCTGCCAGCACACTACCTGGATCCCCAAAGCCAGGCTTCTCCTAGTGTCCCTGCCTTATTCTATGATTCCATAGCTCCTAACTGTGACACCCAAGCTCTTTTGAATTTCTTCTTTCTTTCTTTCCTTTTCTTTCTTTTTTTCTTTTTCTTTTTCTTTTTTCATGCCTTGTCACCAACTCAAAGGAGATTAGCTCATTTTTTTTTTTTTTTTTTCGTTTTACAACATCCAAGTGGAATTCCTAGTATGAAATCTTCCCATGGGTCCTTGGGAGTGGACATTGTGGGCATCTCCCCATTTAACCCCTGGTGGTTTGATGACACGGTCTGGGCCTGCAATCTCATTGGCAGCTTCAGCACAGAGCACCTGCAGTCACAACTATTTATAAAGATATGGCTATGTCTGTGGTGCCAGGCATCTGTTGGTGACAATGAACAGCGAGGATCGTCAGCTGGAGGGTGGGGATGGGGCGGGCTGGGCAGCCCTTGGGTGAAGGAGAACCACTCTGCCAAGCCTTGAAATCTGGACCTAAACCTGTGTTAGCTTTAAAAGCTGATGTCAGAACAGGTATTTTTCAGATTAGTTGGCCCAGAAGTCGTTGTGACTTTTCCCCTGTCTGATTAAGGAGAACACAGCTTCAAGGCCAAGAACATATTGATGAAGACATAGTTGTCAAGTCTTCAGGATGTAAAGGGAGTCATTAGACACTTAACGGCTGGATGCATGGAGAAGAGACGTTTCCTGGGTCCACAAGTGGCATCAGGAGAGCAGAAGTACCAGGACCCACTAGGACCAGGCAGCGTTTTCACCCTTCTCCTGCTTCAGTGGCTACTGGAGCATCAGTGACCCAGAGAGAAGTGACCATGAACAGGACACATTCACTGTCACCCTGCGGAAACCCAGCTCCACTGACCATAGCCACAAGAGGTTCACAGATCCCCCAGATGCTCCATAACATGGGGCAGAGAGGTGATGCCCCTTGTACTTTTAGCCAGTCCTATGGAAGGGCCAAGAGGAGTCGGGCTCTACCAAGAGACATTTGTTTCTGGAGTAATAAATAGAATGGGGGAAAGGACAGGCAAAAAGTCTGCAGGACCAGAATAGACAGTGGCAAACTCTGGGTTTGGGTCATCAAGCCGAGGGGAGGCCTGGGGAGGGACAAGATCTGAAGACCTGGGGGTCAGTCAGTGTAGGCTGAGGATCCTTGGCCTCAGTGGTTGAGCAGACGTCCAAAGTCTGGAAGCCAAGAAATAAAGTCAAACTCAGAGAAATCTGTCTATTGGCGTAAGCAAGGGAACCACAGAACAAGAGAGCCATGGTGACTGAGTTGAGATGACCAGGGCAGACATAGGGCAGGGTCCTCAAGAGTCTGGTGGGATACTGCCACTACTGGGTATTTCCTGGAGACTACTGTGTGCCAAGCATTCTACTAAATGATCTACAGGGCCTTACAGCAGCAGGCACGTTGTCTTGGTTATTTCACAACGGTGCTGAAGCTCAGGCAAATCACTCGATAATGTCACAAAGTGAGGACACTGTGGAGCTTGGCGGGACCTGGCAGTGACTCAGCAGCCCCTGTGCACACTCTTCAGTTAGTGTCAACGGCTGCCACAGCCAGTATGGGTTAGGTCTTGTAACCATATTACTTCCCCACCATCCCCAAAGCACAAGTGACATCAGAGCTGAGGCACGTCCCCAGGGGAGGCCAGGGTGCCAGGGAACAGGGTTCTGCCAGTGCTACTGGCTGGCTGCTGGGAACGAGTCCTTGTTTCACTGGTATCAAAGGTAGGACGATGGAAAGTGTCCCAGTTCTGGCTGGACAGTACCTAGGAGGGAGGGAAGGGTGTGGGGATGGGCCAGGTTTGTGGATATTGAACAGAGGAGGGAGCCAGGCATGGGGAAACAGAAGGATGGAGGTGGTGGTGGTGGTCTAGAGGCAGAGATTTCAAAACCAGGCTTTATAGTTTTCATTAATTTTCCGCTTGGTGTTCTCAGCATGCAGCATTTCAGTGCCTACTGGGCAGGGCCACAGATGTGACGGGAATGGGGGGGGGTGGGGAAGGCGGGGTGGTGGTGCTACCAGCTGCAGCTCAGCCTGGGCAGAAGCTAGTAGGGTGCTCACAGCTGTGTGTATCCTGAGGACAGAATTGTGGAAATGTCCTACCTGCAAAGTGGGTACCTGTCTACAATGGGCAGACAGGAGGTCATGCTGACACACACACACACAGACACACACACACAGACAGAGACACAGGAATTCACAAGGTAATCTCTAGCAAAGGGAAGCTTCAGGATTTCTCATGGTGTTTAACTGGCACCACACACGGCGTGTTTAGATGGGAGGCCCTGGCAGCTATTATGGGTGTAAATGGTTCATACACTTGCTCGCACTCATCTACAGTGACGCACCTACACGGTAGCCCCACCACCATTTGGCAAACAAGGAAAGCAAGCTGTAGAGCTCTTGTGTGGTGTCCAGGTTGACAGCCGGAGTTAGTTGCCGTGGTAGCACACTCATTCATGCAATTGCAAAGCCCCACTGTCCCTCACCCACTGCACCATGCTGGGTGCTTGCTCAGTGCTCCACAGTGCTGGTGGAGGAGGCACAGTTGGCCTTCTCTTGAAAATGCTGTAGCTTGGATTTGGGGTGGTGGTGGCAGCCATTAAGTGACCTTTGTCTGCTAGCTTAGCTGTGTCAGAGCTGAGATTTAGATCCATGAGAGAGAGAGAGAGAGAGAGAGAGAGAGAGAGAGAGAGAGAGAGAGAGAGAGAGAGAGAGAGAGAGAGAGAGAGAGAGAGAGAGAGAGAGAGAGAGAGACTCCCAAATGACTGCTCAGCTTTCCATTTCTACAAGTTGCATTATTTATCTGCATCCTCCCACCTGCTATGCTCAGGGATCGATTGGCTGACCCCTTTAACAAGCAATTATTTAAGCCCTATGTGTCTAAGGCAGTGGGTGGAGAGGGACACAAAGATGCCTGTGACCTGGTTCCTTGCAGACACAAGTCCTAAGTGACCGTGGTGAACGGAGGAAGGAGAGAGGTGCTAGAGACGCCACAGCTGGTTCTAGGGAGCCAGGCACGGCAGACTACATCAGTGTCCACTGCCTCCTTTCCCTGTTCCCTGGGCAGGAGTTCAGAGGTAGGCATCTCTTAGTAAGAGGCGGCTTGCAGGTGCTCTGAACTCATTCTCCTTCAAAGGCTCAGGGCCCTTGGCTTTCGTCCTCTGCTGGATCACCATCTCTGCTCTGCTGATTCTGGTGTCAGGGTGAGAGCCAGCAGGGGAGCCAGCAAGCAACTCAGGCCTCCGGGAACCTCATGCTCTTCAGATGTTACATTGAAATCAGGAGCTCCTTCAGTGGGAGGCCCTTCAAGCCGGGCTGAGGGAGTTTGGGGAACACCAGCACACCTGCAAGGTGCTTTTCTCTACTTTTCTCTTCCCTGGGGACTGGCTTCTCTGTCTGCAGACCCTGCTAGGTAGGGCAGAAACCACACTGCCTTGGAACGAGTTCTGGGTCGGTGTTCTGGCCTGCCAGTCAGCTGCATAGCTTTGTCATCGAGGCTCTACCAGGCCTCGTGTCCTAAGCTGAAAGACAGGGTAGCAATGTCCTCTTCCAGAGCATCACGTGACACATCTGAGGGTTAGATTATAACTCCCAGGCTTTATCAAGTGGTATCCTGCTGTGGCGAACCCTTTCCCACCTCTTGGTCCTTTTTCGTGGGCTCCCCGACTCTCCCCATCTTTCTGGGTTTGTGTGCTTTATTCCACAGCACCTGGCTACTCTAGGGTTGGAGACAGAGAGTGACAAAAGGCTACTCTGATGATTGCGTTGTGCTGGGCAGGTTGGTCTTTATGGTGTACTGCTCCTGAAAGATTTCTTGCTGTCACTAGAGCACAACACACAACCCTTGATTTGTTCCTCAGAGACCTGCATAAGTTGCTGTCAATGCCTCCCCGGGGCTTTGTTTCCTATCAAACTGCCTCACGTTCTCAGCACTCTACTGCCATTAGCCTCCCATCCGGTCTCTGCCCCAGGGCCTTTGCGTGTGCTCCGGGACAAGTATACCTTCTCCCCAACACTTAACTGACAAACGGGGGTAGGTGTGACTTGAAGTGGTAAGGATCACTTCCTCTGGGGCTCCCACATGGAACTACATCAGGTCTCTTTCAGAACACTGTGTTTTCCTGATTCATGCACCTTACTTGCCATTTCAGTTACACAGTGTACACCCACTCGTAGCTTGATGTCCTTTTGCTCTGTGGGGAAAGACGGCAGAGACTGGTGGGAAAGCAATGGTGACAGTGAGGTGACGGGCAGCAAGTAAGAGCGGGCATGGGTAGCAGGGGCTTGGCGGGATGGCAGATCAGACACAGTAGGAAGGCCGAGGGTGGGCCCTGTGAACTTCAGAGGCACATCTAGGAAGGCTTCTGTGCTGTAGGATTCCAGGAAGGCAGCAGGTGTGGGACTCTGGGATGCTGAAGTGTGGGGGCATTGTGAGTCTCCCGGGAACTCAGAAACAGGCCAGGAAGTAGGAGAGGGCTCCAGAGAGGGGTCTGTCTGACATCACCTGTATGGATGGATGGTCCTGCCCTTGCAGTTGTTTGAGAGGACTGGAACCTCACAGGCATCTCTTGGACTCAGATGAAGGAGCTCTCTGGGGGAGAGAGAGGACTCAGCTAACAGAGCTAAGGTACAGGGGTGCAGGGCAAACAGCCTTTTCTCTTCAGGAGTCTGAAGCCCTGGGCTAGCCTCCTGGGATTCCACTCCGGCTGCCTCTAAGCCATACCAAGGCCCTGCTTCTCCTGGCAGCAATTACAAAACTGAACAGCAGAGGCAGGGGAGGACCGAAAGCCAAACAGGAAGCTGATAATTGCGGACTGCAGAAGCAGCTGTTGAAAATGAAAGAGTTCATACCCAGGTTAGTTATATAAAGCTCCTCCCACCCCTCCCAGAGGCTTGCAGAGCCCCTCAATGTCCACTTTAGGATCATGCATCCTGGTGTGGGTGGAAAGACACCAGTATAAAAGTTGAAAAATAGAGAGCCCTCCTACACATGCACCACTTTTTAGGCCTCCTGTACCCACAACCAGAAGTGATCACTCTATGTTTTCTCCAGGCCAGGGCTATCAAGACCATCTGTTCTCTCACTGATACATGAGCCTGCCACTCTGGACAGGCAGGGCAATGCTGTACCTCTGAAAGATATCCCCTATTCAGCATGAGCACGGGCTGAAAGGTGTTAAGTCAGCAGGGCAGTAAGTGCCACAAAGCCAGTAGTACTCCAGTGCCAATGTGTAAAGAGTCATTTAAGATCAAAAGGTTGCTGAGTCCTTCTTTGGCTACAGCCAACTCTATTTGGAGAGAATATAACCCTAGTCAACATGGGTAATAAAGAAAAGCGCCTCGGGGGGGGGGGGCATTTGAAATCGGCGCACTGGTTTTTGAGTACTTACAATGAGCATGGCATCTTAAGACAGTGTTCCTGTTCTGAGGGAGAACCTCCCTTATCTGGAGAGGAAACACTTGTGGAAGTCACATTAAAAACAGGATATCTGGGGACAGAAGTATCAGGGTAGATCAGCGGCAAATGGCCTGAGCAGCTGGAAGAGCAGGATGCCAGTGACAATTATAATAGACTAAGAGCTCGCACTGCCCAGGTGCTGTCCGTACATCTTCCTACGGACTTCATGAGGAACTTGAACAATGGCCCTACAACCATTATGCCTGTTTAAGGGGAGTGAGTGTTGGGAAGATAGAAGAATCAGCCTTGGACAAAAGAGAATTTGAGCACAGGCTGACTGGCTCCCAAGAAGACCTTGAACGTAAAATGAGAAGAAGAGACAGGCGCATGCTCAGTCTCAGGCTTGGTGCAGGCAGAGACAGTAAAAGAACTTTCTGCATTAGCTGAACATAGAGCCATTCCAAGAAGGAAAGAAGAACAGGCCAGAGTGGGCAATGGTGGTCATGACAACGCCCCAGGGCTCGCTCTGTCTGGGTAGTCCAGAAGGTGTCCCACCATCTTTCCTGTTAGATAGATATTTTCTTCATACATTCCTGACTGAATGAATGAGAAAGGAATCAAAACCAGATATTCACTGTAGATGTCATAAAAACATTCCCCATGCTCACGATAAGCCCAAGAAGTAGCTATTATGTTCTTAATAGAAAAAGAAACCAAAGCTCAGAAAGGCTGAGGATTTTTCTCGAAGTTCAACAGTTCATAAATGATGGAGACAAGGCTTGAACACGTGCCTGTGTTCTGTTATGCTTTCTCTTGGCCTCTCTCGATTTTCACTGAGTAAAACCACAAGAGAACCTGGAAACTGTGATCCGAATGGTGGACCCATTACTATTTTCTGCAGAAAAAGAGTACATTCCTTATGTGTCTGAAGTCTATCTTCAAAAGAATTTTCCAGAAATTGGCTCACAGGAAGATCGGTCCAAACTGCCTGTAATACACTTGATAAGTAGGAGCTGGAAATAATTAGCTACAGAACTGTCATCAGTACTAATTGTGCCAATCCAGGCAAGAACTGACGTGGAGGACGAAAAGCTCTGGAAAAGTGTCCTTTGGAGAGTGAGGCCACCCTGGCCTGGCCAGTGTGTGGTCTGAACCCACAACCCTGACTCAGGCTCCCAGTTGCTTCTTTTCATCTGAGGCTTTCTTCAAAGGCACCTTTAGGGGTCAAGGCTCTTAGTATCCCATTCCTACAGTAAGATACTTCCCTGCCTCTTCTGTCCTAGAGATTCTTCACCTCAGACCCATTTGGGTTCTCTGTCTACTCTACTCCCTAGTTATGGCTTCATTAAATCTGTTCTCGTCACCTAGCATATAGCCTCCAATCCTTGGTGACTCTGTATGCCTCAGCTGTAAGCCACCCTTGCCCACCTATAACTCCAACACTGACCCTTGATGCTCAAGGGTGTGGGATGTCCTTCCACCCTTTCAGAGTGAATTCTGCATGCGCCACATTTAGTTCCAACCATCTCAAACACTCTCCCTTAAACCCACTGACATCTGACCAGCTACTGTTACGCTGTTTTGACATAACAATAAGAGGCCTTCAGAAATGTCATTCTAATACTCATCTTTAAAGTTTTGATATTTATTTATGTGTAAGTATCTGTGCTGGTGAATGCGTCCAGGGAGGTCAGGGAGGAGTTAGCTCCCTGAAACAGGAGTTCCGGGCAGTTGTGAGCTGCCTGGTGTGGGTGTTGGGAATAGAAGTCAGATCTTCTGTAAGAACATTGTGTGCTCTTAGCCACGGGGCAGTTTTGCCAGCCTATAATATACATTTTTGATGAATGAAGTACTAAGTAGCTTGTCTCATTCTTTCTACAATCTTGAGCATCCGATTTTACAGACAAGCATCTTGGATTTTGTGGCCATCGTAACTTGCCACTAAGTGGCTAGGATGCATCTAATTTGGCTCTGAGTCCCACATCTATGCTTCTTCAAATGTGCTTGTAGACTCAGTAACAGTGAAGGGTGTACAAAGAAAGAACTCGATATACCAAACACCATCTCCTTAACTGTAATATGCAAATAAGCACACATTTGTTTCTCTCTCTCTTTCTTTCTCTCTCTCTCTCTATATTTGAGATTTTTATTAGTTCTTTGAGAATAGCATACAGTGTATTCTGGTGATCTTCATTCTTCCCAGATCCACCTTCTTCCCTATCACCCAACTTTGTGTCTTTTAAAAAACTCTATCAAGAACAATTTGTGCTGCTTTCTTGAATATGCAACCTTTCACTGGAGCATGGTTGACCTACCAGGGGCCACACCTTTAGGGTATTATACTTAAATATTGGGATAGAATGTGGCTCAGTGGTAGAGTGTTTGCCTAACATGTCTGTGAGGTCCTGGGTTTGATTCTCAGTATATACAGATAAACACAACACACACACACACACACACACACACACACACACACACACACACACACGAGAAAGACTTAAATCTCCCTCCTTTCCCTTTTCATCCACCCTCTCTCAGCTTGTGAGAATTGCCCAGGACAGGTATTAAGCAAAGGGGCACGGACAAGTTGTGCCTTAACTACGGGCATAAATGGCAGTTGTGAACTGCAGGGGCCAGGGGAAATGTCTTAAAGTCTCATTTCCAAACATCTGTCTCAATGCCCGCTCTTCCCATTGTGTTTACCAAGACACAGAGGCAGGCAGCATTTTGTTTCCTTTATGTCCTCTTACTCTGAGCTAAAGGAGGTGGGAAAAGCCCTAACATGTTTGGCCCTCTATGCCCCAAAGCTCATGTGCCCCCAGTTGAAGGCTTTCTATAATACATAGCATCTTTCTGTCCCTTCCCACATGTGATGGCTCTAAAAGGCTGAACCTGTGCTAAATTAGTAGAGGACAAATCCACTAAAGGAAAGTGTGTCAAAGCAATTCTTGGCAGAATAAAAGAGTCCTGACCACAGCAGAAGCTTCTCAGGGGCCTGTGAATGGCAGGCAAACCATCACATGGGATGCGCTCTTTCTTATATTTTTAAAGAAGGTGACAAAATTAGCAGGCGTAGACTGGGCACTGGAGGAAAGGCAAGTATTGATTATTTTAAAAATAAAATCAATAATAATATTGATTGTCCAGTCAATATTCCCTGACTGGTGGGGATGATCCAGGACAGGGTTACCATGGAAGGGGACATGGTTCACAGATGAGTATTAGGGACCAGGAGGGAACACCTGTGGGGTGTTGGGTTCAGAAGTATGCAGGAGATGGAGTAGAAGTGCTTATCTCAAACAGGAAGAGCCCAGTGCAATCCCAGAAAGAAGCCATCTGTGTGTGCCTATGCTTAAGATGGCCAAGCTCACAGGCCAGAAGAAAATGGTGTCAAGTGAGAGGCAGGGGCAGGGAGGTAGGGATGGTAGCGATCATGTGGGCCCCAAAAGAGAGGGGAGCTGTGCTCCAGAAAAAAGATACAAACAGGTGGTCAGCACTCTGCATGGGGACAGGCACACAGGTTGTGGCCTGTATGCCCTATGGAATTTGGCTCTATGCTATGGTGTGATTCTTGATGCAAGGCTATGTGCATGCGATTCTGACCCCTGTGCCCTGGCAGAGTGCCACAGTAGCCATTTTCCAATCAAGGTGGCCCCAGAACTGCCCTTGGCCATGCTGCACTGTGTTGAAATCGGTCTATGAGTTCATGCTGTCATGTTTTGTCAGGGCAGATTTCTCTTCGCTTCAAAGAGCCTGTACTATTCTTGGAAGGATGATAGTACAGGAGCCTGCTGTGGATGTGGAAGCTGGGGTGTGCCTTAGTTTTTCTGCAGCGAATATTTTGACCTTGCACTAATGGCTGTGTGAATCAGAATGGCCACACACTGTGAGGGAGGGGAGGGAACTCAGAGGAGCAGGAGAGTGGGATGAGGGGAGGCAGGGCCATGCCCTCCCCTGCATTACAGGGGCAGAAGTGTTACTGAGGTCTACAGCTTCACTCAGTGCCAGAGGAGGGAGTGTCTCCCATATATACAACCCGCTCATTCAACCCTGAGAACAAGGCCTCTGCATAGTGCATCTGACTGGATCTACTTCATGGGCAGACAGCCTCTAACTTACAAAGCTTCAACCCAAGATGTCTTGACTTTATGATGGTACAAAAGAAATCAGCATTCAACAGAGACTAAGCTGGGAATTCTGTGCCTCCTGGGCTAGCGCTCTCACAGCAGGCTGGGCAGCGGAGTGACAACCACAAGGCTAAAAACATCTAAAATCTGTGGTGTAGCATGCCGCTGAGCTGTGATGTATTAAGTGCTTTTAAAGAAACACAATACTCTCAGAACGGTTCTATTAGAGGGCTGTGGAGACAGCTCATTTGGACCCAAGTTCAGATCCCTAGTGCCTGAGTAAGAGCTGGCATGGTGTACACACCTTTAACCTTAGTGACACTCCAGATAGATAACAAACTTTGGGTTAGGTGAGAGCCTCTGTCTCAAAAAATAAGGTGAACGTCTGGTAAGATGACGCAGCAGGTAAAAGAGCTTAGTGTGCAAACTTGGGGACCTGAGTTTGACCCCTGGGACCCATGGTAAAATGGTCCTCTGACTCATGTGCACATCACTGCCTGTGTATCTTCACATGTATATGAGCACAAACAGATCAGACAGACTGACACATATACAATAATACACATACACCTATTTACCTACCTACCTACCTAAATACACACATACATATGGTAGACAGTGATTGAAGAAGACACTTAACATCAATGGCCTCCATGAGCTCCTGTACGTACACACACACACACACACACACACACACACACGCATTCACATATGTATGCACACTCATACATTCTATTAGAACATTAAACAGATGGTAAGTTGAGGCACATCAGTAAAAGGAAACAAGTGCAGGGCATTGAAGAGACTTGTCCAGGCAACTAAATCAACAGGTGGGCGAACAGGCAGGTCTGTGATGTTCAGGACACTATTGCTTCACCTCTAGGCCACTGTCAACTCTGTGTGCCCGTGCTACCCCAGAGAGGCCTTCAGCAGCAAACCTACCGGTGCAAAGCACATAGAGGCTTGGGAGGCTCATCCTGGGACTTCGACCTCCTTCCACCCTCAAAACGGGCAGCCTGGGATCTCTGTCCTAGAAGCTTCCCTTCCTTTTAGTGGGGGGAAAGCTTTATACACCAGCCTCTCTGGCCATCTCAGCTCCGCCAGTGGTAACAGGCCAGAGCAGGCCCGACAAGGGCAGGGAAGGGAAGCAATGCCAGCTCCAGGAGGACTTGCACTATTGAGGAGTACCCAAGTGGCTCTTGGGGCTCAGGGAGCAGTTTGGACAGGGCAGGCAGGGACCAGGACAGGTTGGAGGACACACAGACTGGTGGAGCAGGCCTGGTGCTGGCCAGAGGTGTGTGTGGAGCAAAGGTGTTCTTCACAGCTGTCCAGTGCCTCCAAGGGAGGAGAACTAAGGGCATTGGCACTATTTTCAATAGGCTCATGCAGTTAGCTCCTCCATGGACTCCCAGCCACTGCCTGGTCAGAGAATGCTCACTCTTTTGCCTCTGTCCGACTTCTGTGAACCCATGGGGGTCACTGGTCTCAGCAATATCTAGAAGGGGAAAGGGGAAAAGGAAGCAGGGACCTGTCCAAATGACAGACCCCTGGGCCTGAAGCAGATGAGCATACCATTCACGGGTGATGCTCCCCTCGGAGAGAGGAGCAATAAGCCATCTCCTGAGGGCCTGTGGCAGAATAAATGCAGATGCAATCAGATACTAAGCGCAGGAAGCGGCAGGCAGAAGTTATTCCCCAGCCGGAAATGGCAACACCTAAAAATACTGAGCTGTGGTTCTCCCAGGAATGCTCAGCCACCCACATTCAATCTAGAATGGCTTGGGGGATTATGGGTTAGAGTAAATAAAGAAGATCATCTAAGCAACATAACCATAGGTTTTTTAGCTTAAAATGACATCTGGTACCAACATATTGTCTGTCTCTGAGAAACTCAAATTGCCAGTCGTCCCAGGAGTCTCTGCTGCTCTCAGCAAATTATCCATCCCGAGCTGCTCTAGCTGGTGAGAAGAACACACATTTGAGTTTCATCCTTCTTTTAGGTCTTGGAGTCTCTGGTGTTACCCGGGAGACGCTGCCGGGGACAGGCTGGTCACTGGACAGCAGCAGACAGTTTGGTTGTCCCACAGAGGTGGTCAGCTTGCACCTGGTCGGCCAGGCCTCAGTCAACTGTTCAAGACAACAGCCTTATCTGCACTACCTCTCCACAGTTGGCCAGTGGGATTTCCTCAAGGAGGAAAATTCTTCCTCCTGGCAGCTCTAATCTGTTTCCCTAATAACACACTGGTGTGACCTGGGATGAGTTGCTTAACATTTCAGGCCTCTGTTTCCTTCTTAGTAAAGCAAGGAACGTTCTCAACTGCCCCAAAAGCTGTAAAACCTTGTCTTCTATTCCTAAACCTGTTGCCTGTCCTCACCAGCTGGCCCTCACCCTGCATACCTACCTGTGGCAGGCAGGCATCCCATCCCACCCCTTCCCTCAGACCTTTGATTTAGGAGCTCAGCTAGTTTCCAGGCGAGCCTGCCTGTAGTCCTAGGATCCAGAGAAGATAAGACACTATCTTCAAAGGAAGAAGAACTTGGGTCTATTACTGGCCCTGACCTCGTTCTTCCTTGAGTATCATGAAATCCCAGCTTCAGATCCCCGCTCTGCACAGCTGGTCATCTTTGAAGAGTCAGGCGGTGAGAGACTGCGACTGATTCCTTCTTCTGACAGTTTGGAATTTATTCATTACCTCATACCAATGAGAGAGGTGAGCAGTCACTGACTTTTCCTCTCATGCAACATGGCACAAAGCCCACCTAGTAGCTAACTCCACTGTTTCTTTACAAGCAGAGGGACCATTGTATAGCAGGGTCTCCGGAGCATCCTAGAAACATCCAGACCTGGTCCCGTTGTCTATCTCCCCAGCTGAAGGCCCTGTGAGATCCAGGTGGCTGGGCTCTGGCACGAATGATATGATAGTTTCTGTTTTCTATATCAAGGAGTCCCCAGATTTATGGAATTTACGAGAACTCTCTCCAAGTCAGTAGGAGAGGCAGAAAGTGTGGAGAACTCCTATTTGTTGTCTGCACTTCAGCTGTGGATCTCTGCTTTCTGAGCCTAGGCATCCAGCTGAGATGCTTTTAATACACACGGTCTCACCAAGTGCGGAATGAAACCTAGAAATCTCACAGGTGCTCAGCCCTCCCTGTGGCAGAGGCTGCAACTACCATTTATGTCATCGACAGGTGGACCACTGTGGTTCTTGGACAGTGTCTCAGACTGGCTAAGGATCTGCTGTAGAAACGTAATAAGCTTTCTGATCTCTTTGCGAGCAACTGGGAATATGATTGCTCTTTTGCCACTTTGAGTGGAAGAAAGGTCAAACTCCCAAGGTCAAAGAACATGTCTTATAACAGAAAAGCGAAACATTGCAGAAGGCTGGAATGTCTTCTTGCAGAGGGCCTTTGTGAGTGTCCTATGAATGGGGGTCATCAGAGTTCACAGCACAATTCCTAGCACATAAAAGTCACTTAATAAATGTCCAATATTGCCTAATTTCCTATGGCATTTAACACACAGCAAGCCACAGAGCAGGAATCCTGGCTGCTCAGCGGGCACTCATACCCTGTGGCTTTCCATGGTTTATTACTTTCTGGCTAAATTTCTATCTGGGTCATGGTGATTTTGCCTAAGAGAATATAAATTAAGTTCAATAAGTTGCATGATCCGGGCTCTCAAAGACTCCATTAACATCAGGAGACATTACTCTATGCCGTGGCCTCCCGGGCTATAATTTGCACTTTCGTCTGGAGGCAGGTGGGCCTCTCTGGCATTGCTGTCTCTGTCTAAATTCTTAGGGCGTGGCTCTCTGGTGCTTCTGAATTTCTCTTTCAGCCCATTCACTCCCACCTTTTAAATAGATTTCCTAGAGACTAGTGTTATTTGTCATTTGTTATGTTTCTATTATAACTGTGTCCACAAGCCTGGTCTCTGGATGGACTGACACAAAACAGCGTGTGGTGGAGGGAGAGACAAGCGTGAGCCCACAGCAGGGTCTTCAAGGCCAGTCTTCTCCTTTTCTTCTGATCTCCTCATCACCTCATTTATGAAGATGTCCGATGAGGGTTTTTGGGTGAACAGTGTACAGTAACTGAGAAAAACCCAGAGCTCGAGAGGGTGCGTCCCCTCAGACTGTTCTTTCCAGAGTGATGAGATCTAGCTCCGCCCTCAGGGTCCTGCCTCAGCTGAGATGGATTTCTGGAAGGCCATCCATGAAGCTGTGGCTGCTTGGAGTCTGCTGATCACCAGCTTCCCACGCCCTCCACTCCTTTCTCTACTATTCAAGGAGTGGCTGCAATAAGTGGGCGTCGGTCACGGAAAGAAGTGGGGGCATTGCCTAAACTCCTGTCCTCAGACAGAGTGCATGGAGTTGTGACTGCCAGGCCCTGGACCACCCAGAATTCTGTGAGCATTTCTACATGCCTGACATGTGCTAAGCACGCTATGTAACAATCGCCTCACTTCACTTTGTCAACACTTGTTGAAGGTATGGGTCCAGGTTACAGGCATTTTACAGATGTGGAAACTGAGGCACGTGAGTTATCATTAATAACTGCCACATCTGGGATCCATACCATTGGACTCTCACATCTCTCATCTTGGGAAACCCACTTTAAGCGCATTGTTAAATTGCCTGTTAGAGACATGAGAGATTTTAAACAACTGTTTTTTAACTAAATAAAAGAAAACAGAAAATTCTTAGTAAGACAGGGTCAGCTATGCCTCCTCTGATGGTTATTCAGACTAATGATGGTCAGTGTCCCCTATACTCTAGGCATCCTCTTTTGGGGGAGGGGGAGGGAAGGGAGGGAAGTGGCCAGGAGCTAGGCAAGCTGACTCTTATCAGGGCCTCTGAACCAAGCTGGCTGCCCTTGGCTGCCTTAAGCAGGTCCTCCATTTGGAGTCCTTCTAAACAGGTGACTGTTTCCTCCAGACTTCCAGTGTGGTGCAGGGTAGAGGCACATTTCTCAGGCAGATAAGGCTGTGGTGTCTTGCAGGTTACTGCTCCAGTCTCTTCAGGTGTTTAAGACAGGGCTCCCAGCTACTTCACAGAGTTATAAAGATTAAATGTGTGGCAAGAGGACACTGAAGGTTTATAAACCCCAGTAATTAAGCTCATAACTAAATGTATTTTCATGAGGGCGTGGATAACAATCAGGATTCCAAACATACTTGAGTTTAATAAATGATGTTCCAATTAGGTGGATGTGTATGCGGTGTCAGGGGACCAAGAGTTCTGTTACTCATCGAGTGGGCTACAAGAATGGGGCGAGGGGGAGGACCTGTCTGCCTTGTCTTGCCCTAGCTGCCCTTCTCTGAACTCAGCAGCCTGACGGCCAATGACTTGGGTGTCGCTGTTCAGTGGGACCTGAGTGTGGATGGGTAATGGCTATGGAATTGCGAGGCCTTTACTCAGACCTGTCTCACATGGGATGGGAAAACGGGGTTGGGACAGGGATGGGGGATGAATGAGAAAGATTCCATCTCACAGCAGTGTCAGGGTATCCAAACCAGTAAAGACCAGGGAAAACCAAACAGGGCAAAAGGAGGTAGCCTGTCCAAACCCTACAGGGTGCTGACTGCATACAGATCTACTTCCCAGCTTAAAGGCACCAATTAGTCAATTCATTTTTGTGTCCATATATGTATGCACCTGTGTGAAGGATGCCCATACATGTGTGTATTCATGGAGAGGTCACGTGTTTTAAGACATGGGTTCTCATTGTCCTCAGCTCAGCCACTAGAAAGCCACAGGGGTCCACCTGTCACCTCATCACCTGAGCTACCTCCTCAGCCTATATAAGGACTTGCTGAGCATCCAAAACAAAACAGGAAATAAACAGATCTTTTTGCTGCTTACTGGGGGCCACCCCTGGGTCTCACTAGGTAGCCTTGGCTGCCCTAGTAGCATTTGCTGTGATTTCCAGATCAAGTACACAAACTCTTGAGGCAAGAATTCAAGACCAGAACAAGAGATAAACCAAATGGATCCCATCTTTTCTTTAACTGTTCAGCCATTAACCTCTGTGCACACTCTATGCTGGGTACCTTTGGGAGATATTGTATATGAAAATAAAGGTAGTATGCATGATAGAATTAGAATTTTTATGGCAGTTCTTCACACAGAGTCTAACTGAATTCTTGGAACAAACTGATGGATTTAATGCCCACTTAGAGGCTGGGAAAACAGGCTCAGAGAGAGAGAATGTTCCAAGACATAGTTATCAAATGGCAGAGTTTGGGCTGAAGGCTATTGCTAGCTTCACTCACTCACTAGTTTATTCTGTACTAAATGACTCAGATTTTTCAGAATTGACTTTTGTGGCTGTTTGGCAGAGCTCTGTCAATTTTTGACAAGGACTGGCATTTGGAAAGTTGTGTGTGAATTTTGAGCAACTTATACCTCCCATTAAGTAGAGATGAATATTGCACTAATTTTCAAGGAGAAAAAGAAGAAATGCCCTTTAAGCAGTGTCTGGGAAGGTTTCTAGCGAGGACATTGAAACAATATGGTCATCCTGCATTCTAACAGAGTGGGGGTGAGGAGGCAGCGGCCATGGCATACCCCTCCCATGCTACTTACCTTAGAGGGTACAGAAAGGAAGACAGGGAGTCTGCTGAGGAGGGGCAACACCATAGAGTCTCTACTTTAAAACACAGCACTACAGTTGAGATTCCCTGTTTTAGGTTGGTTGCCGGTTGCTTTCTATCAAAATGCAGAAACCAGAGCTACGCCAGCAAGTACCTTCTCCTGTGTCTGATTCAGCATCTCAGTGGCTCCTGGTGCCTGCAGACAGTCTGGTCTGAAGATTTTTTTTCTAATTTTTATTTTATTTTATTTTTACTTTTTTGGAAATTAAAAGATAATTGTATCATTTCGCCCCTTCTGTTCCCTACCTCCAATGTGCTCCCTTGATCATCCTCAAATACACGACCTCTTTTTCTTTGTTGTACTTGTATATACACTTATTTGTATATATACATATATGCACTCACACACATATATATTCCTAGGTATATCAATACAACCCACTCATTCTGTGTGATTTCATTTGTATGTATATAATTTCAGGGCTGACCATTTGAATAACCAACTTGGGGGACTCTTCTCTAGAGAAGACCATTTCTCTGTGCACAGCATTCCTTAGGTGCCTGTAGCTCTTTGCTGAAGGTCATAGCCCGATCTTCCAGAACATGTTCCCTTTTGCGCTCTCCACTTGATGACATATAGAGGCGATTCTCAAATCTCAAGGAGGCAGAGGGAAAGGTAAACAGTGACAGAGAGCATGATGGGATGGTGTGACCTGACGTTCCTTCTGCAGGTGCTTGCTGGGCCCAGGCATTGGTCTAAGCTCTAAGGTTGCAATACTGAACAAAGTAAAGTCCCTTCCCGGAAAGAACTTAGCTACAGACAGCAAACAAATAAAGGCAAAAGGAGAAATGGGGCAGCTTTCTAGACTGGGGAGCAAAGATGGCTTCCTTTCCACTTTAAGTAACGCCAATGCGGAGAAGGAATGTCTGCTGACAGATGTTCCGACTACATGGACAACAGTAAAGGCTTGGAGGTGTGGATGCATTTCCTGCACCCGAGGCCAGCTTAGGGCAGGTGGGTAGAGGTGAAGCCAATAATGCAGGGAGTAGGGAGGTGGTGCGGACACTCTGCGGCCCTAGAAGCCATGTTGATGGGCTTTGTTGCTTCTGTGTCTTCTATGTGCCTGTCGACCATTCCTACAGGCTGGGGGGACACAAGGATGAACAAACTACGGCCCTGACTTCATGCGTCCGACGATCCAGCAAGGGGTGACAGACAGGCAAAGAAGGAGCTGAGGACCCCTTGGCAACTGTGGGGGTGCTTGGAGGGGCTCAGGGCTCACAAAGGGGTTCCAGAGTCAGCACTTTTAACTCTGTGTTTTAACTTAGTGCCGTGCTGCAGTGTGGCCGTGCTTCATACCCAGGCTTGCCCTCCTTCCCTCTTGGTCTCATCTTTTAATCTTGCCGAGGTTCAAGTCTCTCGTGCATGACATGAGCACAACAAGACTGTTCTCTAGAGAAAACAGGCTCAAGGTATGAAAATGCTTAGGACTGTGACCCCTAACTAAATGTACTATGCTTGTTATTATCTCACTGTGCCCCAGGACCCTTTGCGAGCATGCACACAGGCAGATGCACAAGCTCCTCATAGCTCTTCACTGAGCAGTCCATAGTCACTTGGTCTATAAGGGTCTACTGTCAGGCCTCTCATCTCAGGGCCTGATGGCTTCTGTGAGGAATCTAGCTCTCAGCGAGGCCATCAGAGACACCACTGTTGTGGTGCTTTTCATAGTAGTTAAATGGAATTGTTCAAACGTGTGTACCTCATCCTGTTTGCCCTGGGTGCCTTATGATCTCTAATCAGAACCCCAAGCAGGCCTCAGGCTCCAGGTGTTTGGCTCTTTGTCTGTATTCGGGAGTGGGGCGCTGTTTGTATGATAAGCCAGGCTTAGCCCAGAACTGTGTTTCTCTATGGCTAGAGGCACTCAGCCAAGGAAAGAAGAGTCTCCACTCTCCATACACAGAAAGCACATCTGAGGAGTAAATTTCCACTGGCGTATCATCCAGGTCAGAGTTCAAAATGGAACAGCTCCCAACAGAGAGGCTGGAATGATGTATGAGCCACTTTTTCTCCTGGAGTCCCTTCAGGAAAAGGTCCTCCTTCGTCAACTCAAGGCCACCTTGCATTGTACTGTCCCTCCCATCAGAGCTGTCCAGCAGCAAGTCTATCTCCTTGGCTGAAAATGCCCACTTAACGTATAGGAAAACAGAGGCTAACCTCAAGAAACTGAGTGCTCTTCAGCTTTGCCGACTATCTGTGACGAGGAACGCTAGAGCAGGAGAGTCCAAGGCCTCCCCTAGCTCGAAGCTCTTGGACTTCACAGCCTTTTGTTACTAATGGCAGTGCCCTGTCATCCAGCCTCACGGATGGTATCGACGGACCATGTCACACGCCTTTGACCTTGACTCTTGCTTTCGTATGCTCTTTCCCTTTTTCCTTTCCCTGTCTGTTTTAGGAAAATTGTAACTCCCCGAGTAAGACTTTTGTCTCACTCTGCACTTCGCATCTCGTGGAGCATGTAGTTTGCTGTTGGGTGTTCAGTAAGTACGACAGCAGATTAATAGGCTTCCAAATAGCACAGTTTCCTTCCTTCATTTAGAGGATCAGCCATTACAGTCTTGGCTCCCCCCCTGTATCACGTTCTCTCAACTGCACAAGCTGCTGTTTCTCTGATCAGCTAATAACAGTAAGTATCCATTTACTCGCATCTGAGAAACGCTACTCCAAGGGCCTCCATTTCATTCCAGTCTTAATGGTATTTATTTTTCTATGCATGCACGCTTGCATTAGCATAGATTTTTTTGTTGGGAAGGCAGCTAGTTGCCTTATTCACACAGGAATTGCTGAACTGCGGGCATTCAATGCCATACACAGGGATTCTGAACAGCCTGGCAAAGAGTGGCCTTCAAATACCTACGGTGTATTAAATATTTTGAATGTTCCATTCTGGACAAAGCCGGGCCCAGAAAGTAGTTTCTGGGTGTGTCTGGAAAAGTAACGTTAAGTTGGGTCATTTGGGGTCTGATGGGCAGGTGTGCAACTAGGACAAGTAGACAGTGCTCCAATACTGTTCCTGCTACAAGACACAGCAAAGAAGAGTAAGCCTAGCACACGGCAGTGGGGGTGGGGTGGGTGCTAACTAGGTTAGTGTGAAGGAGGTGGAGCTGAGGTTTCATGGGTTCAGCGGGTAAACAGCAGCCCCAGCCATGGTAAGAAGAGAAGGCAGAACCATGGTGGCACACCTAGGGCCTGAGGAGAGTCAGCTGGAAACAGGTTCTGCCTTCATTAGGCCTGCGGACAGGCGGGGGAGGGGGGATTGCGTGGTGGGGCCATGTCTCAAGATGAGAAACTCATGTTGAGGAGCTCCTAACAGGGAAAGGGGGGGCCAGGGCCTTCCTGACCTCTAAGGGCATTGGCACCCTAACAGTTTACAAAGTTCAACACCAAGAAAGCAGTGAGTCACATGGTAAATAAAAGAGCCAATAAGACCACATTTAAATACTTAAAAAAAAATAACTTCACAAGACAAAATTCATTAATTTAAAGAAAGGATCTAACCTTTATGTCATCTAGGGGTTGGCAAAGTATGGCCTGCGTCAATTTTTATGAATAAAGTTATACTGTGCACAGTCACGGCCACCTACTTCGATATCTTTGGCTGTTTTCATGTTACAGTGACAGAACTGGGTAGTCGAGGCAGAAATCAAATGGGTCCCGGAAGCTCAGAACACATTATCCGGCTCTTGAGAGAAAATGCTTCCCACCTTTTGATCTAACCCAACTCCCTGAGTTGTAGGCTGAAACCCTGCCACTGGCCGAGTTAATGAATTAGTTCAGGTGAGCTAGTTGGTTCTCAGGATGAGAACCAGGGCACTGACACCTGTAGTAGGTGGGTGGGTGGGGGGAGGGGATGCGGGGCTGGGAGGGTGCTGACCCTGCGTCAGCTCTCAGTGTCCTGTTCCTGGACACTTTGTCGATTAGCGCTTCTCCACATCACCCACACTGTGACTTTACAGACACCGAGGCTGAGAGGGAGAGGGTCAGCCCCCTTGTCCACTTGTCCTCTCTCTACAGGACAGGCCTCAACCTGGAGAACCAGCTCCATACCATTATGTATATGCCAAGGAACTGAGGCAGGCAGGCAGGGAGGCAGGCAGGGAAGTAGGCAGGGAGGCAGGGAGGCAGGCAGGGCAAGCAGGCAGGCAGGCAAGCAGGCAGGGAGGCAGGTAGGCAGGCAGGGAGGCAGGGAGGCAGGCAGGGAGGCAGGCAGGCAGGCAGGCAGGAAGACAGGCAGGGAGGCAGGCAGGCAGGCAGGCAGGCAGGGAGGCAGGGAGGCAGGCAGGCAGGCAGGCAGGCAGGCAGGCAGGGAGGCAGGCAGGGCAAGCAGGCAGGCAGGCAGGCAGGGAGGCAGGGAGGCAGGGAGGCAGGCAGGCAGGAAGATAGGCAGGCAGGCAGGCAGGCAGGCAGGCAGGGAGGCGGGCAGGCAGGGCAAGCAGGCAGGCAGGCAGGCAGGCAGGCAGAGAGCACTTCTGAGAGCTCTGCAGATAAGAACTCCTTTGGGTCCCTCTCAGCATTAGCATTCACCTTCTGTTAGCCAACAAAAGGACACATTTACAACTGTCTCAAGCTCAACTTGAGAATCCTTTTCACAGGTTTCAAGGGAAATTACTCCAAGCAGTCCTGATGGGTTAAAATGATTTTAACACGCCTAGTTGTCTTCAGTTCCTTCAGCAGCATCCGAGGGGTGCTACAGGCAGCAAAACATACAAGAAACCTGCTATTTACTTTTCTCCGAAACAAGAGACTCCAAAGGAGACGACGTGAGCTGGGAAAACAAACCCTTCCTGCCCACAGGAACAAATGGCCAAATGAGGGCCAGTCACTCTTCGACCTTCTGAGTGGGAGATTTCCCAGAGTGACAAGAATCAACCAGACCTCCAGAATCATCTACATTTGACAAGAACATCTTACATCAAAGCCACTCCTGCACCCCCGCCCCTGCTTTAACCCTTCTCCCAGCTGCCCCCGGGAGGGAGACTGTTTCATCCTCCCCCACAGTTATTCACCTTCTCATTGTCTACCTCCCTTCACTTTACCAAGCATCTTAGACAGACAAGAATGAATATTCACAGAAGAGATTAAAGGGCACTGACAGTCTGAGCATTCCTGGCTGAGAGGATAAAGGATGCCTGTCAGAAGTGGTCACAGGAGACTCCCCCAAGAAGCCTTGACAAAGCACACACTGCATGGGACGTGCCTGTGCCTGTGCTACACCGGGGCCACAGAGCTCCTGCCCAGCTCAGACACAAGCTTGAATTTCAAGGGTGACATTTTGCAGCCACAAAGGAAAGCTGAGGCTGACAGAGGAGTCCACAAAGGTAACCCAGCTGGGGGCTCAGCTAGCAAATCTCTTACTAACCTGTTCCTCAGAGCTCAGCTCCTCTCAACAGAAAGACAATGAGGACCAACAGTGGGTGTTAGGCACTGGGTGAGGTGCTGGGGATGGAAGTCTGTGCCTGGTGCTGTGCCTGGTGCTTTGTATATGCTGTTTCTTTAAATCCTCACACAGCCACAAGGTCAGCACCATTATTATCTTTTTTTTATATGCAGCACCCACGAATCAAAATCAAAGAGCTGCTGTGGAGACACGGATGGAGCCAGTGGTGGGATGGGGCATTCCGTCACATGGCACCGCCTCCAAATTCTAGAGATGTTCTTTCTCCAGGGTTGCAGGATGGCTGTGCCCCACCCAGTCAGCAGGGTACCCAGCAGCTCCAAGATCGAGCATGTAGCATCATAGGTACAGTCAGTGCGCGGAGCAGCACACTGAAATGGAACACACTGAAAACAGGCGAAAGGAAAACACACCTGATTTTCCTGGAGATACATTTGTTTTTGATGGTGGGAACTGATCACAGCTACGGTACTACTAGCTGTATAGAAAACTGCGTTCATCTGGGGCATGAAGAGGTGTCCCTGAGAGACATTGCAAAGGAAGTTTAAAATAGCAAAAATCTGACAAAATCCCTGCAGGATCTGGAGTGAGGTGGGAGGGTGAAAGTGGGAGGAGCTAAGAGCAGTTTCTATGAACAGGAGTGGATGGTGATGCCTGATCTCCACCCCGAATGGATGGACACCTGGTCTTATCTGCTGACACTGTCTCCAGCTCTTCCTTCCTAGTCTACCTGGGGAAGTGAGCAGGAGGAAGCGAACGCCTATCAGTGTGGTACTAACGTCACTTTCGGTGCTAGGCTTTCTGATGTCTCTTCACCAGCGAAAGGGCCAGTTACACCCCTAAAGCCACAGGGTCTTCAACAAGAAAAAAAAAAAAAAACCTTCCACCTTATCATATGACTTTATATTTTAAAATTATCAATTTAGCCTACAAGTTGCTACATTTGAGATCTTTTCCTACCACCGCAACTGTCTTTGTTTCTGACCATCACTGAAATGCAGTGTTCCGAGTCTTCCAGGAGCTACACAGACATGAACACGTGGCTACCACCGTCCTCAAGGAACCACAACACACAAGTCTTACAGAATCATTCATTGTCTGCACCCTGACATCCTGGAACCCCTGGGCCTTTGACAGTTAGTTCACAAAGCAGGAGGGACCACGCTTAGAAAACAATGCCCACGTGTTCTGGAAACCCTGAGCTGCTTAAGTGGGAGATCCCAGAGTCCTAGCTGCCACTGAAGAACGGTTTCTGGGGCCTTCAGAACTTCAAATCCCATGTAGGAGTCATATAAGAGGGCTACCGTGGGGCTCACAGAAGGCCAGGGACCAGGGTAAGAGCAAGCGTGCAATAACCTTCGCTAATACCTATCATACATTGTGGGGTTTTGTTTTGTTTTTGTTTTTTTGAGACGGGTTTTTTTTTTGTTTTGTTTTTTGTGTAGCCTTGGCTATCCTAGAAGCACTCTGTAGATCAAGCTAGCCTCAAACTCACAGCGATCCGCCTGCCTCTGCCTCCCAAGTGCTGGGATTAAAGGCGTGTGCCACCATGCCCGGCCATACATTGTATATTAAAGATGCTTATGACTGACAGTTGCCATAAGCAGGCTATGTGTGTTAAGTTACTTACTTCTCATAAACCCCTGTAAAGTACTACTCCCCATGCTGTTTTCTAGATGAGGAGCTTAGGACTCCCAGGGTGAACAACTTGCCTAGAATTCTTTTTTTTTTTCTATTTTTTTTCTTTTTTAAAAATATATACATTTATTTTATTACACATGAATAAAACAAACCACATACTGCAGAAAGAACCACGAGACAACCATGAGTTATATACATGTTACATTCATAGTGATTTGGCTATTTGTATTTGCCAAACTTGAAGTAAACATCTCTCCTATCTTGTTGGGTCTAGATTTATGAATGAAATTCAATATCTATCATATCTCATCTCTATTAACTTAAATCATTTATCATGATCTAAAAAGATCTTATCCCCTACCCAACTAAACTGGATTGTAAAACTAATCTATCTGATGGAGCTAGGTTGGTCCTCTGGCTGCAGGTCCCCCTCCTATCCACCAACTATGCTCCCTCTAGAAAGGGCATACCTCATCTTGAGGACACGTGGTTTCCATTGCAGCCTCCCAAAGCTCAGCCCTGAAGCCGACTCCCAGCCACACTTCCCGCTGTACCATTGTGGACCATATCTGTGAATGTCTGGAACGTTTCTTTGCCACAGCCCCACACTGACTTGTCTGCTGATTTGCGGGTGAATTTCGTGACCCTGAGCAGTGATTTGCTGATGTGTCATTTTGGGAAGGTGGAGGCAAATGTTTAGCCAGGGCAAAGCCTGGGGTCACCAAGGGAGGACACTGGTGGCCGGAACACCCCATAGTTGATAATCAGGAGGCTGCTCAGTGCAGGGCACTGGCCAGTCTAAAGCAAGACACAAACTTCAGATGAGCAGGGATTACAGCGGCGGGTGATAGAAGCTGCCCTTGTATTGGGGAGAAGTGTGAGGCAAAGAAAAAAGTGTACATTCTCCTGGAAGCCTAACCAGAGTGGATGCCAGGGAAGATGCCTCCCACCTGATATTTACACACATTTGTAAGGCTTCCCATCCCATAATACATGAGCCGACTCACATCTTGAACATTAACAGACTTCAGAATGGGGACTGACTACGACCCACTCATTCACAAATGGTTGCCCTACAAGGTGAAAGAGGGAGTACGCTCCAGGTTTGGGTTCAAATCCTCATCCACTCCCTTGGCAGGTAATGTGGTGCTACAAACCACATCTGTTCTATTGAGCCTCGGCTTCCTTACATGCAAATGGGATAGTTAAGTGTGCTACAGGATTACCACAAGAATGAAACGCAATGCCTCTC
This sequence comes from Acomys russatus, assembly GCF_903995435.1. Lineage (NCBI taxonomy): Eukaryota > Metazoa > Chordata > Mammalia > Rodentia > Muridae > Acomys > Acomys russatus. Next base: position 62,980,198 of record NC_067142.1, on the reverse strand, counting down.
TGGTGTATGAAGAGGGCATTTAAAATGTCACTTCCCCTTTCTTAGGCCATCCCTAACTTCTGCGTCTCTGTCCCTGAGCCCCTGCCAGAGGTTATCGGCTGGAATCTGTGGAAGGGTTGCTCACAGCTGCAGGTTGACCCTGTTTTGGATGGGGGAGTCGTGAGTAAGTGGGCTACAGAAGGAAAGACTGAAAACACAGGGGAGGGTCTGCTCTGGGCGGGGAACTCTCTCAGGAATGTAGAACTAGACAAACAAATCTAAGAGAAAATCCTTTAGTGCAGGAGATATCAAAGCACCGAGGGCTGGACCCTGGCCCAGCAAGGGGACAGTGAGATGTGACAGGGAAGCTTCCACTACAAGGAGAGAATAGACTTTGGCTGCTTCTGCCAACTGCCTGCTTCTGGAACTTGACCTTTCACATGCCTACACAAGCTGCAGTGGGCCCTCCGCTTCACAGATAAAAGCACCTTGGCTTGGTCACCCTACCACACCCCAGATATCAACTGACATTCCCCAGAGCACCCCTATTCCCTATCTTTTTCTAACTCTTCGCTATCCTGGACAATGGATGACTCCTGTCCGGCATCCCCGTCCCAGCTTCTCTCTCTCTCTCTTAGGCTTGCTTCACACTGCTGTCAGGGTGACAGCTCTAAACTGTACAACTGACCCCAATTTACACACACACACACACACACACACACACACACACACACACACACACACCCCAATAGCTCCTCGTGTATAAAGGATGAGATCCACATTGCTTAGTCTACTAGTCAGGCCTTTTTCATTCACAGATGTAAGAAACCAGATTGAAGAAACTTTGGTTTTTTTTTTAAAGGTCATTGGCAGGATTCTGGGGACATTTATAACAGAAGGAAAAGACACAGGGACTTTCCTGGAAGGGACAATCTTGAGGGCTTATGGGAGCTCAAGGGTCAGGCGCCTGACACAGGAGCAGAGGCCTTCCATGGCCCAGAACCATTCTTCCCAGTAAACCAGCCACAAGGGAGCACGGGCTGCATTCTGCTGGGGTTCTTACAGAAATCCCAGGGAACAAATGATTGGTCAGCTCAAGCCACATGTTTCCCTCTCCATATTATGGCCAATACGGTGAAGGAGCATGGTAGGCAAGTACCTGGGCTCCAAGGCTAGGCCTGGTCCAGAGTGGGGCAGGGGAAGGGATCTGTGCTAAAGAGCCCAAGAGGTGCTGAGCTGATAAAGCCACAATCTGACCTCGCAACATCCCTGCTACCTGCTCACTGGGCCCCTACCCTGAATGTGACACACAGCCTGTGTGGCAGCTCAGGTCCTTCTACCTAGTCCTATGAATGGTTTCTAGCTTTTTTTGGGGGGGGGGGCAACACTTCCTGCATCTTCTTTGCTTGGTTGTACACTAGTCATCTGTAGAGATTCAGTTCATTGTCTTCTTCCAAGAGCCCTTCCTAGGCTCCCCGACTAGATCGAGTGTCTTTTGGGGCCTCCCAGGATACCTATGTAGTTGTAGCCTTTATTATAGTTGCTACAGGATAACAATGCACAGTGGGAACAAAAATGGTAGTAAAACGCCAGGAGCAGTGGCAGACGCCTGTAATCCCAGCACTCAGGGAGGCAGAGGCAGGGGGATTTCTGTGAGTTCGAGGCCAACCTGGTCTATAAAGCAAGTCCTGGACAGCCAAGGCTACATAGATAAACCCTGTCTTGGGAAAAAAAAATGGTAATAAAAACAAAATCATGGCATAATTACTATCTGGGCACTTGATGTATTTTAATTAAAATTCATCTATTTCCCACAACAGTAGGCTTTTTTTTTTTTTTTATTAGTCTGGCTTTTTGAAGGAAGGGAAAGTGAGGTGAGGTCAGGGGCCCATGTAACTTTTCTGAGACCACAGAGCTAACAGGTAGGAAGTAAAGCCACTGTTGACAGGTAGCAAGAACACTTGGCTTTGAGTCTGTGCTCTGTTTAGCTAACTCTGGGGGCTCTGCAGGCCCCAGTCTACCCAGTTTGTCCATGAGGGAGGGCCAGTGACAGCCAGCTTCAATCTTCCTGGTGCTACCTGGGGCGCTTACACCACACTGACAGAATTAGACAGAATCTTCACTGGCCAGTAGCAGGAGGAAGGGAGGTGGACGAAGAGGCCGCTTGGGCTCATGGGATTAGATTTTTAGGGGCTGCTGGAGGGATGGGTCAGAGGAACTCAGCTGCCCTAACTGGCTGTCCTGGCAGACCTGGTGTAAGGAAGGGACACAAGACACCAACTGAGCCATCCAGAGCCCTGCAACCTTCAAGGTCACCTCTGTGAAACATCCTTTTTTTTTTTTTTTTTTTTTTTTTTTAAACACAGCCACACCTCTCCCCATTCTAACTTGTGTCCAGACCCTTAAACAAAGGTTATGGAGTCTCCAGTGGAGCATGAAAAAAAAATTTCTTCAGGGAGCTGTCAGCACTACGGCTCCTGTGTGTGTAGGCTGGGGCGCCGTTCACCGGAACCCCGGTTTCCCCTCCACCCAGTCTTCAGTTGCTAGACCACCAGGCAGGTGAGCAGGCCTCAGATGTGTTGTGCTTCTGCAATAAGCCTCTCAATGCTGACTCAGTTTCTCAAACTGCACATTGAGACTCACTGTGATAATCTGCCTCAGTGTCCATGAACTCTGCGTCAGCTCCTGCCTCCAGGTTCCTGGCCTAACTTTCTTCACTGCTATACTGCACTATGATGTGGAAGTAGAAGGAAAACACACCCTTTCCTCCCCGAGTTGCTTTTGGTCATGGTGTTTCATCATACCAATAGAAACTCTTACTAAAACAGTGTGCATGTACATGTCTGGGGAACATTCTAGGCAAAATGGCAAGGGCGGGATAACCTCCTCAGGTGCTTAAGGGAAGGACAAGGAGGGGTTGGGTGAGGCCGGGAAGGGATGCGGAGAAGGTGCGCTGTGGGACCCTATCATGTAAGGCATGGAATGTACCACTGTCCCATTACATGGGACACTATGTAAGTGCCATGATTAGGGGTAAGGAGAGGTCACATGTCTCATGCACGATGTCATGACCGGCACAGATCAGAGCAGGAAATGAGCCTTATGAGGTCTAAGTCCAAGCCCACGTTTTCATCCTATTACATGCCACCTAAGACACTGCAAGTCAAAGAGTGATGTCTGCTGCTGTCAAGCAAGTGAAGTAGGGTAGGACACGGAACTCAAAAAGCCAGATCTCATAGATCTAGTTCTGCTGTGATGGAAGGAAGAAAGACTTCACAGCTCAAGCCCAGCCTTCCTTCATCTTGTTGGGTGACATATGGCGTAGTCTCTGGATGCCAGTACTCTTACCGTGCAATAGAGTCAGCCTAGCATTACAGGACTGGGGCGATTAAATTAAATGATCAGTGTGCAAGAGCTCTGAAAGTGCTGACAGCCCCTCTTTCACTCCCTATCTCCTTCCCCCGCTTCCTGCAGCTGCAGTCACTGACCGTCACCAAGTTCAACCCTGCTCCGAACAGAGACAGGTTCTAAACCGATCTTCTCCCTTCCACACTTTCCCCTCTCCTAGCCTGTCTTCGCTCTGTCCCATCTCGCCCTAGCTGGCTTCCCCACATCCCTACTCCTCGCTCAGCTCCTCCTACTTAGCAGACAGAGCTCTGGCCATGCCACCCCACTGCTCAGAAACCACCTCCCATCAGTGCACCGTCCAGACCTGGCATTTGGAGCATTCATGAACTGATCACAAGGTCTATCCTCCTGCCACTTCCGATCTGATCTCCAGACCATGTGACTCTCTGCCTCAGCCACCTTCAGGCTCTACTGTCCACCTCTGCCATTAAAATCCTGCTTTGCCCGCAGTGCCCATCCCAAACACCATCTTCCTCTACCTTCTCTGCTACCCGAGCACTTACTCTTGCTCTTTTCGTTTTGCATTCTAGTCATTTCTGTGCTTAAATATTCCTCCCACAAGAACGTATCATCCAGGAAAATAGGCACCATTACTTTGTGACTCTTCACACGCAGTGGCTCTTAAATACATTAAAGGGGAGACGCGTCCTTGAATTGCATAACGCAGAAGGCTTATCAAGTTACCTTCTGGACCACAGAAGGATATGGCATGCAAATCGCTGCCTCCTCTTCTTGCTTTTACATCCCTGCAGATATATTAGAGAAAACTAAAAATGCTAGAAAAGGAGGAGGAAGGAGAAAACCACCAGGCCATTTCCTGACACGGAGAACGGATATACTTCGATAAGCCTGTGGGTTAGGACAGTCTGCCTGGGACAGCTTTACTGCTGGGGTGGTGGCGGGGGAGGGGGGACGGACACTTGGAAAAGTCTGGAGATAGTTGCACTGCTACATCTGGGAGATACTATGTGTGCTTATGTGGGAGAGGACAGGGCTGCTGCTGGTCATCTGGCAATGCACAGGACAGCCGACACAACAAAAAACGAACACATCAGGCCAAAGTGTCAGTAACACTACTGGCAAGTAAACCCGCATGTAAAACAGGCCTTACCACGAACACCGTCACTCCAGGTGAAGAAACCGAGGAACAATCACACACCTTTCCCAGGATAGCAGCTAACAGGGACAGGGACGAGAGCTGGGTCTAATCCTCCGAGCTCTGATGCGCTGAGTGGTGTTTTCCCTTTTCAAGTGTGTGTCCACCTCCAAATCAGATGTCACGGCAGGGACCGAGAAGTGTCACACCTGATAAAGCACGCCGTCACTGTTCAGCTTGGTGGCTGTCAAAGCCAGCACAGATCACAGGGTGCAGGCAGAGTTAACCTGGCCTACCAGCTCCTCCCTAGGGCTTTGTTATAGCGCCTTCAAATGAAACAGGACAGTGGAGGCGGAGCACAGCGAAGGCTCACCCTAGCCGGCCAGGCAAGGCTGCTCCAGGGTTGAAGCAGCTATCCTGGTCCGTGTGCAGGAGAGGCCGGAGAAAGGAAAATACCTCCAAAGAATGCGTAGCCGAGCCTCCGGCTCACTCAAGGGACTTTGCTGTGAAGGACTGGCTGAGAAGACTGGGGGTCATGAACACTTTTTAGTACCTGCAGGGAAGCCATGTGGGTCTGCGGGAAGCGTCCTGAGGGGCTCTCCTGGGCAGGACTTGGATTCCTGCTGCACTTGAGTTTGAGGAGATGAGAAGGGCTGTTTAAAAATGGCGCAGTGCTCCATATTACTGGGGTTCAGGGTCATCTGGATGACCTTTAAGGGACACTAAAGAAGGCTCTAATTGGAAAGTCCCAAGATGCTGTTATGTTTTATGAAAGCAAGAAAGGAGGTTATGCTGTGTGCTAATTGCAGGGCTTGCTTGAGCTGAAACCACAACAGGCAGCTTCAGCAGGGTGCCTGATGTAACTTGGAACGTCCTGTTTCCCCCAAACGGTAGGGTATTCTCTGCAGAATGCAGAGGACTGGGGTGCAGTGGAAGAGGCCCCCAGGTGGAAAGACTTCTGCTTTCATCTGAGGCAGAAAGCCAGGAAGCAGTTTCCCCCCTAATTAAAAAGCCTGTCAGAAGGTGGACATAGTGGCCCATGCTTTTTATCCCAGAACTCTGGAGGCAGAGGCAGCCAGATCTCTGTGAATTTAGGACCAGCCTGGTCTACATAGCAAGGTCCAAGCCAGTTAGGGATATAAGTGAGACTCTGAATCAACAAAACAAAAATAACAGAAAACAAACAAACAAACAAACAAAAAACCCCAAACGTGTCAGAAGATGTCTCTACAGCAAGAACAGGCTACAAAGACGGAGCACGTCAGCTGTCATCATGAACTGCGATTGTCATAGAGTGACTATGAAAGCTTTGGTGATACCCTGTCATGGCTACTGTATAAGAAGCCATTCACACAAATAACTTAAGAGTACTCTGTTCTGAATTTGTTCCTCAGAGGTCATTCTAAACATACCCTCCCCCCAGCCCCCACTCGTAGTATGAGGATCAGGCTACACTGACCTTGACTGACACTGCCTAAGTTCAAAATCTAGTGGTGTAATTTAGCATGATGACACTGGGTAAGCCATCTAACTTTTTCTGGAGCTTTCTACTTTACTTCTAGCATGTGCTAGGGATCAAGTGTGATGTTTGTGGAGAATATAAAATAGACCGTATGTCCGGCACACGCATGCAGTAAATGGCTAGTGAAGGCCAGTCGTCAGAACACAGGGCATCTCTATATGGCATCCTTCTCCTTCCTGGAGATTTCCTCCATGTCCCCAACTGATTGCTCTCTACCTAACTGTTGCTCTCCCACACCAAATCATCCCACTTAGTTAGGTAAAGATTCTCATGTTTAGATGAAGTCCCAAAGTGCAAGTGTCACTTTCTTCCAGTTGTCTTCTGTGAAGGAAGTGCCATAAAAAAACAAAACACCAAGTACATGATCCATTCAGGTTAGCTGGATTATTTTGAAGTAATTTGCAGTCATGTTACCAGCTCAACACAAAGAAAGAATTGCTTCATGGTGTGTGGTGACTCTCTAGGGTGCTGAGACTTAAAGTTGTTTGTAAAGTTTCCACTCTCTCAGTTAGGCTTTCTGGGGTCTGGGAGCAAGCTCCACGGCCAGTCTCAGGTTGTGGAAATCTGTTTAGAACGAAAGCTTCCATTTAAATGGAAGGAGTGGGTAGATTATTAAACTGGCAGTGTTTTGGAGGGGCCATGTTGACTTAGTGAGGATGGCAAGCTTCCACCAGAGGCCGGACCTGCCTCTTCTCCATGTTTCTCGGGTGGGTAGAAGGGTTGGTTTCGCACATCTGTGGCGCCCCAATCTGCAGCTGCCGCAGTGCTGCTCCCGGCTTCTCCCAGAGCTGGTTGGGAGGGCTTACAGCATGGAGGATTCATGTTGCTATTCAGGATTTAGCTTTAGTGTTTAGGCTTTCTGAGATGACCCTGAACAGGTAATTCTTTAAAAGAGCTTGCAATTTGCGCCTTCCACCAGCAGGTGGCTGCAGTCCAAACCAAACTGCAAGAGAGGTTCATGGAAAGATTGCCCCCCCCCCCCCCCCCCCGCCCCGCCAGATTCCACACATGTGCAATGATTCGCAGTGATTAATTTAACGATGAGCAACTTTTGAAGAGCAGTCCTGAAAAAGAAAAAGAAAAAAAGAAAGAAAAAAAAGAACCGAGACACGCTATGGAACACTGCATCTGACTTACGGGGCTTAGGGTGTATTCCACCTGACCCAGGCTGACTTAGAATGTGTCTCTGCATGGCTATGGGATGCAGGCTGTGACGGTCCCATGCTACTTCCTTCAGCTATGCTGTCCCTTTTGGTGATAGTCCTTTCATCTCCGGGGCTCCCTGAATGAGTGCATGCAACACTTAGTAAGAGTCAGACTTTAGTCACCAATGAGATCCTGGCAGCACTGGATCCACTTCCCCGTTTTTTTTTTCTAAACAGTAAAGTGACAGGAAGGGTGTAACAATTATAGTGGAGCCCAGGTGGGGAATGAGTGAGTACTAGCCAGACAACTAGTTAGTAGCAGAGATAGAATTTGGGCTTGCTTTTCCTGTCATATGGCTAGGCTGACCATTCTAAAACGTTCTGAAGGGATTTCAGAGTTCAGAAGGAGTGCCCACTTAAAAGATCAGCACACTGAGGGGCAGAGAGGGAGGGAGAGACAGAAAGAGGGAGCAGAGTAAAGCTGCTATATCTTGGCTTAAAAAGAACGGAGCAAGGATACCCTGAAATAGCTCAGTAGGTCAGACGGCAGTCAGTGCCTTCCATTCTGTCCCTGAGGGCAGCATCCCAATGGTCCTGGGAGAATGCGTGTGACTTATCTACAATGCTAACTTTAAAAATGTAGGAAATGTCCTGGGTCTCCTTTAATAACCCAGTTTATACCTGTCATCTGTGACTTTCTCTGAAAGTTCCTACCTGGGATCTATTTATAACTTCAGCCCATACTGTTTCTTAGAGCAGCGATTTTCACACCCTGACTACCTGCAGTGTAAAGTACTACTTCCTTCCACTCGGCCTTAAAACTGTGGAGCTCTCTGGCTTTGCTCAGCAGGGCAGGATGCGAAGCCATTAACATCCTTCACCTGAGGAATAATTTTTAAAGAAGCTAATTAAGCCGGCAATGAAAACAGGCATAATACTGGGCAAACACATTAATTAGGCCAATTCCGAGGTTCCAACAAGTGCCCTGGGAAGGTTCAGTCCATTTACCCTGTCACGCTTTCCCCCGTTGGTTTCCAGTTAGAACCTACTTCAGTAAGATTCTGCTTTAGATATCTGTATGGGCCTGTTTTTATCTCTGGTACAGAAGAAAAAAGAAAAAAGAAAAAAAAAGTGATGCTGGGGTGACAATGGGTCGGGCAGGAATCTATAGATGGTAGCTAAGATATATCAGCAGTGACTCCTGAAATTAAATTCTCTTGTTTTCAAGGGTCAGTGCTCACAGAACAACCCCACGTTTGTCCATACTGGGTAGAGCTAACCAACGCTAGTATCTAAAAGGGGAAGAGGGAATGCCAGGAGCAACCCTCCCGAGGAAAGACCCACTGTATTACCAGACTCCCCTCCCTATCAAGCTTTGTTTCACCCACTGAGGAGTAAGTCTTGGTTGGTTTGATCAGCCCAACAGCAGGGGGCGTGTTGGGTGAGGGTGCTCTCTTTAGCAACGCAGACACACTGCAGTCAGATGGCTTCCTTAAGTCTTCTTTTGCAGCCAGGGGGAGAAGAGGGATGGAAGAGGAACCAAGCCAGAGAGAATTCCTAATGGAGCAGTTTCCACCATGGTCTGGTTCTGATTCCCTGCCTCACCCAGCCCAACTGAAGGAACAGGGTGTGAAACTGGACCCTGGGATGAAGTGAAGCCAAGACCAAGATGAGCTTTCTTCCCACAAAACAAACAGACACATTCTGGAGAGAGAGGAGAGAGGAGAGAGGAGAGAGGGAGAGGGAGAGGGAGAGGGAGAGAGAGAGAGAGAGAGAGAGAGGAGGGAGGGGAGGGAGGGAGAGAGAGAGAGAGAGAGAGAGAGAGAGAGAGAGAGAGAGAGAGAGAGAGAGAGAGAGAGAGAGAACACAAAGGTTAACATCCAAAGGTCAACGTCCAAGTATTTTAGAATTGGTACAGAGAAAGCCTATTACCCAAGGTTGGTTTTTGATTTTTGATATATTAAGAAATCTAGTCTCTGCTGGGTCTCGCTGCTGGACTCTAGGTGGAGCGTGGAGAGTGGAATGGGAGAACAGGGGGGATGGAAGGACCCAGAAGGTTCAGGAGCCACACAAGGAGTCCATCAAGGCTAGCAGATCTAGACCCAGGTGGCTCACACAAACTTTTATACCAACCAAGGACAATGCATGCAGTAAACCTAGTCCCCTAGCCAATGGGCAGCTCATTCTCCATGGTTGTGGGGGCAGTGGGGACTGCCTCTGACATGAACTCTGGTGCTCCTGATCTGATCACGTCCCCTTGGTGAGGAGGCCCTGCAGGCACACAGAGGAAGGGGAAGAAGGCTACCAGGATGAGACCTGATAGACTGTGGTTGTATGGTGGGGGAGGAGGCCCTTTTCTGTCAGAGGTCTGGTGGGGGGGGGATGTGGGAATAGGGCAGAAGAGGGAGGGAGGGTGGGAATGGGAAGATACAAGTGAGGGGATAACAATTGGGATGTGATCTGAATAAATTACAATAAATTAAAAAAAAAGAAGAAGAAGAAATCTAGTCTCTCAAGACCTAGGAAATCCCAAGAGGTCCCTGCATTCTCAAGACAGAACAGAAGGGCTGTAGGAGTGCGGCAGGCCTCATCTCAAACAGCCTTTTAAAAAGGAGCCTTGTCACTCACCAGTACTCCAGGTGAGCTAAGTACAGTGTCTTAACCAGAGCTTGCCAGTAATTTGCTTGTCTATAGGAGCAGCTGGGAACTAACCCAGGACACTGGAGATATAACAGGGAAGGATGTAAGAATTCGTATGCACACAGGGTGTCGGAGACTTAATAGGAGTCCAATCTTTTAGCAATGCCTGACTTCACAGCGTGGCTTTTCCCAAGGAGCGCCAAGTGCTTTAAAGATGACACGTTAATCTTCACAGAGCCTGGTAACGGGAAGCCTGAGCCTGCAGGGACAGGGAGAGGGCTGGGCGAGCTGACTCCTTGCGATGTGCTGGCTTCTATGAGCAGGGAAGTGATGTGCAGAGCAGGACAGCTTGCCCTCCCCAGCTGCTGCTGTCCCCTGCAACTCTCAGTCTCAGAGTTATTAAGAATCAGACCCGTCCCTTCTCCCCTTTTAAGCAGCATCACTTTGTCAGTAGGCAGAGCGAAGAATAAAGAAGTCGAAGAGCAGATAAGAAAGTGAAGGGGAGCAAGAGGCTCCGCCCAAAGAAAGACGATGAAATGGGTGGGTGCAGCACTGTCTGCCCACGGCTCTATACTTCAGGCATCTGCTCATCCCTGGACAGCTGGAGACCTGGATTTAGAGGCTTGGACTGGACACCCAGCAAAGTCTGCTCAGGGAATAACGGAGGACTGCACTTTATGGTGTAGGAAAATACCCATCCTCTGTTATTATGTACTTTCCCCAACTACATCCACTTAAACGTTAGGAAACTAAGTCTACGATGGCCAAAAAACGGCCTGGCTTGAGGTCCTCTCATTGTCAGGCTGCTTGTTTTTCCCTACTCATCTACAGGAAAGGGGAGTTCCAGAATGCCCCGGAGACAGTGTGAGGCTGCAAAGGAAGAAAACTGGTTGCCTGGGACCAGATGCTAGCTAGCCCGGGAAAGAAGGTAAGCAGCTAGTTGAGGAGCGGCAAGCATTTTCACTTCATGTGAAACCTGAGGTTCAGCAAGGACTGCTGTCTTCTGGAAGGATATGTCGGACTCATGGGGTAGCGTGTGGTGACTGACCATCCGTGTCTGGCCTAGACAAGGAAAGGGTTAATAATTTCATAGATGCCACGCACTTGACATTTCCCCTTTCTTCTTTTTAAATATATATTTTTAGATTTTAATAAATGATTTATTTATTTTATCTGCATGTACACCTGCAAGCCAGCAGAGGGCATCAGGTCACATTCGAGATGGTTGTGAGCCACCATGCTGTTGCTGGGAACTCAACCTCTGGAAGAGCAGCTGGTGCTCTCAACCTCTGAGCCATCTCTCGAGCCCAACACACTTCCCTTTTCTAGGGCAACCTATTTTATAGATAATAGGCTCAAGCAGCAGGAAACATAGATTCAAAACGACAGAGCTGCATACTTGGGGAGCTGAGCTGTGAATTCACAGCTCTGGAAAAGCCAGCAATTACCTACTATGCTGTGGAACCCTGGCCCCGACACCAGTTACTAGCTGTAGTCGTGGGTAATGGAGTTGTTTGCAACCGGGTTCTGTTACTTTCAGATCAGAGAGAATAATCCTACTTTATCTACCTACCACACAGAACAACTGAAAATCGGATGAAATGCCAGAGCTCCCTAAGTGGTCTACTAGCCCATATCCATGCTGCTGTACCGCGAGTGACATTATCAGCAGACAGAAAAAACACCAAAACACAGGCAGCTGTACGATATGGAGGGCACCACAGGATATGAGGAGTCTAGGCCAGAGACTCTGCCTTGGTTGTACCTGTTGCATTCCTGAAGGCTTCTACTCTACACCCCTGTGTATAGGAGCCCAGGAAGAAATCAAGGTTAACAGGAAAAACGAGCCCTACTCTCCCCAAGGCATCTGGTTCTATGTAATTTCACAGCAGTGTGCTGTAGGAGGTGAACACTTCCAACACGGTGTGACTTCTGAATTCCTGTGTTGCTCCTTCCTGCTCCTCCCTGTTCTCAGACAGACTGTCCCTGACCTGTTCGGTGAGGATGAATTCAGAACTGTGGAACCAGGGACACTGTACCTGGACCCCCATCTCTCGGAGAAGAGGCTGACAGCAGCAGGGCATCCTGCTACAGAGCAGGGCTCCTCCAGGACTCCTCGGTCTAGTTGGTAGTTCTCCCTTGGTCTGCCTCCACGTTCTGTCCCCTCCTCATTCTCTTTGCCAGAAGCTCCACTTGCCTGCTCGTTATCATGCCCTTCTCTTCCTCTTATCTCACTTCTGTTGCTTCTTCAACCAAACTGTCCAACTCCTGTGGTCTCTTTCTTCAGCGTTGGAAGCACAATGACTTAAAATAAAAGCAACCTCAAGCCAGGTATGGTAGCATAAATATTTAATCCCCAAAGAGACAGATTATGTGTTTCTTATGAGTCCCAGGACAGCTTTGTCTATATAGAGCATTCCATCTCAGCTAGGCCTATAAAGAAAAGACAGTGTCTCAACTCCCCCCCCCCTCTCTCTCACACACACACACACACACACACCACACCACCACCACCAAAACAAAACAGGAAAAAAATCCTCTTTACTACAATGGATGGTTTTGAAAGCATTGTTTCTTGATGCTTTTCACAACTACATTTGCCTTGATTAGATGCTTCCCAGAGTGGAGATGATGATTTGAGTTGGCAATGCTAGAACGTAAGGTATCATTCATCTTAACTAGTCTCACACTCATGGGATTACCCTTTTAGCTTGTGTGATCTAGCCAGCCACTGGAAATGAATTCTAAGTAACAGACAGATGTGTCTTTGAACACTGTTTTGGTTTGAATGGAAAGTATCCTCCTTCCCACAAGATTTGTGTAGTGAAGGCTTGACTCATGACTTAACCATTTCACAGGTGGGATCTGGAGAGGTGGATGGAGTAAGTGCTAAACTCATCAATGAGTTGAGTTCATAGCTAAAAGAAAGGCAGTAGGTCACTGGAGGTATGCCTTTGAAGGTATATTTTGCTTGCTCTGTCTGTCTCTGTCTCTGTGTCTGTCTGTCTCTGTCTCTCACTCTCGTGTGTGTGTGTGTGTGTGTGTGTGTGTGTGTGTGTGTGTGTGTGTGTGTGTACGCCTCTGTCTATGTGTCTCATTTCTGGATACCACCAAGTAACTGGCTTTCTCCATTACAAATTCCTACCACCATGATGTTCTATCGTGCCTCAAAACCAAAAGAACAGAGAGATACCCAACTGTGGATGGAAATTTCTGAAACCATGAACCTAAATCAAATAATTAATCTCTTAAACGATACGCCCATCCATTTTTTTTTTTTCACACTGAGAGAAAGCTAGTACAGAGAGTTGGTATCAGGAGTGGGGTATCTTCTGCGGTATCACCAATGATGTGGTTAGGAGGAGTTTGGAACTGATTTGTAGGAAACATTTTGAAAAGTTTAGAGAAGGTGGATAAAATTGTTAAAATGCCACGAACTGAACTTAACAGTCTGTTCTGATGGAACTCAGATTTAAAAATCTGATAAGAATATAAACAACAAAGTCTATGCTCATAAGGTTTCAGAAATAAGCATGGGATTTATTAGAAATAAAGAGGCCATTTGTTTTATAGTCTGAAAGACATTTATCTATTTATTTTTGTTTGTGTCTTCAGACTTTGCAGGATACCAAATTTAAAGATGATGGTCTGGTAGAGAAAATTTCAAGACACCAAAGCACTTAGGTGGTGGCAGAGGTGTTGTCAGCAGCTTTTAGCCAGATTCACAATGAGAAATGAAAGCAAAATGAAAGCACAAAAAAATCTGAAAAAGTTAAGAGTTTTGCCAGAGAAGACGCACCAGTAATGTTGGTGCTGGGGGGAAAAAAAAAAAAAAAAAAAGGAATCCCCAGTACTCTGTGGCAGGACACCAGGCAGGACACCTGGGGGCACCTTGGCAACTGCTAACTCCAGTAATCCATGGTGTAAAAGCATAAACTCTTTAGAAATATTTTGCAACAAAGCTGACACAGTATTTCCCTAGACAGGGCTGTCTAAAAAGATGATACTCTAGGATTCTTTTTACCATGTTACGCATTCTGACACCTGGAGGCTCCTGGAGCTGTGGTCCAGGCAGGGCTGGAGTCTACATAAACTGGAAGCAGACCCTGATGTTGTCCTCCTGATGCCTGTTTGGCAGGAAGGCAGAATGTAAGACTTACAGGACAATGGGGGCTCTCATGTAGAATTAAAAATAAGGCAACAAGAAGCCCGATGTCAGCTCTGGAGTAGGCAATGCATAATATAATATGAGTGATGCTGAAACCGCAGTGATGACCCCAGAAGTTAAGAGACGCCAGAAGCACATACTGTCTGTTGAGAAAAGCCACAGCAAGCAAGTAGAGCCAGCCCAAAGGGAATGGCCATGTAGCTGCAGCCAGCAAGGTCGCACTGGTGTAGCTGTTCAAGAACTGTTCAGCTCATACAACAACTATATGTTGGAAGTGGAACTACAGGGTTTATTGTTTGGTCTGTGGGGCCTAATCTTGCTTTGGCCTCACTTCTCTTTGCCATTCTCTAATTTCCCCTTTTGGAATAGAACATTTACCCTGTATCTACTGTGCCTATCTGTAAGAGTTTGAATAAGAACGGCCCCCATCGGCTCATGTATTTGATGTGTGGTCCAGTTGGTGGAACTGTTTGGGAAGGATGAGGAAGTGAGGCCTTGTTGGAAGAGGTGTGTCATCAGGGGCAAGCTTGGAGGTTTCAAAAGCTCATGCTATTTCTTTTTTTTGCCTTGTGGTTGTTTTCTTAACATGTAAGCTGTCAAGTACTGTGTCAGAATGATGCTTTCCTTCTGTCATGGTTTCCCATGATGGTCATGAACTCATCCTTTGAAACTGTAAGCCCAATAAACCATTTCTTCTATAATTGTGTTGGTCCTGGTGTCTTAGCCCAGCAATAGAAGAGTTATAGGCTCAATGGTAATAGTTGCTTTGAGTCTCTAAGAAGCCTTTGACTTTTGAACAATGCCGGAACTGCTACACTGTTAGAGACTCTTGGAGGCACAGCAAATGCGCTTTGCATTATGAGATGTCATGTGCCTTTGGGGGCCAAGAGCAGATGCTATGGGTTGGATGTAAAGTGTTCCTCCAAACGTCAGGTAATTTAGAGCTTGGTTTTGGATACAGAAATATTCAGAGAGATGGGTCTTTAAATGGCTCTTGGACAGCGAAAGCACTGATTTCATCACTGTATTAACAGGTTGATAAGTTCCAAGATGGATTGGCTATTATTATTTTATGGGGTCTAGCTGGAGGAAGCAGGTTATCGGCAGCATGCCTTTGAGGGGTGTATTGTTTCCCGGCTTCATTTTATCTTTCCTTTTATTGCTTTCTGGTTGCCATGAGGTGAGCAGCCTCTTCTAGCTAAAGCTCCCACCACTATGATATTCCACCTTGTCTCAGGTCCAAAGCAATGAAATCAACTGATCTTGACCAAGCCTGTGAAACCATGAGCCAAAATAACATTTGATTGATAAAAGTACGCTTTTTTTTTTCCTGAGGTTCCAGTGACAGACCATTGACTGATGCCAAAACAAGTCAGGAGCTCGCAGGACCCTCATGCTGAGGATCTGTGAAGTGCCTTCCCATTGGCTTATTTTTAGATCATCTCTTTTCATTAAAACATAAATCCCTAAAAGTTAAGGATTTTTTTTGGTGGTTTTCCTCATAACTGCCTTGCTATTGCCCAGAATAGTGCCTGACATATGGCATCCACTCAAAAAATATTTGTTGAATGAATTAATAATTGGTCTTGCTTAGAGTCCTTGGAGACTTTTGAAAAAATCTAATCCTTTTCATCTTCTACATGACAGCCCCTGAAATAATTCAAGACAGCTGTCATGCTCCCCAACTCATCTCCTTCCCTGACAAAACATTTGTAGTTCCTTGAACATGATAGGAGGAAAGTACAGACCCTTAGTCTGGAGCTTCAGATTCACAGAGCAGCAGGGGACACTGGGAATTTTTCTTTCTCACCCATACTCTCATTCTGAAGAGAAGAAAATAGAGGCCTTCCCTATGTAATAGCTATATTAGAAGGAGAAGCCTAGGCTGACAGCTCAGGAAGAGATGGGGCAATAGAGGAAACAGCCAAGATAAGCTCCATGATGCAGAAAATCTGTAGGAAAAACAAATCTGAGATTAATATATTTACAGTGTTTTTGATGTTGCTCATGAGAGTAGCAGAATTCTTTAATATAGCTCAAACCAAACCACTAGAGATTTAAGTGCAGTCAGGGGTGTATGCATGTGCTTGTGTGTGTGTGTGTGTGTGTGTGTGTGTGTGTGTGTGTGTGTATGTGTGTGTGTGTAAAGGCATGTGCTAAGCATGCACATGGTCTTGGGTTCAACCTCCAATGCATGCTCAGCACATGCCCCTCCACGTAACTACACTCCTAGCTCAACACTGGATTCTTTATTCATACAACCCACTTAAAGAACATGGAGTATGAACCACACCAGACTTTCAGAATGCCAAGTTTAAAAACACAAGTCTCTACACCATTTGGCACTTACATTCCACAATCCCACAAAATGACCATAATGATATAATGATGTCAGAAGGTAGCAGAGAAAAAGTTCCTAAGTCAAATAATGTTTCCTGGCAGAGGCAGCAGCATTAGAACACCAATTAGATGACTTTTGCCTAGGTTAGTGTCTGCCTAGTTTTATGTCAACTTGACATATGCTACAGTCATCTGAAAGGAAGGAACCTCAATTGAGAAAATGCCTGCATAAGATCTAGTTGTAAGACATTTTCTTAATTAGTGATTGATGGGGTAGGGCCCAGCCCATTGTGTGTGGTGCCATCTCTGGGCTGGTGGTCCTGGGTGCTATAAGAAAGCAGGCTGAGCAAAGCCTTCTAGAGCAAGTCAGTAAGCAGCACCCCTCCATGGTCTCTGCATCAGCTCCTGCCTCCAGCTTCTTGCCCTGTTTGAGTTCCTATCCTGACTTCCTTCAGTGATAGACTATAATGTGGAAGTATAAGCCAATAAGCCCTTTTCTCCCCAACTTGGTTTTGGCCATGGTGTTTCATCGAAGCAATAGAAACCCCAACCAAGACAGTTAGGCTTGTGAATAGCTGTTATTTGCATGTTTCTGGTGTGCTGCTGGCAGAGGAGGCTGCAGGCTGGCCTTAACCAGACTGGTGAATCCCAGAGGCACAAGACTCTGTGTGGACATCAGGTCTGTGCTGCCTCAGAAGGAGCAGAGTATGGAGACAGTTGAAGGGTTTCCCGAGGGCTTCTCTTTCTGTTATAACCCCCATGAGATGTCCAGTTGGGCTGCTCTGTTCTGAGAGTGGAGGAAGGAGGGTGGTATCTCTTGAATGAGAGTCTTTACCACCACAGGGGCTTTATGAGGGTGGGATATGCTGAAGATCAGGCAGGATGAGGAGGGAGGAGGAATAGGGTCTCCACAGATGTCTTTGAAAGACTTCTTTAAACAAACAGAGAAGAGCGTTTAGAGCACACATATTTCTGACACTTTCTGGTGTGGCTGGATTCTTCTAAGCTATAAAAGAACCTTTCTAGTCACAGTGTGGACACTCCAGGAGCAGACACACCACTCTCTGCCCACCCCCCTGCAAGCCCTCCAATGTGCGGGTTGCATGTCGATTCTTTCTGACAGCACAACCCGCCATCAACCCATGGCTCTTAAGTACCACTCTGCTGGAGAAAGCAAGCTTACTTGCTAGGAAAGGGCCACCTCTCACCTGACAGCCACTTGGGTGGATGTAGATTGGACAGGGAAGGTGAGCATGCAGATCAAGCCGCAGACATCATTAGGGGCTAGAAATGGTGATTATAAATCTCAGAAGCCAGACAGCAGCTGTAAGAGCTCAGGGCTTTCAGGGAAAACAACAGTTAAGGCCATTAATAAATCTGAAACTTGTCTTCTTAACTAAGCTAGAAGACAGACAAAGGAGTCAGCATCTACCCAAGGCAGGAATGATGGGACTTCTGCAGAGGACCTCTGTCTCTCTACCCTTAGCTCATGCTAAGTTGTCAAGTCACGTGTCAGTATCTTTAAGGGCAAATGGTAAGATAATGAGTAGTTAACATATGTGGAGGGCCTCTCAGTGTTTAATGATAAAACACAACAAAAGAATTGTATGGGGCATGGGTGGTGTCTGTCCTAATCTTGTCCTAATCTCTGGGCTTCTGTTTGTCTGTACCGTGAAGAGGAAAGGCCTTGAAGTCTATACAACGGTTTCTTATAATTATGAAAGGTTGCCCTTTCAGAGGATATATAAATGCTAGGGCCCCGAGAGGTGGGGTTGCTGTTGTTGGCCAGTTGGCAGTTGGCTGCTGTTGGTTGCTGTTTGTCAAATAGTCATGCACAAAGAAACAAGAAGAAGAAATTGGATATCCTGGTGGTGAAGATCAATCTTACCCCCAATGAACTCTATTCCCCTAATCAGCAGGAAGTAGTATAACAATGACGCCCCCTTTCCCCTCTATTTTTTCTCTCCTGTCTAGTATCAGGGGGTTAATAAGGGCAAAAAAGGGTAAAAGAGAGAAAAAGAAACCCACAGAGTAGCAAACACCAGCTACAAATGACCCCAAGTTTCCTTGACCTGAGTGGAGTTTCTCAAAAGGTTTGAGGATGACCAGCTCTGCTCTGACCTCAGTTGCGTCTACATGGAAGAAATAAGTTGCCTTGTGTGGCTGTGGACCCAAGTACATCACTGGGGGACACTGTACAATGAAGGGAAACATAAAGAGGAAGGGACTGGACTTCACTTCCCGTGTTCTGAACTCAGGAGGTCTATTGGAGCAGTGTGGCACCTTGCTGGAAGAAATGGGTTAGCTCTAAGATCTACTGAGTAAGACAGTCCTGGGAAGATGGGTGGACAGGGGGATTAATTGAGAAAAGGACCATGTTTGTAGCCTGTGCCAGGCTGGAGAATTCCAACCTGGATCGCAGTACAGGGTTCCTCAGTTCAGGAGACTCCTTCTAGAATAGCTGCGGTGTGGTTGATGGCACAATACTATACGAGATTCCGGAACCCAGGAGCTGCAACTGTAGACTTAGGAGCCAGATCACTGGATTTAAGCCACAGCTCTTAAAAGCTGAGAAGTCTTAGGTGACTCTGTGTGTGTGTGTGTGTGTGTGTGTGTGTGTGTGTGTGTGTTTGTGTGTGTGTGTGTGTGTGTGTTGACCCTCTGCCCCACACAGCCCACGGAGCAGCTCTTCAGTCTCTACCTTCGATGTGTGGTGGGGAGAGCTTGGAAGGATAAAGAAGGAGGAGGGTTCTGAAGAGCCGAGGCACCGATGGGCCACAGCCTGCCTCTGCACTTTGGAACAAAGTGAAAAGGGTGCAGTTTCTTTAAGTAATGATTAGGCAGCCCAAACAGTTAACACATGACACAGAAATCCTTGGCTCAAATACAAGGTTTCAGAAAACCACGTTTCTTAAGGGATAAAGAAGAGATAGCATACACCACAAAACTCAAGATGGCCTGACAGCCTATCAAGTTGAGAGAAGAGGGAATAGAGAGAGGGAGGGAAGGAAGGACACACACACACACACACACACACACACACACACACACACACACACACACACAGAGAGAGAGAGAGAGATCGGAGAGAGAGAGAGAGAGAGAGAGAGAGAGAGACAGAGACAGAGACAGAGACAGAGACAGAGACAGAGACAGAGAGACAGAGAGAGGATATGAATTTTTCATAGATCCAGGCTTAGCTACTTGAATGGGAGAGCAAGCTGCAAGGGAGGGGTCGAGGAGTGGTCTAATTCTCCTTATGAATGATCTTGCTGTGGGTGTCACAGAAATGAAATCAACAGATGGCAATAAACTTGTAGAAACTGAACGCGATTTAAATCCAGAGTTGCAGGAACCTTTAAACTGCTTCTAGTCAAGGAGGCATCTGAGCGTGAAATATTTCTGAAAGGATTAGCCCAAGTCTGCTCTGCCTCCCTCCACAGGTGAGAGGCAGGGATGATAGGGAGGAGGAGGCTGACTGTCCTCCTGGTGGGACAGCAGAAGGAATTGGGAGGCTGACTGATGGGTGGGTGGGGAGCGGAAGAGAGAGAGAGAGGTCTTCATTCATCTTACATTGCTCCATTCCTGATAGACAGGGAGTGGGTGGCTGTTTATCTTTGAGATCTTGGCTATTTTCTTCAGTAAAGAGGTGTAAACTAACTTCCTTCGGGGCAATCTTCAGCTGCGGGAGGGAACACCAAGGGTCTGCAGCACACGGTCCCTTCCTGTAAGACACCTTCCTGTGTGACTCAGGGTCCCTCATTGTAGCTGACCCTGAAGACTTACTCATCTTTCCCTTAAAAAGGCAACCTCTCTTCTTGCCCTTGTTCAGGAAGAAGTTTGGCATTTATTTAAGACCCCCACGAGTGAAGCAGGTGTGGAGTGTGGGGGAACTAGATTTAATTTAAATCTGAAGGCATATGCCTGACCTCATACCCACTTCTTTGCATCTCAAACCATATGATTAATTTAAACTGTCAACGTGTTGGGATTTAGAATTACTATGGAAATAAACTTCTGGGTATTCTGTGATGGGATAGGTAGAAGGTTGGGGAAAATCCTCTCGAATCAGGGGAGCCCACTGGAGTCACTGTTAAGGGTGGTCCTAGGATACTGACGCTGAACTCCTTTCTGATGCAGACTCAGGAAGCCATGGTGCAGGAAGTACCGTCTCAGTTTCCGACTCCTCTGACTTCCATCAAAGCTGCTCCAAGTTCATCTATTAACACCCCCTGCCCCCGCCATCACCCCTGCCAATATAGACCTGTAGCTGGGGATTTTATATTGAGAATGCCTCATTATCTCACCTCACTGTCCGAGCCAGCCTCTCAGAGCATGCGTGGCATCTTCCATCCAAGCCTTCTGCAAGCAAGCTGATGCCCGAGGCCATGCATGAACTTTGTCTAGGCTTTCAATAGGGAGGAAGGCTTCTCAGTAGACACCAGGCACACAGGCCTGTGCGGAAGTGACATTCACCTGCCTCTGGGGTTGCGGGGAGTGGGAGGGGAAGACATGAGTCAGATACTTCTCAAAGTTCCTTCTAGTTGCTTGGTGACTCCAAGATAGGCCACAGCGCATTTTCTTAGCAAAAGTCAGCAAAATGTCCAGTCTTGGAACCTCTACAGATTCAAAGACAAGCCCAAGCCAGATGTATTCTTGGCATTCAGCTGGACCCATTCATGCAAGCCTTCCAAAGGAAAGGTGACTAATGCTTTTTTTTTTTTTTCTTGTTGGCTGCTTATGAAGATGGTATTCAAGCTCAGAACCTGAAGGCTAGTGGGATGATAATGCGCACAAGGAGCAGGTAGTGAGTCAGAGACACTTTTTTTAGTCTTTTGTCTGCTCCGCCTGATCTTGGACCAATCCTCAAGAGCCTCCATTCCTTCCTGTGTAGCAGAGATGATCTGTTCTCTGCCCTCCTCATACAGCTACTGGGAGGAGCGAAGGGCAGGCGATAAGTGAAAGCATGCAATGCACATAGGACCTAGATGAAGGGAAAATATCGGTATACCTTGGCTGGCTCAGCATCTTCCCTGCGGACAACGCAGGGGGCTTGGGGCCTCAGAGTTCACAATGATGACCATCATTTATTCAAAAGGCTTTTGAGTCCAAGGATTAATTTCTGTCCTTCATTCAAGGTTTTATGGGACCCAGGGACATCAAGCACTACATTTGTCTTCCTCTGAGTTAAACTTAAGGATTCCCATTGTTCCCCTCCCCCCACCATGCTTAGAGATCTGGTAAAACAATGAATAAAGACCAATTGATGGGCTACTAAGGACGATACAGTTCTCTGGGAATGAAGAGGGATGGAGAGTAAGTTATTCTCATTTGCTGGGTTAGGAGATCTGGTTACCAGCAACCGTGCTGTAACGTCAAAGCTTTACCACACAAAGGCAGAGATGTGAAGTTAAGGGGGCAGCAAGGCTGGGACCTATAAAGTTTCCAAGATGGCTTAGAAAGGAAGTTAGAAAATACACAGTGGGTCAGGGTACATATTAAACTAATGTTCAAATCAATTACCCAGAAGGCATCACAATAATAAATCCTAGGAGACATCTCAGTCGAGCTCTTGGGCTCTCAATCTTCCTTATGCTGTGACCCTTTAATACAACTCTACATGTTGTGGCACCCCCCCCCCCCCCCGGCAAGCATAAAATTTCTTTTGTTGCTACATAATTTTGCTATGGTTATATATTGTAATGTAAATATATGATACTCAGGGTATCTGATGTGCGACCCTTGTGAAAGGGTTGTTTGATCCCCTACAGGGATCATGACCCACAGTTTGAGAACCACTGCTCTTGGCAAAGGTCGCAGCCACTTGCTGAACATCTGCATCGGTTTCACTCTGAGACATAGGGAGTTAACACTAAAGGGTCTCCGCTGTCTGCTTCAGATCCCTCATCTCCCTCTGTAGTCAGGACTCAGGCTCAGTTTACCACTTTTGGTCTTCTTTATGGATTGCAGTTTCCTGGTGGACTGATTCCAGGGTCCCAGTCCCACCCAGAACACACATGAGAGCTACGGGGGTTCCCAGAATCCTGAACTTGTTACCCTAGAGCTTTTAGTTAATTCTTGCCTGGCTGGAGTTCAACAGAGGCCAGGCCTAAGAAGAGAGGATCAAAAGGAGCCTCAGCCCTGGAAAGCAGCTCAGCAGGGATGAAAGCTTAGTGCAGTACGAGCTGCTCTGGACACGGGAAGCCTGCTGGACATCAGGACAGGAAAGGCTGTGATTACAGCAGGGAGTCAGGACTGCCAGTGGTCCGCGATGACCTCTCCTATAGGCATGCTGTGGTTCTCCATGCCAGGATAATAGCTTCTAGGTGTGATAACTGAGCAGGGGGATGGGAGGGGGGGACGGGGAGACGGTAAAGCCCTTCCAGGGCTGCAGGTGGCTTAGCCTGGAGCCTCTGAACTAAGTGAAAGCTGTAAGGACACTGCCAGAAACTGGCAAGAATCTGCCCACAGCAGGCTGGCTTCAAAGGTGATATATGGTGTGTCAAGGTCTCCATGAGTCTACTGGATTGTCTCGCACTTGGGGTGGGCTTCACTGGGAAGCGCATGGTTGATGTGTTCAGGATTAAGTACTGGGTGCACACCTAGGAAATGCCAAACCAAGCGGAGAACTCACAGCATGAATGTTTACCCAACACAGGTTCCGGAATATAATAGATATTCAATAAATATTTGTTTAGCTGTTTTTTTTTGGGGGGGGTATGTGGGATATCATTTACTAGAGCACGAACTTATTAATAGAACTTACTAATGGCTATACCGCTAAGGACAATGATACCCACTGGTGTCCAACTTTTCTTTAAAAGTTTAACAGAACATTGTACCTACAGTGTACCTGGTATTTCCTGAAGCACTTTATCAATGTTAGCCCATTAAATCTTGCCAACAAGTTCATGAAATTGGACCATGACCATCCTTTCTCCTAGGTAGGGAAGCGGAGGTCAAGATGTTAGTAAGATCTTAGTAAGTTGTCAAGGGAAGGATTCGAACCTGCTTACTGAGATTCCTTGACCCATGCTTTCTGTACATTATCTCCCATGGAAGGAAAGCCAAGGGGAATACATTCCTGGCTGTCAGTGTCTGGATCTCATGATGCTCTCTACTGAGTCACACCCTTCTGTGGAGTCAGACCTTCAACTTTAACGGCAGTAGATATTCAGCACTGTGTCCTACCCTCCGGGAAACCTCCCAGGGACACACAGGGGCTCAGAGAGCTGAAAACTCAAGGACCTCAATGCCTTCATGTATTTTGGAGCATTTGGCTTGTGGCTGAATACTGAATGCCTTTTGTATAGTTTTAATTTGGGAAGAATGTCTGCAGTGATTTTGCTTGAAATGGTTCAACTATTTGCTGTTTACAGTTTTTTTTTTCCAAATCTTATCTACAATTTGATATTTACTTTTAAAAAAAGATAAACACATGCTTGGTGATCAGGTGTTCATTTAGACTTCTTTGCATTACAAGCTTGGATAAGTTATGCAATCTTTCAGAAACCCCCATTTCTTTACACATGGAATGGAGGTAGTAACATGAATTTGAATGAGCTTTAAATGGGTTCCAATTTGTGTAAACACTTAGCATCTATGCTCATCTTCTTCCTTTTTTTTTTTTTTTTTTTTCTTTTGCTTGTTTCTAGGCATCACTGATGGATATTTGACAAGTAGGCGAGCAGAAGTCAGCTCAGACTTTTTTTTTTTTAATAGAAACTGAACTAAGAGGTACAGGCAAAAAGGAAAACAGGGCCTGAGAAGTAAAACTTTCTCTCTACATAATCAATCATCTATTAGGCTGGGCCATTCCTACATTTGGTCATTCCATGGTAAAGTGGGTTTCTAAAAGAAATGCTAAGCATTCATAAAAATGAGATTAACTGAATTAAAATAAAAAAACCAGACTTTTAAAAAAAGTCTCATTTGAGGATCCCTCTGTTTTTAAAGTGACGTTGGGCAGTTCTCCTTTCTTCTTTTTAACCTGTGCAATAGAGGAACTGCACTGAGATTGCCAGTCCCTTCAGCTTCTGAGAAATGACTACCCTTGCCCCCAACAGGCACCAGCTATTTAAGGGAACCAACAGTGTGGGATCCCATGGGGGAATGTCAGCAGTTTAACCGTGTAAACCCGTCTCATGAGTTCTGCATGCTGAACCCTGGTTTGCTCACTTGTGCTATAAAGAAGGATGATTCCATACCCAACTTTTCACCGTGGGTGGGGGCTCCACAGAAGTAACACACAGCAGCATCTGTACCCATCCCAGGCACAGCCTGGCCTTTTAGCTTGTTTCTTTGTCTGTTTGTCCATTTGCTCATCCGAGTGTAGGCTTATATAGCTCCCACAAACCTGAGATCTCTGCATCCCTGAATAAGTCAACACAGGGATGCTGTGCTCTGCTTCCCCATCTACAGTCAGACCATCAAGTGCCAGGCTGACTTCAGGCATGTGTGCCTCCTTGAGGGTCCGTGGTTGCATCTTCCAAATGGCAGGCATTTTGCCTCCTGGTCTCATTTTCTATCCCCGCCCCACCCCCTACTCTGCTGGTCTTTCTCAGAGCCATCTGGAGGAGAAGGAAGCAGACAAGCTCCTGCCTGCCAGAAGCCAAAAGCCAGTGCAAAATGAGCCCTTGGGGCAAGGCCAGAGAACAGGTGCAGGAAAACTTGGAGCCAGCTGCTATGCCTTTGATGCTACAGGGAGACACTGAGGATTGCTGGGCCTCAGGAGAACCCAGAGGCATCTTAGGAATTTGGGTTTCTTTCTAGAAGAATCTTCTGGCTTGTCATAGCAGTCGGGGGCCTTAGAGAGGATGCAGTAAGGTGACAAAGATCACTGGCATTCCCCTGAGTCCCTTATAATATGTCAGAAAAACTAGATCTGCTGAGGCTCTAGATCAGTATGGCTCCATTGCTTGTGCCACGTGCACAGTGGGGTAATTTGCTGGGTTCTCTTGACCTTGGCTTTATTCAGAAGACTCCAGGTACTTTGGCTCTCATCTCAATTCCTAATGCAGAATGCTGAGAAACAGTAATTCTTCTACGAGTGCTCCTAGACACAAATTTATTTGAAAAAAAAAAAAAATACTCACCCAATCCAGAAAGGGTAACTGCTAAAAGCTAACTTCTGTCCATAACTGAGTAATGAAGGATCTAGTAAGCAAATCAGAATAAACTAAACATCCTGGAAAAAATCTCCCCATTACAAATTTCCTCTTAATGCATGGCTGAGTTTGCAGAATAAATTCCTCAGAGTCAAAAATGAAGGAAAAACTGAAAACTCAAGACACAAGCCGACTCAGCCTTAAAAACAAAAAACAAAAAACAAAAAACCCTGTAAATCTAAAAAGTGAAAAACCAGGAAGAGGAGACAGGGACACTTTAGAATAGACAAGCATTTCACCAGACCCCCTATAACTGGCAGCTGAG
Organism: Acomys russatus; assembly: GCF_903995435.1. Classification (NCBI taxonomy): domain Eukaryota; kingdom Metazoa; phylum Chordata; class Mammalia; order Rodentia; family Muridae; genus Acomys; species Acomys russatus. The sequence continues at coordinate 62,954,468 of NC_067142.1, read as the reverse complement.
GCAGATCGAATCATCTAGAACACAGAACATCTGTGCAACATCTTCAACAAGTTTGATCTTAAACAGCTTCTCTGAAAACATCATCAGAAACACATCAGAACCATGTGGAAACTGAAGGATGTAACCCAGACCCAAGACCATGATCTGGTGTGAAACCTGCAGGCCAGGGAACTCCAGTTTAACCAGCAAACTTTACTAGAGTATCTTCCAGTATGTGTGCTGATGTAAGAAGGCAGAAAAACGTCCTGGGAAACTCTTCCCTTTGTGGGCATTGGGATTGGGTGCATGTAATTTTGGGAGCTAACATAAGTGGACCTGGACACAGGTGTGCTTGGATTTGAGAGAGCACCTGCTCTTGCCTAACTGTTGCCAGTGTACCCACTGATGAGGGTACCTGACCCATGAGCACTTGAACTTTCACTTGAAGTCTGAGGTCACTTAGAAAGACATAGAAATAAGTGGAAAGGAAACTAGGCCCTGGCTGTTCAAAACCAACCCCCCGCCCCCCAGTATGGCAGCTCCCCAGGGACGTTTCCTCAAGGGCTAGATCCATTCAACTATCCCACCACTTGGCCAAAGAGAATTTTCTGCTTCATGAGGAAGTAACTATGTGTAGACCCTAAGGTTAAAGGTCAACAGGAAGAGTTTCCATAAAAACTTTACTATGTATGTAGATACGATTTCAACCTCAAGGGCTTGGCAGTTATCATAGAAGAGGGCAGCCTGCCAGTACAAAGGCCACACCACCATCCCTTTGAGTTAGCCTTCCTTCAGGTCCAACTCTCAGGCTAATTCCACAACAGTTCATCTCTGAATGTCTTTGGAACTTGATGAAGTAAGCCCACAGACAACCTAAAGGTCTAGATTCTCTGGAGATTTGCTTCTTAAAAGAGACCGTCACAGAGACACCAGAGAATCCTAGAAGCCTCACCAGGTCCCCTGGCTGCAGAAGGGTTCAGTGTTCTGGCTTTGGTCCTCTTTGCTTGCTTATGATAGGTTAAGATCTGTTTGATCTGTTTTGGGGTTTGTTGCAACTTCCAGTTGTCTAGTTCCGACTCACTTTTCTTTAGGCCTGTCACTTCTTTGCACTGTTAGGCCAGCAGGAGACCTTGGTGGGTCTCCTGGATCCTCTGACTTTTAAATAATAATTTCCTCCCTTGGGCTCACCTACCTGAGGCTAAGAGACAATTGCAGGGGGTGGGGCACAACTGGAACAGGAACACTTTGCACCCTAGAAGCAGGATCTCCTACCCTTCCAGGGATCTACGAACTACTGAGCCTTGGTGGGCAGCTACTTTCCAGAAGAAAACCCCCCTCTTAAATGATCTTTAAAGAAATATATCCATGAAACTGTAGTTCTGGATCCCATATATTAGACCATGGTGTTGAGGACTCAGAATAGGAAGGATTCGGAATCCAAGGAGAGCGCAGTGTGGGGAGCGGGGTGGGTAAGTCAACAAGCTTCAGAGACCATTTCCTTTACCTAAATTTTGGCAGAGAGTGGTAGAAAAGAAGCTGAAGTACATGGTTTGCTTCCCCTTCTTCTTGGTAACCATTAGAAAGCCCTGGATAGCAAAGGCAGGCTCTTAGGATGTAAAATGAAGAAACAAATATAGGGCAACTAGGGCCCAGGGAAGCCACAGTGGGGCTAGACCCTTCCAGTCAGTTCCTCAAAAAACCCCCTCTAAAGCAAAGAACCCTGAAGAAGCAGCCTCCAGTGGGTGCCTGAGATATACACTTTTTTAAAGATCCCTGAGGGTGGGGAGGCCTGCTGGCACTCAAAGAAAGGATAAGCAGGCTATCAAGATGAGACTGGATAGCCTATGACCATATAGTGGGGGAGGAGGTCCCACTCGGTCATAGACCTAGGGGAGGGGAAAAGGGTGAAAGCGGGACGGAGGGAGGAATGGGAGGATACAAGTGATGGGATAACAATTGAGTTGGAGATGGACCAGCAGTTAAGAACACTTACTGCTCTTACAGGGAACCCAGATTTGGTTCCCACCCCGACCCAGCAGCTCACAATCATGTCTAACTCCAGTTCCAAGGAATCCAAACTCTTTTCTGGCCCCCATGGACACACAAGGTGAGCACGTGGTACACATACATGTATGCATATATGCAGACAGACAAGCAGGGGCCTGGCAGCAAATACTGACAAATCACAGGCTACCCAGACATCAGGCCTCTTGGAGCTAGGGAACCCGTGAGGACCTTGCCACATGGGTGGTGATGATGGGGGCTTAAGTCACCTGATGATTTGAGGATGCATTGTGCTTCAGGGAAGGCAGGAATTAGGCCTTAGTGCCGGCTTTGGGAGTGGAAGTAAGGCTGGAATAGGGTCGAGTAAGGGGAAGGCTGATCACCTGACGTCGCCCTGGATTTCTAGAGTCCTCATGAGACATGGCCTGGAAAGGTATGGTTGGTGGCTCTGCAGTTGTGACATGCCGATGGGAGGTCTACACTTTTCCTCTTTGAAGGAGTTCTTCTACGCTCATCTTAGGCCCTAAGAAAACCAAAGTACCACACAGTGGCTTGGGCCTATTCTCCCCAGCCCCAACTCCTTTAGAGCAAACAGGCACAGCACTATTAGATCTCCATGCTAAAACTCCATAACACAAAAAAGAAAATGTTAAAAAAAAAAAATGAATGAAACCCAACTAAAAGCCACAACAGAGACAGAGTCCTCAAGGCTGCTAGGATATCCCTCAGACTTGTCCCATCTGTTCTGCTCTCCAGGGCCTCCCAGCTGAGCCCTGCTGTCAGGGGAGGGCCCTTGGCCCCCTCACAATCTGTCATCTTTGACACCACTTGGATCTTGTTTCTTTTGGAGCTGCCAGGGGGACATGAGGACACCATGCCTGTCTGCGGGCAGGGAGCCAAGAGGACCAAGCTTGCCATCAGCACCTGGGCTGGGTGGGGTAGGTGTGGGAGAGCTGGGGTACAGGGGTTCTGAATTGCTGGGCACCCCAGCTGAATCCCAGCTTCTCCATGTGTGCAGCCCCTCTCTTGGCTGCCAGGGCCTCAGATTTCCTGCCATCTGTGATGGGCGTCTCTGGGGAGACCCTCTCCTTTCTAGCCTGCTAATCACTGTGTACAGACACTGGCAATAGCCTGGTCTCTACTCCTCGCAATTGTGCAGGCGTCCCTTGGGCTGATCCGAGTCCTCCTCTGTGCTGCCAAGGGATTCTGCTCTTCCTGTGTCCTGTCTGCTTCCTCTCTGATACAGGTGATCACTTTTGTCAGACTTGGACTGTCAGCAAACAAAGGTGTGTGTGTGTGTGTGTGTGTGTGTGTGTGTGTGTGTGTGTGAGAGAGAGAGAGAGAGAGAGAGAGAGAGAGAGAGAGAGAGAGAGAGAGGGGTGCGCAGGGGGAGAGGTTGATTAGAAGGTAAAAATCCTGCTTATTAAGCTTCAAGCTAAAAGACTAGGTGTGGCTCCATCCTTGACCCACAGAGTAAGGCCCTGGGAAAGGCTGGAAAGCATCCATAGTGGCTTCAGATAGCCCTGGATCTGAACCCTGGTTCTACCACTCACTCACACATTCTCACCACGCCCTTCTTTGGGCTTCAGTGTGCTTCTGGGCCATATGCCTTACAATGCTGTCTCACACCTGATAAGGCAAAGATGGTTCTGTTGAACCGCTGTTTTCATTTTCTCCCCCTAGCTGTTTGTCAGTCTAAACCTTGCTGTGAATAAGAGCTGGCTGAGGACGGTTACTGGTGAGGGAGCTGGAAGGGCAAAGAGTTCTGACTCAGGTGTTCTGGAGCTTTCCTGGGTCTCTTCCTAAGACCTTGGTCTCATTAAACATCAGATCCTGACTGGCTGAATGAAGCAGGCAGCTGGGAGGCGAGAACACTCGACGTACTCAATCTGGTTTAAACCTTTTGTCTCCCAAGTTTCCTCGGCAAAGACAAAAGCAAGCAATCAGACAATATCCAAAACATTCAACATTCGTTCATCCATCCATCCACCCATTAACTCATCATCCATCCATCCGCCCCCCCCCAACTCCATCCATCTATCCATCCATCCATTTGTTTATTCAACTCTTCTGAGGCAACTCATCACAGTCATTAGAACTGTTTCTTTTCCCACTACTTAGGTCCTAATGCTAGACATGCCACCAGAACACTCGCCCTCCCCCCTTTCCTATCTCATTATTTTATTCTGAGGAAAACAATGGCGGCACCTACTTCAGAGGCAGTGCACATATAGAGCTTGGCACTAGTTAAGCATACAACAAATAGCTTTGTAATCCTTAAGTTGGGTAAGTTGTTTATGGTTGCACAGGGTGACATGCTAAGTGCATACCTGTCAGTCAAAGTGTACAGGTGTCCACATAAAACACTGGCTCCCTGGTTCCAAAGACCAAGAAAACATCCTCAGGAGGAGCTTTAGGTTTAGTATGGTGCCACAAACCTTGCATCGTCTCTAAACAGCGCTAAGACGGCTCATGGAAATTTGGGAGAGTTGGGACATTCAAAGCAATCAGTTCCTTGAATTGATTTTCCCAGCTCTGTTAGGGAGATCGCCATTTTGGAATGGTGGCTCATGGGATGACTTTCGTGGTAGAAAAAGAATGAGCAAGTCTGATCTTGTTTCCTGACAGAAACAGCGTTTCTGATTCCCTTGAAACCTCTCCCTTCTCATGTATTCCAGTTCCTGACACCCCCACCCCACCCCACTCCTGCCCCTGCCATAGTGGAGGGCAAGGCTGATTTACCTGTTTCTGGTAGCTCTCAGCCTTGCCGAAGCTGGTTCCCTGCACCACTCATTCCCTGGCAGCCCTGGCCTGTCTGCCCCTTCGGAAAGCTGCTGTGACTGCTGACTGAAGATGTCGATTCACCATTTCCCATTAGCCAGACCTCTGCCGGCCTCTGAGTGCCTTGGCCTGACACAGGCTTACAAGCCAGCTGGGAAAGGTCAGGCCCCAGGAGTTCTAACCCACGGAAGCTTGAGAGACAGGACTGACACCGTCAACCCTACTCATGGACCATTAGACCATCAGACAGCCTTATTTACTTTGTTTTTATCTGACAGCCTAGAATTTCTCTTTGCATTTGCTGAACACGTTTAGATGGCCCTGTCTTTTCCTCTCTGGCTTTCAGAGGCTGTAAATGACGTCCCTAAACATGCTCCAAACAAGCATCGCACATACACATAGGCCTAAGGTTAGTGTTTCCCAAGCCCAAGTCCTGCGTACTTGTGGGAGGGAGGAGGACACTGGGGAAGGGAGTGGGGGACCACGCCATCTGGCCCGATTCCACCAGCACTTGCCAAGATGACATCGAAGACATTATTGAATCTCACTGAGCCTCTACTTGTTTCTCCAAAATACGGTATAACTGTTTGTCTTAAAATCAGCTTCACGATTATTGTTAGATTAACCATGAGACATCCCCTTACAGAGAGATGAAATTGTGGAAAGGGCTTGGAAAAAATGAAGAATAGTAAAAATAGTTTGTAGTTTGGGATATAAATGATTTCATATGCTGGCTTCTGTCTTCTCTAAAATGGAAAACTGCTGACTTTCTTGGGTATGAACAGCATGGCTGTGCCCCCTTCTCTTTTCATGGGGTACACTCTATCTTCTTAAGGAAGATGATACTATCACTAAGGGAGGGCTCCAGGTCTGGGAAGGGCAGGGGGCCCCGAGGATGTGGCTAAGCGTCAAAGGATCAGGTTCAGGAAGTCAAAGCAGGGTCCCAAATGCTGCCTAGCATGGCTGGGAAGGTGAGGTTTTGGCCGGCTGGGGGGTGTCTCCCTCACTCTCCTCTCAGCATGGATGGAAAACATGGCCTTAGAGGTACAAGTTGAGTTTCTCCCCTCTCTTCTAGATCTGGGGAGTACTGTAAGGCAGCTGCCATGTCAGGGTTGATCTCAAAGGTCTAACCGATTTTCGCTGCCAAGGGAGGTCAGAGAACCAGAATCTCAACTTTCCAAGGCTTATCTGGAGTGGCTGAATAGAAATACAGACTGATAAGCTCTGTATCAACCGAACTAACACTGTACACACCACACCACAGTTTGGAATGCCTTTTCATGGCCTTCAGCTGTTGATTCCTAACTCTAGACATGGTTGCTCATTTATGTACAAGCAGATCAGACACTGAATTTTGAGGAGTCTGCCAAAGGTCTCTGTGCTGGCATTAGAAAGCAGGTCTTCTGACTCGAGCTCTGTGCTGAATAGCCAGCAGCTGGATCTTAAACTGGCACGGTGGTGAATAGTTCCAACTGGTGTGCCTCCCAGAACTTAATTAGAAGCAGGGTCCACCCACTAGCACTGGTCTGATGGGCCTTCATAAAAGGACTAGCACAAGCATTGTACAGCCAGAAACACATCTGGATATCTAAAGGTAGACTCACCAGAAAGCATCCTTTCCCCCCTCTCCCCTTCCCAGTCATCCACAGGGCCACAGGGGAGCTGCAGGGTGTAGGCACAGGGCTAAAACCTGCAGGCCAGCCACTGTGAGCTGGTGACGGAGACGGTGCCTCTGTTCCCAGAAAACATGGGCATGGACGGAGCCCATTCCCTGCCATCTTACCCTCTTACCCTCCTACAACAATGTGGTTCTCACTGTTAAGCACAACTGTCTCTCTGGGAGTGGGTGAGGGTGAGATGGAGACTCGAAGCGGTTGGCTTCCACACTCTGTGAACTCAATTCCAAGGAATTGAGGAAATGTGCAAACCAGTGAAAAACAACAAGACTAAATTCATTATTGTTATTTAGTGTAGCAAGTCTGGAAAGCCTCCTTCCTGGAAGGGGAAGCGGTCCATTAGAAATAGAGGGGCCAGGGAACACAGGCTTGCTTCCTGGTTGGGCCTTTTGCTGGCTTTGAGGCTAAGCCTCCCTGGATCTTGTACCGGGAAACCCTCCCTTTCTGGGTAAGATTTCCATGAGGCTACACATGGAAGGGGCTCAGCACTGTGGCACATACACAGGCCTCTAGCACGCAGAACCTTTGTTATTTTATGTTTGTTTGTGTTATATCCCTTCTCAAGCAGGCATTCTCCTCCTACGTTATTTACCAGTTTTGTACTGAAATCCGCGACAACTACAGAACCAGTCCCTAAACATCCTGTTGACTTGAACCTGTCAGAAAGAGAGGCAATGCACCCGACAACACCTCTGTGGGTGCTTACCTCACATCCTGGGTAGCTCTGCTGTTGGGAGCTCAGGCGCCAGCCCCTCCCTTCCAGAGACTCTCAGCTCTGCCCCTAAGTGTTCACCAGAATGATCTTCTGCTTATTACCTATTGTTCTCTCTTCTTAAAGGAATCCCTAACAATCAATCCCTCAACTGTAGCCACTTCCTGCTTAGTGTTAACCTAATGGAAACAATGACTTCCATCATCCCTGGCAACTTTTCTTAAGGCAACAAGGTAGACAGGAGAAGAAGGCTAGAAGGACTGACCCTGAAACCTCCCGGGACCTGCCCCCAAAAGACATCATGTACCACTACTGCCTAGTGGAAGGTCACTTGTATCCTGCAGTCCAGTGCCCTCAAATTACCCTGTCCCAGCTTCCCCTGCTCCCTACCATGCCCACACAGCCACAGATCGGCACTCAGGCACAAGGCACATCTTGCTTCCTTCTTTCTCCCTTTCCCCTAGCCATGTGTATGCTCTCTATCCCTGAGAGTTGTGCTTTATCTCCTGGGAGCTTAATGCTTGGCTGATAAAACCAGTTAATCCTCTGCTGCTCCTCTTTTGCAGAGATGGAGGAGATTAGAGGAAAAGGGTTAGCCCATCTCCCCTTCAAGGGCACTCAGGACACGCAGCAATGGAACTGGATCTTGTTTCCCACCTGATGCTCTCGTCTAGGGTCTCCTGTGTTTCGTGACCCTCCCGACAAGTCAGCAATGGGAAGGGATCATGGGTCATGGCCAGGCAGTGTGGAGACTCACTAGATTCCTTGAAGAAATGGCTGATCTGATTCTGAGGAGCAAAATGCTGAAGGAAGGCATGCCTATCAATGAGGGCCACCCTCTACACCACCCTGTACACACAGCAGCAAACACCCTGACACAACAAGGTGAGTGCTAGACAAGGGGACACAACTCACCAGGGAAAGACCTTGATGTACTCATTTCCATAAACCCTGGGATTTACAGAGTGACTGGTACAGGTGGAGCAGTGGCTATGGGAGTTTCCACACCACGGTCCCTTGGGTGGGCACCAAGTGCCACTTTATAGTAGGTAGGTGACAGGAAAGTGAGGCTTCAGCATTTGATGGACAAAACACAGAGGGGAGATGGAGGAGGTAAGAGATACAAGCTACACACCAAGAAACGCGCGCACGCACACACACACACACACCCGACTGTAAGTATAGAAACAGGGCATTATGGGAGAGTAGAAGTGGAGAAGCCCATTGAAACTATGAAGTCAATGGTGACCTCTGAGGGGCAGTTGAGACTTGAATTAGGTAGAGCAGAGCAGGCAGGAGGAGCTTGTCAGACAGAGGCCAGCCTGGGGTGAGGCTGAGCTAGATAAAGTCAGCTCCACCAAAGACCTGGGGACAGCTGACATGACTTAAGAACAGAAATCCAGACTGGGGAGTGTTTTATACATTATATACCCACTGTGATGAGACAGCGCCAAAAAGCTTAAGCAGGAAAGTGATGACATCTGTATTTATAATGTACTGCTTGGCCTGCTGTGTGGGATGAGACTGAAGGGAGGTGCAAGGATGGAGCTGGTCAGTTTAGGTAAGAAAGCACAAGATGGCAGCCATGAGTGAATACACAGAGGGAAATGGTGGCATCACAGATGTGCAGAGGGGGTCAGTAGGTCTGATGATAGGCCGTAAGTGTGGAGGAAAGTCTGAAATGATGATACTGAGATGTCTTAGCCTGTGTAACTCAAGGGAGTGGAGGTATTCTGTATTGAGACGGGGGGGGGGGGGGGGGAGGACTCTGGATTAGGGGGATGTTTCGGTGGAGACCAAACATTTCTGAGAGAAGCTGGGCGTGGCTCAGTCCTGGAACCCCAGTGCGCAGGAAGTCCAAAGCAGGAGGACTGCCATGAATTCCAGGCCACCTTCAGCCTCATCGTGAGCGCCAGACCATGAAGGGCTACATGGTGCAGTCTTACTCAAGTGACTACTCAACAGCAACACCAAAAGAAATAAACAGAAAATGATTTAGGGAGTAGAAATCTTAAGCTGGAGATACCTTTCTATCAGTCAAGCAGAACTGCACTTAGACACACGTACCTGGCTGCATACCAGAGGGAGGGACAGAGGGAGGGAGGAAGTGCAGAATGAGAAGAGAAATATATATCTTGAATGATATAAAGTCGATTTATAAGGTAAAAGAGAGACAGGAACAGCTGGAAGGAGCACGGAAGCTAAACAGTAAGAATAGTTAACCATGACAGAGAGCTGTCAGTCATAAAATGTGGCCTAATGAAAAGGTGAGCATCCTTCAAAAGCAGGTCTCCCGGAGTTAGCAACGTGGAAGTTACACATTCAAAATAAGTAGGTTTCTCAATGGGTAGGGAGCAGCTTGGATGGAAGGGACAGGTCTCCAGATTGGCAGGTCTGAACTGGTCATGGAAGAATCCCTTTACAGCCCTAGAGGACGTTGTGCAGTTAAGAGAGGCTCACCACCTATAGCCTTACCCCTGGTCTCAGCGTCTCCTCACTCATTCCTGGCAAGAGAGCTCCATTCTTGTTCAAACCCCACTCAGGAAATCTATGGGGTTTTGAGTTGAACATTCAGGACTGTTTTCCTGCCTCTCTTCTGTATACCCAAGAGGTATGAAGGAGGCACAGAGAGACTCCTAACATCCTTTAATCCTGAAGGGCCGGCCTTTCCCTTCCCTTTTCTAGACTGTTCTGTGATGCTTCCCAATAGGCCCTGACCCACGTGCTCGGCCACTGTTCTCTGTATCCACTCCACCACAGCCTAGTCCTTGTGCTCTGAAATGATTTCACTTCCTCTCCCATTAACCTCCTGTCTTTCTGTTTTGGAACTGATCCCCTCTCTGCCTTGGTGGATGTTCCCCATGTGGTAGAGAGCAACTCCAGAAGTACCTCGAGAAAACCCTTCCGAGCTCCTTGTCTCCAGGCATGCCTCCCATTTGCAGCACCACTTTCTATGGTGGTGTGAGGAAGCAAGGAGACTACTACAAACCCCCTTGTTTTCTTTGCGGTACCTGTGCGTCAGGACACTTAGTAAATCTGTGTCCATCGTAGGCTGACTGAAAAGTCAGGGGAGGAAGAAGACTTTGAACAGCTGAAGACTGCTTTAACCAGATTCACCAGACCCAAGTTAGAAACAAATAGGTGATGCCAAGTATTTGCCAGCCTGACTCTTCACAGTCATGTGGGGAAATGCTAAGTCACTGGAGTTCAAGTTCAAACTACAACATCATGGCCATCAACTATTTTAAAGACTCCTTTAGAAGCCTACCCCTTTAAAATGGGAAATGAAATCCATTTTGGGATTCCATTCCTCTCCAATCAGAATGGCTATCATCAAGAAAAAGAAAAAAGAAAAGAAAAGAAAAGAAAAGAAAAGAAAAAAAAGCAAGAAATGCTGGTGAAGATGTGGGGAAAGAGGAACATTGATTCAGTACACCTGGTATGTCCATTATGGAAGTCAGTATGGAGGTGTCTAAGAGCACTTAAAATAGAACTACCATACCGCACCATATCATCCGCACTATACCATACCACACCGCACCATACCACAGAACGACCATATCACTCCTAGGCATACACCCAAAGGATTCTATATCCAAACACAGAAATATCTGAACATCTATATTGCTAGATTATACACAACAAGAAGGAAACTGAACTATCCAGGAGCCTATCAATAGAAGAGTGGAGAATGCAGATGTGGCACACCCCTGCTTCCACTGGAATTTTACTTAACCATAAAGAGAAAGAAACTTTATAAAATCTGCAAGAAAATAGATGGATACACAAAGTATCATATTAAATTAAGGTGGCCTAGACTCAGAAAGACAAAAATATATAAAACACACACACACACACACACACACACACACACACACACGGATGCACATGCACACAACCCCCTCCCCCTGCCAATCTCATGTTCTCTCATATGTAGATTCTAACTTTTGGTGTTTGTATGTATGTAAATGGGTGTGTGTATGAGAGAGAGAGAGAGAGAGAGAGAGAGAGAGAGAGAGAGAGAGAGAGAGAGAGAGCGCGCAAGCGAGCCAGTATAGACTATGAAACTACATAGGAGACCACAAGAGAGGAACAAGAGCTATTGAGAAAGAGGCGAGAGGTCAAAAGGTCACGTGTAAAGTGAAAGAGTAAAAAGGAGGCTACTGGGGCGCTGGACACAGAAGGAAGGAAAGGGACTAGGGGTGAGGGGTGGGGTGAAGAGAAATAACAGCAAAAAAAAAAAAAAAAAAAAAAAAAAAAAGGTCTTCAAAAATGCCATAATGAAACCTAATCACCTAATTCTTTGTATGCTACCCAATCCCACCCACCCACCCCCCTTTGAGGACATTGACCATTTTAAGCTGTCTTTCAATCCTGGAACTAGCAGCTTCTTGCTGCTTTGGTTGTAGACTTAGTCTTTGTACAATTCTTTCCAAAATACTGAAGAGGCGCCCTCCTATCCCATCCTTCTGTGCCAGGACACTGCACAGGAATGAGCAAGCAGCCTGCAGTGTCTCTGCCACTCGTCTCTGCTACACACTCACGTCCAGTCTACAGCAGACTGGACAACCAACAGCCTGTGGCTACTTCCCTGCAACATGAGTTCCCATGGAAAAGTTTACATTGGCAAAGTTTTCGGGGGCATAAATATTCTGCAGAAACTGGTTCAGTAAAACCTAGGCTCCAAAGTAGCCCTAAACACATAGCAATTATTACAACCACAAAGAGATCGGTAGACTCTGGATACAGATCTATAATAATGCAATTTATGATGTTCTTGCCTCCCTGCACCAACAACACAGAAGCCAGCAATCTTAAAATACTGGCAGAAGCTGCTAAATGAAACAAAATCTTTCCAAACCTCAAATGCAATAACCCAGCGGGGGTAGGTAGGTCAGGGGAGAATATTGATAGGAACTCCTGCCTGTGAAAATTGGTTCCAAGGTGGACACGCCCTCCCCTGGAGACAAGGAAATTCCACTATCATGTCTGTGTATAGCTCAACTTGACTTCCTTGGCAGAGTATGTTTTATGGAAGGAACTGGTTTATATATATGCTTTGTATTTGCTGATTTACGAGGGACATGAGGCCACAGAGGGCTCCCCTGTGTAGTTTTGGGAAATATGGGGGTGGGAGGCTGCTCCAGCCCAGTCCTTCCAGGCTCCCTTTATTAGGGGATTCAGGCTTTGTGACTACCCCATCAAGGTTAACCGCCCCCCCCCAGCCCCAACACAGGTCATGAGACAGATGTCCTCCCCCTGCCAGGCTTTCTTTTACTTGGCTGGAAGAAATGAGTTTTCAAAAAGCCTCAAACAAAACAAACAGCTCTAAAACACACATGTTAAAATATAGCCACTCTTTTCCAGGTTGTGTCTCTTTAGATGGCATGATTCACTCAAAATAATATTTCCCCCATTTCTCTCATTTCCAGAAAGACAAGAACACAGTGTGCACGGGGGCATATTGCAAAGCAGGGTTCACATTTCTTCACCATCAACCAGATCTCACTACTAAGCTTTTTTATGCTTAAAGAGCAAAGCGCAAACTCTGGGAGGGAAAGGAAACAAAACGATCTGTCAAAATTCCTTTTAGCACCTATGACTAGTGTTAACTTACATGCTCCCAGAGTGCAAGAAAAAGCCCCAAAACTGCTGCTAAAAAGATGGTTTGACCTTTTAAAATGAGAACTCCCCCATCCCATATCCATATTAAATAGGTAAATCTTGGGAGCGCCATAGTTTTAGATTAAGAAATGAAATGAGGTTGAGTTTCCAGAAAAGGGGTTTCCCTATAGGCTACAAGCTAATTAGGGTGTTCTAATAGTAGGTAGAATGTAGGCCCCAAATCTCCCAGCCAAATGTAGTCGCCAAATGCACGGAATTTAGTTAGGAAAAAGAACGGAGAGCAGATGAAAATTTAGTAAATAAAAAAGTCCAGAACGCGACCTCTCAAAGGCTGCGGTTCCAGGGCAGGATGTCCGCCCCTGGCGGCGGCGGAGCCCTGGCGATCTAGGTGCACCGCAGCTGCCAAAGCCTCAGCGCGCACCAACCGGCGCTGCTGAAGGAAGTTGGAGAGCTCCCAGCTAGCCGACTGGATTCGGTGGTGGGCGCCTGGGAATCCCTTCCAGCGCCGCAATTAGGAAAGTTTTGAAAAGTAAAGACCCCATACAGATGAGGGACTCGTCTTTTCCTTGAGCTTAAGAAACACCTCGTGCCATACCAGCCGGCTGCTAACACAAGGCCACCAGTTCCGCCCGGGAGCATCCTGTCTGTGCCTTCCAGCTCTCCACCGCCCCAGAACCGGCGCATAGGCAGAGACGCTCTGCTGGGCTGGAGGTTCCAAACAGAGATGCCACTAGGCTCCCTGGCCTTGGGGGCGGGGGGAACGGGATGGGCAAAGGCAGAACCTCTAACTCTCACTCCGACGCCCTGGACCTTCTTTTCCGTGCCGGCTTGGTTTTCTCCAAAGGACGCACGACACAGCCCATGCGCCCCGGCACTCCACTCCTCTCCCCAAACTCTTCCAGGGGAGAACCACAAACAGACTGTGCCCCAAAACTCCCAATGACACTCGCCAACCACCCCATCTTTGCCTCTCGAACCCTCCCAGTAGCGTTCTTCCTGCCCCTCACAATCCTCCTCGCCTTTCTGAGGAAGTCAGAAGCAAAGCACAAGAAAATGCCTTCGCTAGGAGCCTCCCGTCACCCGCCCTGTCACTGAAACAAAAGCGCAGGGAGGAGGGAGGTGGGTGGGGAGGCAGGAGGAAGGTTTAGAAAGAGATGGGTACAACGGTAAGAAAGGGCTGGGGAAGGGGGTCGGGACGGAGAGCGGAGAGAGGGGCCAGGACCCCTCTCCCGCGCCGCGTGGCGTGGCCGGTCGCTTACATGCCCAGGTCGCTGTAGGTGTTGAAGAACTCCATCTGGTTGCACGCCTGGATCCAGCCCACCACCCAGGTCTCGTGGCGGGGGATGGGGGGCATGACCACACGGGCCGAGGCTTTGAAGTAAGGGGTCTTGTAGCGCAGGACGATGGGCGAGGTCTCCTCGATACGCGTGGGGCACTGGTCGATGGTGGCGCACACATCGTACACCACGATGTTCTCGCGCCGGATCCGCGCCTTGCAGGTGATGCTTTGGATACAGCCCATCCTGCCGCCCGGCGCCGGCGCGGCGCGGCGTGGGGCAGCGCGGGGGCCCGGCGCGGGCAGCCGCGAGCGCCCGTCACGCCGGCATGGCGACGCGCCGCTCGCTCCCGGTCCAGCTCAGCTAGCGCCTAAGAGCGAGGAGCCGCCGCCGCGGGGCATCCTCCGGGGAAGCCCCCTCCCCTTTCCGCGCACTGGGTCGCGGCTGCCCCGACGCCCGCCCACGCCCGCCTCCTCGCTCCAGCAAGGGCGCGCGGAGCGTGCGCTCCTAGGAGGCGGCGGGCGCTCTCGCCGGCTCCCGCTCCCCGGCGGAGGGCAGGGAGGGGAGCGGCGCTGCGAGGAGTGGTGCCCACCCCGGGCCGGAGCCCCCCGCCCTTCGCCGGAGAGGAGGAGGCTGTGGCGGCGGCATGGAGCTGCGGGAGGGTAGCGGCCGCAGCGCCCGGTTTGTCTGTTTCCGCGGCGGCGGCGGCAGCAGCAGCCGCTGCCGCCGCTGCATGAACCTCTGCACCGCGGCTGCCCCCCGCGTGCAGCGCACCCAGCGGCGGGCGAGCGGGCGGCCCGAGCGGCAGGCGGCAGCGGAGACCGAGCTCCCGCCCGCCCCGCCCCGCCCCGGAGCCGGACAGCGCCCACACTCCTGTGCCTGGCCGCCGGGCGTGGGGGTGGGGGGCGTCAGGGGCCGTGGCCCCGGGATGGAGAGCCCAGCGGGTTAGGGCTGCAGGGGACGTGCTCCGCGGAAGAGACTGGCTGTACGCCATGAGTTTGTCCCTCTTCGGTTGCCGTCCGGGTGTGTGTGTGTGTGTGTGTGTGTGTGTGTCGGGGGGGTGGGGTGGGAGGGTGGTGTTCAAGGGTGGGGGTGTTTAAAGGGCCGCTAGCTCCCGGGCGGGGCCCGGCACGTGGGGTTGGGCGGGGCCGGCACCCTGGTTAGGTAGCGCCCCGCAGATGATAGTGGGGTGCAGACACGGGACCCTGCTTGTTGGGTGGGTGGGGCCGAGAGGGCGGGGCTCTGTTCACAGTCCTGTGAAAACCACAGCAGGGTTGGGGCTTTATCTGAGATTTATCTTTATTTGTGATAGTTTGTTGGAGTTGGGTGTGACCCCTCTGGCAACCTACACTGAGAAAGGCTGAAGTGTGGGTTCCCAGCAGTGGCACTAAATTTACTACCGCGTTCCCTGGCCCGCCTTTTCCTCTAGTTACTAGAGTCTAATAGAAGCTTTTCTTTGAGTCAACCGTATTCAGAGTGTGTACCTGAGAAATCCGGCTGGAGGCTGACAGAAAATTCACCAAAATGCCAGTGTTAGTCGGGGCTCAGCTTTCCCATGGCCTGCTTTCATCCGACCCCTCCGGGATCCCCAAATATTCTCTTATCAGAACAGCACGCACTGGGTGATTGAGAAACCCTGCCTTTTGAATCCGAGGCCGGTGGTATTTAGTGCGATCATCTAGCTAGATTTGAATGCTTAGCTGCCTTCCATTGTTACCTAAGGCCTGTTACGTACAAGCAGAAGTTTGGGACGTTCTGGAACCCAGGATTAAAGAGTAACCGCTTAACCATACTAAATCAAGACTGCAGTTTGTAGAAAACCATCCACAGTGCAGAAGGCTGGGGATCTTTGCTACTCTTTGCTTCTCTGGAAGTTGCATAGTGACCAGCACATCATCACTTCCTAACTGTTGTGTCAGCGTGAAAAAATTATGGAAGAGCAACCTGTCTACAGTTCACCCGATGGAGACCGACACCACAGATGTGCTGAACATTTCATTCCATGTATCTGCCATGTGCGTGTTGTTGTGATCTTAGGTGTCAAATAGGAAGAATATTTAGCAGATAATTTTTTTACTGTGCATCTTCTCACATAGTTCAGAGCCAGCGGCTTCGTTTTAGCTATTCTCTCCCCCCCCCCCCCCCCCCCCCCCGCCAATCATTGAGCATTTGCTGGATCTGGTACTCAAGTGTCAACTCCTCTAACAGGCCACAGGAGGCTACTGGGGTTAGTCTTTAGTTAGGACAGATAAATGACTTGAGATCTAAAAATGTCCTTCATCCTTGTCCTAGCTTTTCTGACATTTTGGTTCACTTTATAGTTATCAAAAAAAAAAAAAAAAAAAAAAAAAAAGCAATTTTCTTCTTTGATGACATGGCTCATTTTATGATGGAGCTGCAGATCTCCATCATGGCTCCTTTTAGTCAGCAAATTCTCTCTGGGGCATGGCAGGAGCCAAGTATTGTGCTGGGTGCTAGAGATTCAGGGTTGAACAAAAGCTCATGGTTCCCCTGAGAAGGTGAATCTTCTAACAGGTTGTTCCAGTCATTCTGTGACACCGTTTGAATAGAAACGTATGCCCAGTGCCATGGAAGGCCGGGCAGGAGAGCCACCGAGATTTATAGATGGCTCTACTGAGACAGTGACATTTGAATTAGACCCTGAAGGACTGATTGAGCCCTGGCCAAGAAGAGACTAAAGAGGAGGAGGAGTTTGTCAAAAGCAAAATGTGTACAGATGGGAAAGAACTTGGGCACACTCAGGAAAAAAAAAACAGCTGGTTGTCAGTGTTTCTCAATGTTGTGTGGACAGTTAGCTTCAGATCTCCAATTCAGTTGTTGATGCAGAAGTTGATCCTTAGAGGAAGCCAATGAAAGCAGGTTTCACAATTTGAAAGGTGTGTGTGTGTGTGTGTGTGTGTGTGTGTGTGTGTGTTGGGGGTGGGGTGGGGATCAAATGGTTTTGTATTAATGTGGAGACTAGAAATAGGCAAGATTTCAGGATCTGTGATGACAGATGATTTAGCCTTGAATTAGGGTAAGAGCTGTGGGGCTCCAGAGGCCTGGCTGCATCTGAGAGTCATTAGGAGATAAATTTGATTCACTCAGTGATTGATTAGTGTCAGAGGAAGGTCGGGGCCAACTGTTGAGTTTTCTAGCTTTGGTGATTAAATACGTGTGGTCAGAGGAAGACAAACGTAGGCACATGTTGAGGTTGTGAGTAAAATCATGTTTAGGTGGAGGTGCTCCAGCGGCTGTTTGCAGGGCGGAGCCAGACTTTGAGGTTTAGTGGCTGTTATCGTCTAGGAGATAGACTGAAATAAAAACATGCAGCTGGAGAGTCAGCTTATCTTTCTCATTTGAATAATTTGTCAGTCTGCAGTTATGTGGCTAAGCATCTCCATTGTCTTCTGGTAGTACAAGCCAAACCGTCATACTTGAGAAGGGCGTGTTTAGCTGTTTCCAACTTAGAGAAAAAATGTGCAAGGGAGAATATTTTTTATTTTCAAAACTTAAAATAAGGCTTTGTTGTGTCTACTACCATGTAGGTAAAATGTATTATCTACAGACTTTGATCCATGACTCTCTTGAAGCATTCACCTGTGACCTTGGTGAATCTCCAGAATCATGAATGTCACCATGACATAAAATCGCAACCATAAAATACAGTAAGCTATAGCCATAAAATGTAAGGACTTTTCAAACTTTTTTTTTTTTTTTTTTTTTTTTTTTTTTTTTTTTGGCTTTTTGAGACTGCATTTCTCTGTGTAGCCTTGGCTGTCCTGGACTCACTATGTAGACCAGGCTGACCTCGAACTCACAGCATCTGCATGCCTCTGCCTCCCAAGTGCTGGCATTAAAGGCATGCGCCACCACACCAGGCTCCTTTCAAACTCTTAATGGTTCTCTAAGTATGGGACTACGATAATTTCTAAAGGTATTTTTTAAAAGCTTGCAATTAATTTCACTAGAATGCCCTAACACATTGGAGGTTTTAGGGAGTGGCAGCCATAGACCATGCATGAGCAGGATTATCATGTTCAAAGCTTGGTCATATAGATGAAAGGCCCATGTGAGAAGCAATCTAGAAAACTTGGCTTTACAAATTTAGCCTTGCGGATGTGTTTAACCAAAGATAGTTCTGAAGTTACTCCATTTGAAGATTAAAAAAAAACATGTTAGGAGGGTTTTGTGAGGTTCTGGAGCATGAGCTTTACATATGAAAACATTATGCTGTAATATCTAAAGCTTATACTCTTCAGGATGGTCAGATATCCAGGTATTTTCCCTTCCAAGTGTGGTCTAGGGTCCAGCAGCACTGGTATGACCTGCAAGCTGCCTAAGACTATATCATCTAGTGTCCAGTGGCAAATTGAGTAAATTTAAGTCTGCATTTTGTCAAAGTCAAAGAAACCTTTAACTGATGATCCTTTGTGTGGTGCCTTGAGAATGAGAGGGAATATACAATCTAGCAAGTTTGCTTCTGTAATGAGTTTCTTTCTTTCTTTTTTTTTTTTTCTTTCCAGAAGTAGGTTCCAAACTTGAAAGGAACCTTCCTGGCTTAGAGCAAGTTGGAGATCGTGTCTTCCAAAATTAAATCTCATTTCTAATATTAAAAAAAAAGTTTGCAATTAAAATAAACTTGCTTTGTTACATTGTATTGTTGCCTTGTCAACTGCTTTATTACTGGAGTCTTCAAGGGGAAAAAAATGAGTCATTGTGAGATTTTCTGTGTGATCTTCAATGAAAAGAGTAGAGCTAAGCTATGTGGGGACACAAATGCCAAGTGTTCGGTGTGGTCCACACACTTGGGTATGTGGCTGGCAAGGTCTCTCTAGTGTTGTGGAAGCCCATTCCAACTCGAATCTCAGGTCACTAACTGGGGACTGTTACCCTCCCCAACTGTTGCTTGTCCAATGCCAGTGCACCTGCTCATGTGCTGCCGATGAAGTGCTTCCAAGTTCACCAGCTTCTCTGTGAGGCTCTGTGTTTCCTTTTCCCCTCTTTCTGGTGTTGGAGATCAACACGAGGACTGCCGAAGTGCCCTGCTCCTAGCTATACCGATCCTGTCTGTTTCCCTTTCCGTCTTTTCACATGGGTCTTCCTCGCCTCCAGCAGCACCACACACCTGTCTTTGCTTCCTGCCTTCATGCTGTTTATCGGTTCATAGTTGCTTGCTCACACTAATCTCCCGAAGTAGACAGTTTTCTCCTCAGGAGAGCGTGCCACCATGCCCTCTCACCCGGTTCATTGTCTGGGACCCAGTAAGTGCTTAACAAACTAGATCTATTCTTGGAAATGTGATGAAACCTATTTCCAGCCCTTTCCTACAAGCCCTGCAAGCTGTCCTCTACCTACAGTAAGGATGCATTTGGATCCTGGTTCTTTCCCATCCCACTGGGTTTTCAGTATGCTTGCCTGATGTGAATTGATGCCCTTTGTCTGTAAACACTGTATATAGTCTGAAGGATTATCAGTTCTGGGTACCAGAAATAGGAAAAACTCCAATGACAAGACCTTGACAACATCATTCCTTATGATGAGTAACCTCACTGGAGCTTACTCTCGGGGTGCGGCACAAATGTGTCTTTGTACTTCAAGCTTTTGATGTACTTGGGTAGGACAGAGGGTCTTCAGTTCCCTAGCTGGGGCCCTGCAGCCACTCTGAGGGACTCTGGGCTGCATGCCTCAGCAGCAATGACCCTGTGACCTGACTTTTCACAAGAGGGAGATGTCTGACTTTACTTTTCCTATTGACTAAGTCATGACTCGGCTTGTGAAGCATGCCTTTTTAGAAATTGTGGGTCACGGAGGCCTGTCTTCTTGTAGGCCTTGGCAAGAATTTCCAGCAACTGTAGGACCGACTACCAGAAGTTGAGGGATTGCCTCTGAAACTGTTAAAAATGGGGATGGTCTCCAGTCTGGCTGAGATGGCCTGAAGACAGGCATGAGGCCAGAGGCAGTGTCAAGTTGCAAGGTATAGAATAAGAGACGCCATTCCACACAGGGTTATTACTTTGTGGATTGTGACTTTAGGACCAGACTGACCAGATTTTCTTCCAGATTGGTTAAGAAGCTCAGCATGGGCTGGACCACGATCATAGACTCACGATCACCAAGTCTCCCAGCCTGACCTACAGGGCTGCTCCCAATAGTCTGGCAGCTGTGTGTTATGTTAGGCTCTGCACAGCTCATGAGGAAAAGCTCCAGCTTCTCCCTCTCAAAGGTCCCATTTCTGACACACTCAAAAGTCTTTTTTTTTTCTTAGTCCTTATCAGCACCGTGGTGCTATTTCTTTCCTCTAAACCCAGGACCCAAACCTCTGTTGACCTCCCTCGGCTTCTGTCTCCCTGACTTTTCTCCTGTCCCAGGGATGGCATTTCCTCAGGGTTCTCCTGGAATCCCTCGGGACTTTTACCCTTGATATTGGGCTTGACTGTTACTGTCACTGGTATCTTCCCTGTCTGTCCCTCCAGCCAGAGGTTTCTTCTCAATTGAAGGCAAGTGGTCCAGTCTCCCTGCTGGATGCTGCTTCGAGTGTCCTGACATTCCTGCAGCCGGTGTCTCCTCTGACAACTGATTGTGGCTGAAGCTCTCATCATCCTTCTGTAAGGGACAACTGAGACATAGGTTGATTGGTAGCCCGTCACAGGGCACTGAGAAGCAACGTGCCTTCTAGCCAAAAGGTCCTTGCTTCCTACCCACCCTAGTACTCAACTCAAATGGCTCACTTACTTTTCCTGCAAGAGTCTTTTTTTTTTTTCATTTTGGATAGGCCATGTCCTTTGATGGCATGTTTGGATCCTACTCTGTGTCAATTGCCCAACTGTGACCATTGTTACCATGAATATGTTGGTCCACGTGAGGTATGGGCAAGTGGCGAACCCCTAGTCCCTGCCTGCAGCAATATCACGAGTGATCAGATTGCCACAGTGGAGAGGTCTCCCAACAACAGCTCCTCCATCTTCTGTGCTGAGATTAAAGATGTGTGCTGATGCCCAGCTTTTTCCATGGGTGCTGGGGGGTCTAAGTAAGGTCTTTGGGATTGTACGGCAGGCTTTGAGCCATTTCCAGCCCCTCAAACTATTTTTATACAGTAACTGGAAAGTTTTTTTTTCCTAATCCAGTAGATTACATCATAGGTTTTGGAAAAAAAAAACAAAACAAAAACGTTAACAACCACAAATACAATGATTTGCCACTGCTCTGGGGACTCTGGACAGCCATGACTAGGATGGGACCCTTCCTGATGTGGCTCCTGGATGCCTTTCTGCCTCACCAGGCACCGGCTTCTGTCCCATTTTTTCTACTTGGACAGTTTCCTTCTCTATGACATTGACTAAGTAAAACTGCTCTCCTCCCTTAGGCCTCTGTGGAGGCTCCGTTTCCTGATGGATTTTTTTTTTTCTTCCTTCTAGGCCTTTTCCATCTCCAACCTCCAGCCTCCGCCCTGCACTTAACTAACTCAGGCTTTAAGGCTCAAGCCACAAAAGCTGCTCTCATTTCAATTCCCCCAGTCCAGCCGGGGCTCACTATAGTGAGCTCCTCAAGTCCCACACTGCTTTCCCATCCCAGCTGTCCTATGAGTACATAATCATTTATTTGATTATTTAATTACGACTTGCCTTTCTCAATAGGTCATGCACTCTGTAATGGCAGGAAACTATGTTTATCTTTCTTCTGTTGTTTCTATAGCCTTCAAAATAATGGTGGGCACACAGTAGGCATTCACAAATACTTACTAAATATTAAATAGCCACATGAGTTGGGACCTTCTTTGGAAATCCACTTAGCATCCCACAGCTTCTAGAGATATGGTCCATCTCACTTTTGACATTGTCCCCACTGTGTGGATGGATAATAGATCTCTGAACTTTCCCTTGGGCAGAGGACTCTTCTACCTACCCTCAGACTTAGTAAATACTGCCCACTTGTTTTCATTTGTGGGTCCCAGGTCCCACGTTCCTGGGCTGTCCTACCCAAATTGTGCCGAGGACAAATGTCTGGAGAGAACACATGTAGAAAGGAGGCACTGGCAAGGTGACCCTTAGGAACTCTTTGTCTTGTTTACTTAGAAAATGCAACACTGGTGTGGTGGCCCACACCTGTAATCCCAGCCCTTGGGACCATAGAACAAGAGGAATTCTGCCAGTCTGAGGACAGCCTGGGTCATACTGTAGTCTCTGTGAGACTGTCAGAGAAAAAAAAGCTCAATATGGATTTTAGTCTAGGCTAAGTAAATACAACATAAAAGCGGCAATCGTTGTGAACCTTTGCCATTGATATATGTAATCATATTTTATTACTGCTGCAAACTATTGAGTTATGAGCAGAAAGAAAACCCAAAACGCATTATAATAAAGGAAATGAGCAGCATAGGAAAAAATAATACAGAAGGGAAGGAGAAAAACCTGAGATTCTCTTTAAATTAAGTATTGTATTTACTGGAATAGAAACTAATTTTATCTGAATCAGCTCAATAAGTATCACCCACAGAGGAGGCAGAATAAGGATTAGTGTTCACACTTCCTGAGCAAAGTGAGGACGGCACCCAGAATCCTGTACCAACAGGAGACAAACCAGGAGCAGGTCACACAGGCAATTCTATTTCATAGGCTTCCCGTGGAGCTGGATGGAGAAATCCATGCTGTTTCCCTAAAATGTTCGAAGCACAATTGATTGTGTCTTAAAATAGGACCGTAGCCCAGCACTGGGAGCAGGAATTGAAAACTGTGTCTCAGAGTCCTTGTGTCTTTCAGCTAACACAGAATCAGCAGGGATATGGGCTCCTTAGGAAGCCTCAGTTTCCCCATTTGTATTTATAATTAAAAATATCCATCTTTGTGGCTGTCTCTAGATTTCCCCCTGCTTTGTCATGGGAAATGCCTTGGCAGCTACTTGGCAGTCTGATGAGGGTTCCACCTCTTCTGGCGGTACTGTCCTCTCTCACCCCGACACATCCTTATTCAGTGATGGCTATTGCAAAGAACTTAAGATTCACTTGTTTGTTTGTTTGTTTTTAAAGATGCTACTAAATAATCCCAGAGACGTGTACATGAATTTAGAGAGTGGGGAGAGAACAGAACAAGGAGAAGACGCAGGAGACACCAGAGCATGGATGGCTTACTCTTCCTGTTAGTCAGCTTTCAGGTACTATAGCAAATACCCAAAGTTATCAATTAAAAACAAAAAAGAGGTGTACTTTGACTGACAGTTTGCCTCCAAATTGATTAGCATGCTGCTTTTGGCTTGTGGCAAAGCATCCCATCACAGCAGGAGTGCATCCCAGAGCAAAATCAGGTACTCAAAATTTTAGCCTCTGAAGGGACAGTTAAGATCCAAATATCGGCCAGGCATGGTGGTGCACGCCTTTAATCCCAGCACTTGGGAGGTAGAGGCAGGCGGATAGCTGTGAGTTCGAGGTCAGCCTAGTCTACAAAGCGAACCAAGGCTACCCAGGGAAACCCTGTCTTCAACAACAACAGCAACAACAACAGATCCAAATATAACTTTAACCAAAATGAATAAGTAGGAAGATCCATATCTTGCAAGAAAGTCCTGAGACTCAGTTTTAAGATGTCTGTTCACACACACACACACACACACACACACACACACACACACACACACACCACTTTCTCTGTTTCTCCAAATTTAAATACAATCTTCCTTATGCTAAACAGTGTTTTGCCTTCTCTTCATCGTCCTCTGCCACCTAACTTACAGAATAAGATTGAGTTCATGTCTGATTCTATTTCAACTCTAAAATAAAGATGTAGGAACAATTATGACTGACAGCAGAGCTAAGGTGTTGAGAAGTGACATGAAGAAAAATTCAGAGGGGACTGGAGAATTGAAGTCCCCAAACAGTGACAGAAACCTTGCAAAGGGGAGTGGGTTTTTTTGTTTTTGTTTTTGTTTTTGTTTTTTTTGAGGGCTTGTGTTGGGTACTTGAACCAATACAATTCTTTCTCAAGAAGAAGGGAGATGCAGAAAATGGAGCATGTAAACACAGCACAAATGCAGAATTATTTGCTAGCACTTAGTCTTGGAGTAAATGCCTTCGTTACTGCTGGCAACTGCCTTATGATCATTTCTTTGCGTGGTTTCTTGGTATACATGACACATGTGGAAGAGTTTATACATGCTGCATATCACTGTTTTAAGGGGCTTGCGCCTCCAGAGGGAGGCAAGCCTGAGACAGCCCCTGCTCTAGTTGTTAGGGGGCCCACTTGAGGACAACATGCCCATCAGCTTCATATGTGTAGAGGGTCTAGGACCAGTCCATGCGTGCTCTTTGGTTAGTGGTTCAGTCCATGAGTCCCCATGGGCCCAGGGTAATTGACTATGTAGGCCTTCTTGTGGTGTCCTTGACCTCTTCAGTTCCCTCAATCCATCTCCTAACCCTTCCACAAGACTCCCCGAGCTTTGCCTAATGTTTGGCTGTGGGGCTTGGCATCTGTTTCCATCGGCTATTGGATGAAGCCTCTCAGATGACAGTTATGGTAGGTTCCTGTCTGTAAGGATAGCAGAGTATCATTAATAGTGTCAGGGGTTGGATTTCTCCCATGGGGTAGGTCTCAAGTTAGGCCAGTCTTTGTTGGTCATTCCCTCAATCCCTGTTCCATCTTTTATCCCTGTACATCTTGTAGACAGGACAAATTTTGGAGCGAGGGTTTTGTGGGTGGGTTGGTGTGCCCCTCCCTCCACTGGAAGTCCGGCTGGGTATAGGATGTGACCATTTCAGTCTCAGTATCCCCAGCTGCTAGGATTCTCAGCCAGGGTCACCTCCATATCTTCCCAGGAGTCTCCCCTACCTCTAGCAGGGCTGCCTTGTCTTACCTCAGCGAAGGAGGAGGCACTTAGTCCGTATACAACCTGATGTTCCAGGGCGGGTCGGTACCTTGTTGGGGGCATGAGGGAAGTGAGTGGGAGAGTGGGGCTTGGAGGAGAGGAGGATTGTGATCAGGATGTAAAATGATCGAATAAATAAATTAATGAAGAACAAAAATGAGCTGTAACGCACACTCTGCTGCGTCCTCGGACTTCAGAGCTCGTTATGGTTAATCTCGGTTGTCAGTTTGACATATCTCAAACCACCTAAAGCACAAACTGCTGAGAACTCTGGACAGGGATTTTCTTGGTCAGGTTATTTGAAATGGGGAGTCCCACTTTAAGTATTGAGGTGCCTTCTAATGCCTCTCCAGGTAGGAAGATGTGGATGAAGGAAACCTTGCTCTTTGCTCCTTGCTTTCTGTCTACTTACCCTCACAACTTACTGGTAAATTCATCTGTCCTGTTGCTGTGGAACTCATTAACCAATACTAGAAGCATGTTTTTTGGGGGGTGGGGGTGGGGGACCAGCTTCAAAAATAAACCGAAGCTCAGCAGTTCTTCAGGAACCTTCCAGGCCTTCAGTGCCAGATTAAGCCCTTTGATGCATGCAGCTTTGTGGACTGAGCATTTGACTCTTGGCTTCTCCAGTGTGAGACAAGCATTGTTGGGCTAACCAACCCATATCCTGAAAGCTGATCTAATAAATTCTCCATATATATTATTGCATATTATATTATTATATATTACGTATTTTATACAATCACTTCTGTTCCCTTAGGAAACCCTAATACAGGACTCAATTTCTGATTGTCACTGTAATATTTCCAAGGTGTTCCTTTGCTTTTCGTGGTTGTTGGGGATCATGGACCAACCACCAGGAAAGCGTCTTTGTGAACATGCTGTAGTACTAGACTGAATGCAAGCAAATCTGATGAATTTGACAGAGGTCTAAAGAGATTGAACAATTTGGTGGCTGCGAAGAAAGAAATTAAAACATGACATCAAAACAATGAAAAAAATGAATAATCAGTGGAAGGAAATTTGGATCATTTTCTAGAAGACAAAGAGTCATGGGGCCTGAATAACCAACCAAACCCGAAGACATTTCTCAAGGCAAGAAGCAGAGGCAGAAAGGAAAGAGGGCTTCTCTTCACAGGAATATGGAGGCAATGCGGCAGCTGGGTGAAGATGAAAAGAAGAAAACAGAAGCGTTAAAGGATAAAGGGAGGATAAGGGAACTGGTACAATAAGATACACATCAAACAAGAACAGAGGGACCACATTAGACAGGATCAGGGGACCCCACCATCACTGAGGTGGTAGACCCAGTGGGCTGTGTCTTGAGATAAGATGATGGCTAGGATGAGGAGCAGGAAAGACAATGGCCTGTTGGCCTGTATAGCTCTATCTAATCAACTTTCATTCACTATTTTTGATTTTTTATTAGCACTTAGGAAGGACAGTAAAGGAGGTAGACTGCTTGCCTGGAAGTAAAAGCAATTCCCAGACAGTCTAGGGACCAAAGGGCTAACTGGGGGTTGCTACAGGGCTGAATAGACTTGCTGCAATTCATTTGTTGCAGAAATTATATAGAGGGCAGTGAACAGAAATAGAGATGCTATGAACAGAGCCCAAGGCAAGTGCAAAAGGCCATTTAATTTCTGCTCTCTGTAGGTAGGGGTGGGGCTGTGGCACACGCGGGAAGGAGTAGACAGAGTGGGGCACCAGTGAGTGAGCCAACTGGAGGTGGACCCCGCTGCTCCACTTCATCTCACACCAGAATCTTAGGATGTATTCATTCCTTCTCAGGCCTCAGCTTTCTCATCAGAGAAATAGGCTTAAGCACACCCTCCCTAGTATCTCAGATTGGTTGGCATATTATAAATACTTTTATATGGTTAGTCTATGAACACGTGCAAATTACGTGATGTATTTTTAAGAGGAAAGGTGGTGTGTTTGTTTTTGGAACCCTTCCAGTTTCCACTGGGGATCATTTATTTCTTTTGAATTAGTCCACTCTGTGCCTCAGAACACTGGATTTTATCTCCAGAAAACACCGAGTATTCAGTATTCAATAAATACAAATCAATAGATACCTATGAAGAGTCTAGCGCATGCCAGGCACTGTGCTTGCCATTAGACTCAGCAGTGCATTGAAAGCACTTTCATCTTGTTGGAGTTCATAGTCTAGAAAAAAAAGATAGTACTTACTAGAAAGTGATGCCTTGGTACAAAAGTGTGTTGCAGAATGTGGTAGAAAGATAGGGGAGGCTTGGAGAAGCCAGGGGCAGAACCCCAGGGCACATCTGCTGTGAGATCAGTAAGAGATGATCTCTAAGAGAGGGTGAGGGAAGACAGTGTTTGCTGTGGCTGAGCCTGAGCTTGTCATAGGCACATTAGAGTGGTCTGTAAGTTAGGAAACAGAAAGATAGCTCCTGTGGGTGAAGCCTGAGTTAAGGACAAAATGGGGAGAGATAAAGAGGGACATGTGATGTGTGGTCAGATGTCAAAACCATTAGAGGAATTTGGGACACAGGGGAAAGTACTGGAGTTTGAACACATTACAGCTTTTCTGGAATAAATTGCACTTAGTCATGATGACTTGTCCTCTTTCTATATTGTTAGAGTGGGCTTGCTAATTTGGTGATGGTTGTGTGTGTGTGTGTGTGTGTGTGTGTGTGTGTGTTTACTGTAATGTTATGGTCTATTTGTAGTGGTAAGATAGTGCTGGCCCCGTGGAACAAGCTGGAAATGTCCTTCGCAGGTATTAGTTTTATGCTATTGTCTCTAACAGATTAACACAACTTTAGCAGCTTCAAACAACAAAACCAAGCTAGATGTGGTGGCGTGTGTCTATAATCTCAGCACAGGATAGGCTAAAGAGGAGGACAGTCCTAGGCCAGCCTGGACTATACTCTGAGTTCAGCCAGACTATAGTGACCTCCAGTGCTGACTGGGATTTGTGAGACAGTGCCTCAAAAATGCAAACCCAGAACTATCAGCAGCAGTACTTCCACCAGTGCCACCGCCTTCACCATCACCATCACTACTTCCAGCACCACCATCATCACCATCACTGTCACTACCATCATCACTACCACCATCACTACCTCCATCAGCACCCCCATCACCACTGCCTTCACCACCACCATCACTACTTCCAGCACCACCATCATCACCATCACTGTCACTACCACCATCACTACCTCCATCAGCACCCCCATCACCACTGCCTTCACCACCACCAGCACCATCACCAGTACCCCCATCACCAGCATCACCACTGACTGAAACAGTAAAAACACATTATCTCAAAGTTCTTGGGGCCCAGAGTTTAGTGATTTTTAACTGAGTAAAATAGTGGTGTTGGTCAAGCGGAGTTCCTTCTGAGGCTCCTCATTTTCTCCAGCTGCCAAAAGCCACCCAGTTCTTCCACTCCTGACCCAGTGCTCCTCCTGACTATGTATAAAAGCCAGCCACATAGTGCTCTCAGCATCTCACTCAGTCTACTCCCCACATTCCTCTTCCTGGTAGAACTTCATCATCGGGTCCACCTGGGTAACACAGAACACTCTCCTACTTTCTGTTTGCAAACTCCCCTATTGTGGTTAATTTAAAGGCATGGCCTAATAAATGTTTATTATTATTCTATAATCACTATGCCAGTATTTCCTAGCATGCTATCAATCAATAAAAACACAGACACATGTTTTAAAAAAGCCTTGGTTCACCTGGGGCAAGTAAGCTTTTACTCCCCTAAACTACCTCCCATTTCTCCCCGCCCCTATCCAATGCCATCTGTTTCTAATAATTTCTATCAAGCTACCTCCTGTCCATAATCCCTAATACTTGCTAATGTTCATCATCTGGGCCGAATCCTCCATCCACACCAACCATGTGCTTCTTACTCCATGTAAACCATGGTGGCCTTCTTCTCCTCCACTCCTGTCTTCTTCCCAGTATCCTCTTCTGGTCTCTCTGACTGCTTCCCTTCCCAAGAACCTCTTTGTCCCACAAGCCTGTGAACTTTTGCCACACCTACCTTCCTCTGGTCCTGCTCAGGTAACTGCTTACTTATTAGTCTAACAGGGAGGCAAGGTTAAATGTCAATACTTGGGGTACACGACAGTCTGCAGTAGGAATGCCATTTCCAGGTCTGTCTCTATTGATGGACTTTTCCCTTGTGAATCATCTTTTTCAGTTTGTATGTCTGAGAACATTTCACTGGGAGCCAAACATTTAACCCTTCAGGCTCTTGGGTGCTGAAGTTTTGTACATACTTCTTTAAATGTTCCTGCGCTATGTTCTAAGCAACAGTTAGGGATCAAATAGTGTGATCCTTTGAGGCTTGCCTTTGAATTTAGTTAAGTGAGACCAGCCAATATTTCGCATAGGGCTAATTTGGCAATGTTCTCTTGAGTAGCACTTCTTAAGTCCTGATGTTTTGCAGGGTTCTCTGATCTAATTGTTGGGAATATAAACAAGTCCCAGCCCTGGGCAAGCTGCAGGAATTCTTTATTCTGCTTGAGCTCTTCTGCCTCTTGATTAGCTGCACTCAGTGCAGGTGGCCTCTGCATCTTCGGGTTTCATGTCTGCAGATCTATTCATCCTTGGATTCTTAACAAGTTGTGTTTATATAATGATCTTTAGTTTCCCTTTTATTACTCCCTAAACACTTCAACATAACAATGATTCGCACAGCATTTGCTAATATGTGAATATTAGCATTGAAATATGTATAAGTAACCTAGCAATGAGTTAAGCGTACTAGAGCATGTGTGTGGGTTGTTCTCAAGTGAACTATGCATTTTACACATTGAACTTAAGCATCCTTAGATATTGGTGTTTGTGGGATTTCCTGGAACCAATTCACTGTAGAGACCAAGGAGCAACTCTGTTCAGTCACATATCCAAGGGAAGTCCTTTGTAGAGTTCCACAGATCTCTCACTGAGCAAGTACATTGTATTAGTCAGTGTCCTGCTACTATAACAACAAAACCTGAGACAAACAACTTATGATGGGGGAGGGTATTCAATTTTCTGAGGGTTTTAAAGGTTCAGTCCATGATCTTTTGGTTCCATTGCTTTGGGCCTGGAGCAAGACAGAATATCATGGTGAGAGAGTATCATGGTGAGAGAATGTTATGGTGGAGAGTGTCATGGTGGGAGAGTGTCATGGTGGGAGAGTGTCATGGTGGGAGAGTGTCGTGTCATGGTGGAACAGTGTCATGATGAGAGAGTGTCATGATGAGAGAGTGTCATGGTGGGAGAGTGTCATGGTGGGAGAGTGTCATGGTGGGAGAGTGTCATGGTGGGAGAGTCTCATGATGAGAGAGTGTCATAGTGAGAGAGTGTCATGGTAAGAGAGTGCCATGGTGAGAGAGTGTCATTATTGAGCAAAGCCACTCAGAGCATGGAGGCCAAGAAGAGGAGAGAAACGGAGCAAAAGGCTGCAGTGTTCCCTTCATAAGCACAGACCTTTGAGGAACATTCTAGATACAAACTCTACCACCTGTTCTCTCTGATAATTTGCTCAATAAGATCTAGCTGCTTTGGGTTCCCTCAAACACATAATTCCATTTCTTCACTTCAAGTAAATCTCTTTACCTGAGAAATTTCCTTTTCTGGGTCTGGGACATATTTAGTGCCCATTTATTTTGTTCCTTTTTTTTTTTTTTTAAATTGTACGATGCTTGAAAAAATTTTTTCAATAGACTGTTTGGTTTCTGTTGTTTCATAAGTGTGGTAATTTGACTCATCTTTACCTTACTCATAAAATATTTTAGGAGAGGCCATGAGAGCAGGAGAGCTGTCCCTGCCCTTCACCAGCTACAGTACTTGGGAGAATGGG
This sequence comes from Acomys russatus, assembly GCF_903995435.1. Classification (NCBI taxonomy): domain Eukaryota; kingdom Metazoa; phylum Chordata; class Mammalia; order Rodentia; family Muridae; genus Acomys; species Acomys russatus. The sequence continues at coordinate 62,923,727 of NC_067142.1, read as the reverse complement.
CCCTATACCTCCCCTGTGCAGCACAGTACAGCTGACCCTGGTGGCAGTTGCGCAGAGCCGAACCTGAGGGTGTGGACTCAGGAGAGCTGGTCCTGCTGCTTGCCAACCGTGGCACTGGGTGACCTAACCAGGGAAGTGCTAGAGAGTTCATCCTGGTGCTGTGGGTACAGGAGAGCTGGCAGACCGATCAACTCAGTAACAGATCCAACTCAGTCCAGACACAGGCTTTTGAGTTGGCCCACCCTAACATCCATCCCATCTCCAAACTGCTGGAACATGGGAAGGGGATGGTCCTGCAGATCCAAAGCTACAGGATCTCCATGACACATGGCAACATCAGATATCCAAGAAGAGTCCTGGTGAAAATCCAGTATTGACAGTGTAGCAGAAGCCAGAGGCCTTGAACCAGACCAGTGACTCATTGCAAGAAACATTTGCAGGTAAAGATATATGGAAAAAAGTGTACACTATGGGACACACTGTGACATACTAGAGCTTCCATGACAAAATATTTTTGTGTGTGATATTTTGTTTTTTTTTTTTTTTAATTTTAGTTTTTAAAATTTTCTTTTTGGGGGAGGTTGCAAGAGTGGAGGGAAGCTACAAAAAGGGATAAGGAGATGAGTGAGATTGGGATGCATGATGTGAAATGAACAAGAATCAATAAAAAGTTCAACAAATCATGAGATTACTAAGATACTTCATTTAAAAAGGGATCTCAAATTCAAAGGAACAGTGCTGTGGCTGTAAGGAATGAAGCTATAGAAGCCTGGAGAAGGTTAGGGAGGATTAAAATACCCTCAGTGCGCCTAAACTCTGCATAGTCAGCTCATCCTGCTGCATGTCAGAAGTGCACACTGGGTCCTGCTGAAGGCTGGCATAGAGCTGGACAGGGGAGTCCTAGCTACATTGGAAGCTGCAATACGAACCTTGCTCATAGTTATAGGGAACCAAGTGCTCATGGGCTTCTGGTCATAGTGTGTTTGCCTGGTTTCCTTGAAGGCTATTTCTGCCCATGTTTCCAAGGAAACAGGCCCAAGTCCATGGGGCCTCTTCACATCTAAACATTAACCCATGACTGAGACACGAAGTCATCTTGTCATGGCTCACATATTCCTCTTATGATGATGCTTAATTCTGCATCAAAAGGACTTTTCTCCCCTTAAGATAATTCAGATTTTTCTGGAGTGGAGAGATTCCAAAGATAAGAAATAAGAGTCAGGACCCTTCCTGTGCTGCACAGGAACTGAAAGTCCAATGGGATGAGTGTCCCTGGTGACTGCCCTTGGGGGGCTGGGGGAAGGGATGGAAATGGCTATCAGGAGAACGAGCCTCTCTCCCAGGCCTGGAATTCTTATTTCAAGAGTCTGTCCAACAAGCCCAGAAGATGTTAACCCATTTCTCCTTGGGCCTCATATCATTTCCTTCATGGTTTCTTTTGACCAAGGCAGGATCCGTAGGATCTAAGTGGAAGGTGTAGCCTGGGTGGTCCTGCTGCAATTGCTGAGGCAGCTCTCACCTCCCCAAGCGCCCGTGAAGGTCTTTGTTTCAGGGCAAACTGTAATTGCTCCTGTAACAATGACAGATTGCTGCAGAGATGACAGACTTCAGGTGTCATCTCTGTGAACACAACATGGAATGATATGGGCACAGATGTGTCCAATGCTTCTGCTCAATTGACTGTAATGCCAAATATAGGTCAGAGCACTCACCAGGCATGCAGTCAGTATTCACTGAATGCGTAAGCTGAGAGCTTCAGAAGTGCCATGGCCCTGGAAAGGACCACACTCGCAGAGGTGGTACCGGCTGTGTGTATAAACAACATATCATACAACATTGAAAATAACTTCATGTGCCACAGTGAGTTCTCCAACCTGGGGAGACTTTCTCCTACAGAGCACAGAGTTGTAAAGTTTTCAATTATCCCAGCTCCCAAGTTACAGGAACAGGGATTTCTTAGTTCCACCTTCATCTTTCACAGTGGACCTCTGAAGCAATATTTGTTTTTCCTGTTCATGGGATGTTTCCTGCACTTTTGAATCTCACCTCCCTAAGAGGAAAGCCAGATATTTGTGTTTTTACCTTCTGGACCTCTCCATAGATCAGTTCTACTGATTATGGGCACTAATGGGAGAGTCTGGTGAGAAGAGAGGCAAAGGAAGAAATAGGGACTGTAGGCCATTTTCTGAACAGTGTGACCTTTGGGCCCTGAGGCTTCCAGGGCCAAACATCAGCGGTGTGGTGTGGTCCAAGCATCATGCCTGGCCCTGATGCTTCTAAACCTGGCCATCTGGGTGATTTTATGATCCAATTATATATTTTAATAATTGTTTTTCCTTGACTAAAGTAGCCAGAATGTTCTGCTGTTTGGAACTGGGGACCTGATAGACACAACTCCCGATTGCCCATTGTTAAGGGCTAATGCTTCCTGCATCTGTGGCTGCAAATCAAACTCATTTCTACTCCGACAGAAAGAGAGATTTCTGAGGAGTTCCTGGGTCAGAATGAGCTAACAAGTCCCAAACCTGCATGGAGGAGTGAGCGAGAATCTGACTCCTAAAAATCTCCCTTATAGTTTATGAGCTCTCTGGTCTCTGGAAATTTGCCCCATTAGCTTGTTCCTTGGCCCGTGTCACCTCTTTTCCTCTAAGGACACCTGTATGCCAAGGCTTGAGATGTGTGACCTTCTGGGATCTATTTTCTCTCATTTCAGTCATCAATTTGTAGACATCCCTAGTGTGTGAATTGCTCGCCTTTTCCTCTTCCCCACGGTTGCTGTCCTGGCATTGCATTCGTCTTCTGGTTTAACTCCCGGCCCTCAGCCCCAACAGATTTCAGGCCATTTACCAGGATACCAAGTTCTATCGCATCCTTTCCTAATTGTAGTGGCTCAAATAAGGTCGTTCATGCATTTGAATACTTGGCCTCCAGTTGGTGAAACTGTTTGGGAAGGACTAGGAGGTGTGGCCCTGTTGTAGGAATTGTGTCGTCAAGCGTGGGCCTCTGGATCAGGATGTGAGCTCTCAGCTGGAGCTCCAGTGCCTGCCTGCCTCCCTGCTCCCGACCATGATGGTGGTCTTGGATTTACTCTCTTGAAATGGTAAGCTTCAACAAACCCTTCCATCTACAAGTTGCTTTGGTTGTGGTATCTTCACAGGAATAGAAAAGTAAGTGAGACATTCATCCAGGAGAAAATCCTTCCATGGCGAATGAGTCTCCGAGCTCCACTGTGGTCTTGACACTGTGAATGTTTTCAACAATGTTTCTACTCTCGTCTCACTTCCTGTGTCCTGCCACCCAGCAGCCTCCAAACACCAGGATCACATCGTGGCCTCACATGACTGTCTCTTCCTGAAAGGTCCTATATAACATTGTGCATTTGGCACACACTTACTCATTCTTCAAGATGGGGTGAGAGTAGCACCATGGGGAAATGCTCTTTCCTTTGTAGGGAAATGTGGCACTCCTCTTTGTTTTCCCAGGGGGCCTTTCTCTAGGATTGCACTTCTGTGTTGATGTGGTTGTTATTTACACAGATACCTACCCACTCAGTGGAGAGAGAACACGTGAGAGCCAGAGTCCTCTTCACCTCCCTGTCCATAGGACTAAAACCCCGTGCCTGACACTTGAGGTCTCTACAGGTGTTTATGCAATTAATTAGTCACCAACGTAAACAATGACAGGAGAGAACCGCAAAGACATTTGTAGCTCTCGTCCCCCAAAGGGAACTGCTATTAGAGATTTATTGTGTGTGCAAATACTTTGCTCACATGTATGTATTTACACCATGTGTATACCTGGTGCCCAAGAAGGCCAGAAGAAGACCTCTGACTCCTTAGAAGTGGAGTTTCAGACATTTATTAACTTTCATGCTTGTGCTGGGAACTGTACCTAAAAATGGATAAGTTCTCAATCATTTCTGTTGCTCCTAGAAAGTGTATTAAAGTCACACAATTAGACGCATTATTAGCCATAGCTGTCCCTTCTCATGGGCTGCTAGAAGGATTTCATCCCACACAGCAGCCTAGAGGCGGGCCCAGAGAGGGGAAGGAAGCACCTGCTTACACACACCTAGGTATCTGGGATAGCAGTGAGCACAGAGTTCACGAATGGTTCGACAGTAACTAATAGCTCAGTGTTGGCATCTAACAAAACGACGCTTCCTTCTTTTCCTACATAAGCAATGATTTTAAGTTGAGGATGTTCAAAATGGCTGGAAATTGGGGAGGGGGTCGTGTTTCAGACACCATGTGCATTTCAAAGTTACTGCTACTGTGGGTGGCCATCACCGCTATCAAGTACGGTGGCAGAGGCAAGCCGTTGCCAACCCCCCTCCAGCTGAAGCAGAGGTGCAGAACTGAAGGTGGGACTACTTTCACACGGGCACACAAATCTCTTAGAGGAAAGGAAATTACACTCGGAAAGCAAACAAATTTAGAGGGAAGCAGGTAATCACTCACATTCCAAAAAATACCTTTCCCTGTACAAAAGAATCTCCCACAGGGAGCTTTTAGATGGGAAATGCCTTGGGAGCGCTTGAAATACCATTGAGTTCATAAGGAATCGATTAAGAACTAATTCTTTTAGAAAGCAATCTATTGCACAATGGGGCCCCTCCGAACAGCAGCTCCAGTCTTTGCCTTGTTCTCGCATTTCTGTTGTCATTAGAAGCCTCTACAGAGTAATAATGTGCAAAGAAGAGAGTGCATTGTTAGAACTGGGAGACCTGGCTTTTGAGCTGGTTTTTGGCCACGCTGGCTGAGCCCAGGCAAACATCACCCTGTGGTCATAGATGGAACTAGAACCAGCAATCTTAAGAGTAAGAAGCAAAAACCGGAGTAAAAGTGTGCAGTGGCCCATAACATAGATGATCCGTTGCACATGTTCGCATTTTCTACAACTGCCATAACAAATGACCACAGGTTGGATGGCTTAGCCAGGTTGTCCAGGGTGGCTAGAGAGTAGACATCCTAGGCCAACATGCCGACAGCTGACCCATGCCTCTCTTCTATCTTCTGGTGGCTTGTTGACAATCCTTGGTGTACCTCGGCTTCTATTGAGTCACCAAGTCTCTGCATCCATCATATGCTATTCTCTTTGTGTGCACATCAGTATGAATCTCGCTTGACCAATTGTATTTACAATGACCCTGTTTCCAAGGAGGGTCACATGCTGAACTACTGGGGTTAGGACTTAGGCATCCAAGTTTGGAAGCAGACACAACTCAGGCTGACAGTTTACTGTTGGTCTTAAGTCACTGAAATGATTTGTTGCTGTTGTTAAATATTTTGGGTGGCTTTTTTTTTTTTGGCTGAGATGTTATTAGATGAAATGTGTTTTTATAGAAATAACAAGCCATAAAGAGAAACCCTTGCATATAGAAACTAAGGGAAAGAGGAAATTTTAATAGGATAAAAACTGAGTAGCAACTTGTACAGCAGCTCCAGTGATTTTTTTTTTTTTAATACTTCGCTATCTTCTTTGCTACATTACTGAAAGCCTGCGCCAGCATGTGACAATTAATGAGAGAAATAACCCGCAGGTAGCTCTACGGGTGTGCTACTGCCTCTTTTAGGTATCTCAGGTTATCTGAGCTTTTTCCAAGTAGCCTGGCTGATCTCGGCTTCTTCCAGGGAGCTTGGCTGGTCTGGCCCTCTTTTAGGCAGGTCTACTTGTTGGATGTCTTCTAGGCAGTTAGTTTAGTTTGTTTGAGACGGTCCTTCCGGCTTCGAAATGCTTGGGAGTAGGAGGCTAACGAATCTAGTCTGTTTCAGGGGTTTCCTGAAGCCTGTGAGTTGTTTACTTCCTCAGCTTAATGAGCTCCCCTGCAAGATGGCGGGCTCTGCCTCAGGAAATCGCTACCAGATTTTGCCAGGTAGAGGAGTACACGGAGGCATGGTACTGGTATACTACAATTTATTCTTTGCAGAGAGATTCCTTAAGATGGGGTCAGTGCTCTGCCTCAGGGCCCTGGCAAACTAGTCAGGAGAGCAAAGAATCTGTCATTCCTTTCCAGGTATTTAAAAAAAAAAAAAATTCATTCCAAAGAAGGCTCACCGGTGCTGCTGTCCTGAAGACTCTGTTACTATTGGATACTTGGAGGCTTTAAGGTCAGAGGCTAGAAGAAAAGATGGGGATGTAACTATTTGCACTTTGGTCCCTACACAGAGATCCTGGGACACCACAGAAGATTGGTTGTAGTACCGATCCTGTTTGTTCTTACCTCTCCATACCTATTGCAGTTGATAATGGCCTTCCAAACTATATTATGGTATAGGTATTTTAAACCTGCTTTGACCTGAAAGCACATGCCTTTGTCTTTGTGCTGTTCTTGAGGCCTCTGCCATGGCCAGCAAGGCATCAAGCCCCGATAAGCTGCTGGAGGAAGAGACACTCCAAGCAGAGGCAACTGGTGGGGAGTCATGTTTGCTTCATGATCCAACTTATGCATGACCCACAGATGCTTACAGATATCTGGGTAAGCCCAGCTGATGTTAGCAGAGCCTAGCTTAGGTGGGCAGAATGGTCCAGGTAAGCCCAGCAAACACTGCAGAATCTTAAACTTGTGAAGTAAAGTAGTTCTTTTGGAGGGGTGGTGGTGGTGGTGGTGGTATTTTTGTGGGGTGGTTTTGTTGTAAGCCACTTGGTGAAGTAGCTTGTTATGTTTCAAAAGCTTTCCAATATGGATATTTCCCAAGGATTTTCCTTCTAGAGCCTGGTACTATTAGCTGGGCTAGGTCAGTTTTCTAAACAGGTTATCTTGGAGAACTTGACTAGGATGTGGTATGCATCACCAGCCTTGGATTTCTGTCCTTTGAAAGCACAGGCTTTGGGATTTAATTGAAAGTACTAGCAGTACTACGTAATATAAAACTCACAGCGTCTTCTCACAATAAAGATGCATTTCCCTCCCATGTTGTAGTCTGTGGAGTTTTTATGCCTCACATGACGTCTGTGATCAGCAGCAAAGAGGGCTGAGGGCTGGCTAAACTTAGCTGGCTCAGCTGAGATGGCTTGTTTCAACTCCACGTGGTGACTCATCTTTCAGGAAATTAGTTTGAACTTGACCATGCTTATGTATACCAGGGAGATTCAGAGGCTGGGCTGGCTGCCTTTATGTTGTCCAGTTATCTGGCAAAATATTATTTCTGTGAGAGTGTGTCCTGAAGAGATCAGGAAAAAAAGGGGGGTGGGGTTGGTGTGCTGAGGAAGAAGTTTATCCTCCCCAGCATGGGTTTGAGTCGAGGAAAGGGATAGAGAAATAGAAGATTCTCTGGCTTTACATTGAAGGCTTGAGCGGGAGCACCAGTCTTCCTCCCACAATCCTCTGGCTCCGAGGCCTTTACACTATATAAACGACCAGCTTTGCCAGATCCCCAGATTACAGAGCACACCAGGACTCCTCAGACCTCGTAACTCCATGAGCCGAGATTGATAACACGTCTGCCTATATGTGTATATTTATGTTTACAGTTTATTGGTCTGTGCATATACTCATCTGTAGATTTATATACATGTATATACATTCCATGTCTCCGTGGAACCCTGATGCATGGTCCCAGGCTCCTTCCTCTAAGTCTCCTGCCGTATTCTCTGCAGTCATCCCTGAGACACAGAAAGAGAATAAGTAGCGACAATCTGGTGAGGCTTGTCTTAGGCGCCAGTTGGGGGTGGCATTAATCACCCTCCCCTCATTCCATCGGTGACAGTCTAGACGTAAGAGAGTTAAGATCATGATCTAGCAACACGTCAAAGAGAGAGAGAAAAAAGAGATGGATGCTGCCGAGAAACAGCAGCCCAGGCAACTGCATTCACCCAATACTTGGCTAACTTGACTTCTCTGAAGTTATTTCAATCGCTGACAAAGCAGGAGAGATAAAAGCACTGCAGAGGATTTCCACGAGGACGGAAGGAGATCCTTTCTGCAGTGTGCCTTGTAGGGGACCTGGCCCAGAAGAAGTGGTAAAAATGCTAGTTCTTCTTCTGAGTGCTGTATGAAAGTGAGACTATCTGGGGAGGTCAGGCTGGGGAACGTAGCCCCACGTTGGTTGGTTGTGCAATCGATGACCAAGAGGAGTCACTACAATCCCTCTCTTTATTCTGACATACAGCCTGGAGGAAACTGAGGCATCTCAGTGCTATTTCACTCTGCTGTTGCTTTTGAGACTCAGACTGTATCTGGCTTAGCAAGGAAAGTGGGGAGATAGTTCAGCATAGGCATATATAAAAATTGGGTACATTTCTGAGGAGAAGTTTGAAAAAGATTTTTAAATTTTAATTTATTTGCAAGTTGTTATAATAAAGATTATTTTAAAAGAAAAACGCTTTATAAATAAAATGAAACCAGCTGAAAATTAGTATATTTAAAAATTGTCATTAATGTGCTGCAATAGTTATAAAAATGATCTTTCTACAAGAAAATGTTTTGTTATCTGAAGACAAAACAATTACTAAAGAAATATACTGGCATAACGTAATGATAGTTGGCCCCTAACAGAAAAGGTATCAACAATATATTTTGGGTTTAAAAGCACATTAAAATAGCTAAGTTGTGAAGCCAACCTAGGAGTCCAACACTAGAAAGATGGATAAGGTGTGTTGTACACACACAATACGATTTTCTCAGCCATGAAGAACTAAGTTTTGCTGCTGGCAGAAAAATGGATACAACTGTAGATAATTGTATTAAGTAATTTAAACTAGTCTTTAAAAAATGTATCTAACTTAGGGAGCATGAAGGAAGAGAGAGTGGAGAGAGTGTAAGAGCTAGTTGAGCATCTGCTGTGAAGATAGTATCTTTTATAAATGACAGGGAAGCTGGTCACCTAAATAAGAATGGTCCCACTGGGCTAGTTGCCACGCCAACATCGATGAAGGAAATCTCATAAGGCCATCCACCTCGATGAAGAGCTACAGTCAGTCAATGGCTGTAGAGAGAGGGAGGGTCAGACTTGCCCAGGGATGAGGTCCCTGATAGGTTATTCAGTCCTGAGTGGTCAGTCCTAACCACATTTACATATGAGCCCATATATATATATATATATATAAAATGAATGGATGCAGAAATCATGTAACAGCACTCATGTATGAAATTCTCAAAAATTTACAAAAGTTAAAACTGTTGGCAAATATTGTATCTTTCATCTGTGGTTCCCAGATTTTATATAAATAAACAAATTCATCATCCTTTCTGTCTCTGTCTCTGTCTCTGTCTCTGTTTCTGTCTCTCTCTCTCTCTCTCTCTCTCTCTCTCTCTCTCTCTCATACACACACACACACACACACACACACACACACACACACAGAAATATGCACACATGACATGAAAGTAGAATTAAAACTGTCTGCGTGGACAGTGGACAAAGGGAGCTGACAGGAGGAGGGCGGGGCCTGGAGAAGGGGGAGAGAGGACAGAGGATGCTAGGATACAACATACAGAACACAATATATGCAAGTATACAAATTGGAGCAAACAAAGAATTGATACAAATACATTAAAGAGGCACCTGGGCTTCAGAGTGATTTGAGCACGACTTTAAAATTCTGTTTTATTGTTTTAAACTTTTAAGCACACAGCAATGGGTCATACAATGTGGCAGAACAGAAACTACCCAACCATGGTTCATTAATCACAGTATTGCTTATTTTCAATTTCTGGTTTGAATACAGGAATATCTGGACCCACAAGTGATGAAAGATAGAAGTCTCTTCAAATGGCTTAAAGGATCCTGAGTTGTTACCAAGTCATTGGTAAGACACCAAGCTCCTTTTTATATACAGTGTCTCTTTAAAGCACAAGTAATGGGATTTTATTACTTTGCCTTGTAGATAGGTGATAGTGACTCTCGGTTGGGTGTCTCATTAGGTTTGGTGTTTTGAGCTCTGTCCTGGTAGCACTTCCTTTCTCCTATGACTCACCGGATGTCTAGAAGTCTGATGATACTCCAGGAAGAAGTCTGATGAGGCAGCCCTATGGAAAGCCAAGCCTCAGGCCCAGACACACATATCTTGGTGCATGAAGTCAGTTGGAGGGTGGGGAACAGCAATGCCCGATTCAGATGGGCTGCACATGGAAGCACATGGTGGAGTCCTGGATTCCTCCCTCCTGACTTAACTGCCAGCTTCTAGGCAGGTATTTGCTGCCAACAGTCCACCCAATAACCTTGTGAAGCTATCTGCTATTCCAAATGAGTAAGCATAGTTCTGGATAGATTTTCTACCCATTCTTGCTTTTCTAGATGTCTCACATTCTTACATTTGTATGCAAATGCCGCCATTTTTCTCCCAATGTCATTATTTTTCACATTCGAGGCTTCATCCAGCTCTCTTCTTTTATGTCTACTCTGGGTTAGACTCAGGTCAGTTCCCATACTGCTCCCCACAGCTCGTCTTTATACACCCTGCCGAACAAACACCTCAAACATCACTTTACTATGTCCCTTATCTCTAGAGCAGTGGCTTCCTGCTACTGTTGCATCAAGGCCACCTTAAGAATACTGGAGTCAATAATGTGGTGATGCCTAGCTTTCAACTAAAACTTTTTTTTTTCTTTGTTTGTTTGTTTGTTTGTTTGTTTTATGTCTAAGGATAAGTCTGATGCCCAGGGTGAAACATATAAGTGGACACAAAGAAGCTCCATTTTTCCTTTATGCCAACTCAGGGGCTCAGTAAGTACTTCTTGAAGTGAGAAAAGACATTTGGATAATATTGGCAGCTATACTGAGAATGTACCTGAATGCTGCTGATTGTAGCGACTGGAAGTGTTCTTTCCAGAGACCTTGTCTAGGGTAAAGTTGGAATTCTCGCTTTAACAGCAATGAATTAAGAGACAATTTCTACAAAGAGAGTTCCAGGAAAGCCAGGCCTACACAGAGAACCCCCCCCCCCCCATCTTGAAAAACAGAGGGGCGGGGAGAGAATTTTAATGTAGATTTAAGATCAGTATTGGAGGCGGGGCTTAGGAAAATTACTATAATATGGGTCCTAGAGTGGGCATAGGTTTTACAATAGAGTTGCATTTAAATATCCCTCTCTCTCTCTCTCTCTCTCTCTCTCTCTCTCTCTCTCTCTCTCTCTCTCACTCTCTCTCTCACTCTCTTTCTCTCTCTGTGTGTGTGTGTGTGTGTGTATGTGTGTGTGTGTGTGTGTGTCTTTGTCTCTCTGCCTCTGTCTCTGTCTGTATTTGTCTCTTTCTGTTTCTGTCTGTCTCTCTGTCTCTGTCTCTCCATCTCATACACACACACATTATACAGGTCTGCAAGACAATGAGATAAAAAAAAAAAAAAACAGGTTGAAAAAAAGGTCAAGTAATCCTTATCATCCATAGGCCATAAGGAGGTTGAAGCATCTTTTGACTATAAACATGGTCCTTGCTTTGTTTGTGATATTCTCTTGATTTTTTTTTTTTAATTTTCAAGATAGGATTTTTGGCTATCCCTGGGCTCACTTTGTATACCAGGCTGACCTTGAACTCACAGAGATCTGCCTGCCTCTGCCTCCCAGGTGCTGGAATTAAAGGTGTGTGCCACCATGCCTGGCTTGATTCTTAGCCAGCAGAGACGAGAGGTTTCTTTTTCACATCATGTTCTCATAAGTTTCCTTATGCTTCTAAACTGCCTTAGCACCTGAAAACATAACAACTTCCTTTAAGCATCATAATTTGCTCATAATCAGCCACTATTTTTTGGCAGGGGGGGGGTAACTAGTAGCTGTAATTGTTAACTGTCCTAAGATTCAGTGGCCAAAATCAAATGTTTTATTGTTTTCATATGCTTATGCTGGACTCGGCTCTGCCAGACAGTTTTCATGCTGATCTCTCTTGGGTTCTCTGGGTAGGTAGAGGTAGTGAGTGGAGTTCTAGCTGGGATGTTGGATCTACTAGGCCTCTCTTTCTTTTCACATCAGTCTCAGGATTTTTTCCTGTCTGCATAGACTCTCCATTTCATCCTAAAGGGTTCTCTCTCAACTGTGACAGCGAGGCTTCTTATACAGAAGGGCAACATCTGTAAAGGTGAAGAAAATGGTGGCTTTCAACCACACATGCCTCCCATGAGCCAGCGGAGTGTCAGTTCCCCCAGATTCTGCCATGTCATTGCATCAAGTCCCAGGGGCATTGGAAGAAGGATCTGCAGAAAGTGACAGACATGGGGGTTGTGGCTCACTGAGGCCACCTTCATGCGTCATGGTCTTCTCATATGGCAAACCCCTCACCTCTGCAAGCCTCATGCTACATGGAATCAGCTGCAAGTCCAGGGATACAAGCCAAAATGGTTGAGAACCCCCCCCCCCATAATGTGCACTTCTTTGGGGAGAAAGATCAAGAAAGAAACATCCATTTGTCTTCCAGTCACTAAGGTAGAGTAGTGAAAGGGTCAGAAAACTACAACCATTGCTCGTTCTGAAGAAGAAAGAAGGAGATTACAGCGAATCTGAAATCCTGAATGGCACACCTTCCGATTTCTTCCACTTAAGGCAAGGGACATTCCATGTCCAAACTTTGCTCTTGTTTTCTGGGATTATTCCTCTCAGCTCTTGGTTTCAACTTCTGGGCTCTGGGTCTTGGCTCTGAGTCATTCTTCCTGAGCCTAAAGAATGGTATGTGCTTTCAAGTGCATGACTCTAAGCCTCCTTCTTGCTCCACAGGAAAAGGGAGGGCAAACCTCAATTAACCATCTCTCTTCAGAGTCATATTCTTTTGTAGCTGCCTCGGGCCTTGAGTCACAGGTTAGCCCTGTGATCTGCTTTAACCAGTGGAATATTCCAGAAGTTCCAGCTGTAAGTCAAAAACTTGAGAGGACCAGATAGCTTCTGACTTTGTGCTTTGGTGTAACCTAACCCCCATGTGAGGTATCTATCTCCCTCTCTGAACTGACTCCAAGGACAGTCCACACTGGGGGAGGCGGGGGTGGGTGGAAAAATTGTGCGGAGGGAAACTCACCAAAGCCCCCTGGGAAAGTCTCTAGGTAACTTCCCACCAAGTGCCATCTGATGGCCAGCACACAAGAGAAGGAAGAGCCCCCAAAGACCTTCCCATAGGACACAGTGAACAAGTGGAATTATGGGAGAAGAAAGCAGCTGTTATTTGAGGCTATTGATCTGAGATGCTTTTGTTCTTTGCAAATGGATGATCAAAACGTATATATGTGTTCATTCCAAGTTATGTGTCTGATATTGTTAGGCCCAAGTGGATGGAAAATTCAGTATAACACAGATCCCCATCTCCATCCTGTTGATATATGCTAGTGAGAAATCTTGGCAAATGGAATTATTTTAATTTTGTATTTTAAAGATAAAAGGTTTCTGCATGGAATGGATTTTGGGTGACTCTTTTATGTGAGAGTAATAAATCACTCAGATTGGTTGTATTTTTCATTTCCTTCAAGTTAGGGTTTTTAAAATAGTAAAGCACACCTGAGCTTTTGCAAATATAATTCAATTTAACAAATATTTTCTGAGTGCTCACTATGTGCCTCCTTTTATGGATTTTTCAAATCTGTGTCCTCAGGTGAGATTGGCTCCAGATCAGGTGCTGTTTTCCATCTGACATCCATTAGCTTGTGTGGGCATTATTGTCTTGAGTTACTCTGGGATCCTGTTTTTGCCTGTTAGCATATATTCTTGTACTGTTATATCTCCCCTGGCTGTTTTCTTATTGCTTCAGGAGGAATTACATTCAGTTGTTCAGTTTCTAAATGACCCAATTAGCAATACTTTCCCCAGTCCTTCTTTATAATCCTCCGGCTCCACTTGGACTCCCTCCTCATCAGCCCTCTCTTCCTCTCTGAGTTTTACTCAACATTCTGCTAACGAGTTCATGTTCCATTGTTGGCCCTCCATGGACTGCTGCCCAGGCATCTGGAAGTCTCTCTGCCTTAATTATTGGGGAAGGGTGTCTCTTCCCATCATTCCTTGCTAGCTAGCTCTGACTCTCCAGTCGCTTACTTCCCATGTGTCTTGTTCTTACAGGAACAGAAGCTGTAAAGCAGGAAGTTGCCTGGGAGAGCACACAGTTGGACAGATAGGCAAACTCTGGACTAGAAAACCAGAGACCATTGAGATGTAACAAGAATAAATTAATAATACAAAATTAAAAAAAAAAAAAAACAAAGTAGTTGATACACCGTGTACAAGACTTATGCAGGTTTAAGTAGATAGAGTTCCAATGCGGAAAGTTAGTTTCTTTTAAATGTTAAGCTCCGAGGGGGTTTACCACCCTCCAGTGAAGGTCATGCATCTAAGAGTATATGGGCAGTCTAAATTGTGCTTGATAAGTTTCAAAAAAAGTTGAGTGGTTATGGAAGGGGAAGAAGTAGTGAGTGTAATTGAAATACACAGTACAAAACTTTCAAAGAACTAATAAAAAATGAGAAAAACTAAGAGCTATTTAAAATATGAATGTATGATAAACAGTACATAATATGCAATATAATACAGCTTTATGGTCAGTGTTTTTATAATAGTTTATGTAATTAAGTGAAGAAAGCAAGTTATAACTGTAAATAATAGAAGTAATATTTCTACGTTTTAAATATTCAAACTCTCATTTACTTCCATTAAAAGAAAACTTGCTTGAAAAAAAAAAAAAAAAGAAAACCAGAGACCTATTCAAAGACTCACAACCAGGCCCACATCTCCAAATCATGATATCTTGACTTCACTACTTTGATGGGTGCACTACAGAACTGCTGCACACTAATGCAATGGACCAACTGAGGACTAATGGATTGATTAATTAATTGACTGATCTTTGATTAATTAAGTACCTGGTCTATTCTTAATCTTGAGATAAAAACTGGAGGAAAGCATGAGGAAAACAGAAAAAAATCTAGTGGATTTAAAAACTGCACAATACATATCAAGAAGTCATAATACTTTTAGGGTTTAGAATTTTGGTCAATGCTCTCAAGATTCTTATTAATTCATGCAATAAATATTTTTAAAAGACATCTGTGTATGTTTATATGCACAAACATTCACATACAATACACATTTTCTCTACAACTATGTTATGTCCTTATACATGCCATTTTTATACATTCAATTACAAGTTTCGTACTTGTTGAAACATACTATATATTGATTGCTTTGGGGGGAAAATGGTGGCGTCATTTTAGAATAGAAACTTGACCTCGCAATTGGCCTCGTAGTCACAATTCTTAGACTTACCACAACATAACCTGCAGTAGAAGTTCTCAGACTCCAATACTTTTGGGAATCATACAGTTAATACAGGTAAGTAGGTCAGGCTGAGTGTTACACAGTTGCAGTACTAGGGCCCATGACTGCCCATAGGCCACACATCTCCTTTAAAGGAGCAGTTGCTAAGTCATGTCAGGTGACTGTTGCTACGTAGGAATTCCAAGGCCAATCTTTCCAGAACTTCTGAACTTCTAAGAAATGCTAGATATCTCTGTAAGGAAAAGTATTGGCTCAGGAACCCCTAGACCAAGTTCTCAGCACAAAGGAGATTTATTTGCCCCAGAGAGACAGAGGGCAGGGGATAAAGAGACAAAGTAAGGGAATAGAGAATGAGAAAGAAGGGGAGAGGGAGGAGGGGTATTTGTCCCTGCGAACAAGAGACAGACATGGCACGTAAGAAAATAGCAGTATATAAACGTACAAGGGGAAACTCTGTGTTAGGATGAGGAGTTTAATTTTAATTGGGCATGTTAATTAGGTGAGCCAAATGGGCCTTTTGATTGCTGGATTTCAATACTTTGATAGATGGATCTTGGTAGTCAGCCTCAGGAGGAGGAAGTGACCAAATAAGGGAACAGACCTTGGTGGCTAGCTTTAGGAATGTGAGCCAATGGTTTTTTAGAAAGGTACAGGGAAGTGGGGAGAAGGTATAAGACTCCTAAAGCTATGCTCATCACACTTGAGCTGACCAGAGTCCCTTCAATCTCTATTTCACTTTTCAAAGTGTTGGTGATCATTTAGAAGACTTAAAAACATCGAGTATGCCACACTAAAGATGTTTACTGGATTCACATCTGGGCAAGAAGTTTGTCTACTACTCGGCACATATCCTTTCCCCATGCTCAGAGATGCAGGCTCCAAACATCAGTGAGATGCTCTCTTTTCCCAGTGGTGAACGACTTAGGGACCATGGTTCAGACAACACTCAATTTATTAACTTTGTTAGTCTCTACCTGGTGTCATTGAGAAAATCTAAGGTCTTCATTACAGTCCGTGAGGAAACAGCATCTGCCTTTGAGGAGATCCACAAGGGGACTGCCTTTGCTTAGCTTGTCTTAGTTAAGAAAGCGTATTAATTGGGGCTGGAGATATAGATCAAAGGTTAAGAGCACTGTCTGCTTTGAAGACCCAGGTTCAATTCCCAGCATCCACATGGCAGCTAACAACTGTCTGTATCTCCAGTTCTAGTGGAATTGGTGCGTATTCTAGCCTGTCCAGGCACTGCACATATGTATACATATGTGTGTATAATATATATATACATATACACATACATATATACATATATATGCAAAATACCCATTCAGGCACCATTTAGAAAAACTAAAAATGGCACTCAAAAAAAGGATAAGCAAGCTACCAAGATGAGACTTGATAGCCTATGACCATATGGGGGCGGGGAGGTCCCCCTTGATCTTAGACCTAGAGGAGGGGAATAGAGTGAAAGTGGGAGGGAGGAGGAACGGGAGGATACAAGTGATGGGATAACAATTGAGTTGTAATCTGAATAAATTAATTTAAAAAAACTTTAAAAAACCTGTATTGTTTGTCCTACATGCTGTCACATGTATGTGATTCCAGCCTCCACAAGGGTGGGGAAGAATAGGAAGGAGTATTTAGATTTTAAAACCAGTCTGGACTGCATAGGGGACACTGCATCAAAACCAAAACAGAAAAAAATTAAATATAAGATCCTATCACCAACACAAAATTATTAATTATCCTAAAAATTACAATTTAGTATTGACTTTGCCATATAATGAGTATGCTAGATACATGCATGGGCCATGATAATGAATAGAAGCATGGTATCTTGACTCATAGGCAAATATTTTAGAATCCAATAAGAGGAGTCTGGTGTCCACTGAAATTGTGCAGCCCAAGATTTTCAGTTCTCTCCTAAACTTCAGGTCTAATTTCATAGTCCTATTGCTTGTCTTACTTCTTTTCCTTAATTGTTAAATATTTTCAGAGCACGTTCTAGGTGTCTTGAAGCACAAGAGATGGTTTCTTTTTCCACAGGATCCACTTTTCTTTTTTCTTTTCCTCTCGAACCTAGAGAGACAATAGCTTAGCAAGGAAATGAATAAAACTTTGGTTTCCAATGTCAATAACATAATGAACAAAATAAAATACAGAAATAGTGATTGAGGGAAGACTTTTCTGCAAAGTCATGGGGGTGGAGACAGGAGTGGTCAGAAGTGAACAGCAGTTCAAAAATATGTGAGCAGAGGGCTCTAATCAGTGGAAAGCCCTGGGGCCAAAGCCTTGAGGTAGGAATGGATGTGATGTGTTTCTGGGTCAGAGAGCAAACCGGTTTGGGTGGAATGTCTAGCCTGTCTTCTTTCCAGCATTCCAGGGTGTTTACAACTCTAGTACTCACCCACTTGCCTCATCTCCCTGCCTCTAAACCTGGGGTGCTGTTTGCTCTCTCCAAGGTGCTGAAAATGACAATTCCTTCTTGGACATCTTGCTTCCAGAGCTTCATCAGCTACCTCAGTGTTGTGTTCAGCTGAGCACAACAGCTTACAGTGTCTTGGAAAATTTGATATGTATAGAAGGAGAAAACACTGTATTTGTAGTCTTTTTCCTTTTCTGGAACACAGGCATGTTTCGTGGTTAGAAGGATAATTAGCTGAGCCTAAGTGGCTAAGGATACATACATACATACATATGTACATACCTACATACATACATACATATATATACACACATATATATGTGTGTGTATATATATAAAATATAAGTGTTCAAGGTGATGATTTCAAAATACAGACTGGAATAACTGGGCAGGTGGTACCGTTTACTGAGATTCGGGAAACCAGAGGAAAAGTGGGTAGCATTTGGATGCAGAGAAGGGAAGTGGGGACTCGGTGAAAACAGGGCTAAGAAGCCTTGTAGTCAAAGCTAGATCCTAGCAGGAGAATTCCTCTTCGCGCTGTCTGAGACTGGAATTCTGAATAAAAGTTCCTGATTAGACATGATTACAATACGAAGATGGTCCCAAATTGTATTTGGCAGGGTTTTTTTTAAAGGAACAGAACTGGAAGAAAAAATTTATATGGGATTTATTAGAGTGGCTTGCGGGCTGTAGTCCAGCTAGTCCAACAATGGCTGTATACCAACAGAAAGTTCAAGAATCCATCTCTGAGGCTGGATGTCTCAGCCGGTCTATAGTAGATGCCAGAATCCTGAAGAAGTAGGCTCTAATGCCAGTTAGATTGAGGGCAAGTAGGCAAAGAGAGCAAGCTTCCTTCTTCAATGTCCTTTATACAGGCTAAAGGAGGATCTTCCCACTTCAAATGATTTAATTAAGAGGAAAAAAAATCCCTCACAGGTGTACCCAGTCACTCGGGTTTTAGTTAATTCTAGATGTAGTGAAGTTGACAACGGAGAATAACCATCACATAAATGGTGCTGGCTACTATCATCCTTCAATTCCAGATAAAAGGATTTTAGCACTTGGTCTAGACACTTATCTATGCTAACAGGATTACTTCTTAAAGTCAGAAAAAAAAAATGTGTTAAAGTGTCTGAAAAGGTAAAAACTGAAGCAATTCTCCAAGGCATGTAGATAAGTATTATCCAATTAAGTGGATTTTGTAAGCATATCTGGGTGCTTTGAAGACTGGAGCACAGGTGGTAGACACAACTGTCATTCTATACTGGATAGTGTTCATCAATCATTAAACAAAATTTACTGGGCACTCACCATGAGCCAGATATACTAAGATAAATGAGACAAAAGTCTTTCCATTGTTCTGATTCAAACTAGTGAGTTTTTTGTTTTTGTTTGTTTGTTTTTTTTTTTTTTTAGCAATTGGTAGACATTTAAAAAATTATCTGTTAATGTTTTAGGAGTGTGTGTGTATGTGTGTGTGGGGCGAAGCAATCTATTTGCAAATTATTATCTCACTAGAGAGTCCTTCTATAACTTGACAAAGGACAAAGTCACAAGTCTCTTAGTTACTTTTCTGTTGTGGCGATAACATACTCTGACGACAGCTACTCAAGGAAGTAAGACTTTATTTTGGCTCACAGTTCATGGTGCTATCCATTACGGTGGGGAAATCAAGGCAGCAAGACCTTGAAGCAGCTGGACACATTATGTCCCTAGGGACAAAGAGGAAGAGAACAACAAATGTGTGTGCTCATCTCATATTCCCCTTCTCATGGGGACCAAGACCTCATCCATGGGAATGGTACTGTCCACTTTTAGGGTGAGTCTTCCACATCAATTATCCCACCAATTAAGACAACCTTTCCCATGCACACCAGAGACTATGAAGTTGACCATCACCAACTCTGACGAGGTAAGGATGTAAATTGCCTATATTGTTATTCTGGAATCAGTAAACCATTTAACATATAAAATGGAATGAGTGTTCAGATGGGACAGAACAGGGTTTAAAGAAAGTAGAAACAAAACCAAAACCAGGTTGGTTATTTCCAAGCCATTTTCCATGTAAAAAGAGGATAGAGCTAATGGAAAAATAGGAAAGTAATGATAGTTTATACTGGATTATTTTAAGCCACTTTTGGGGGGCCATAAAGAACATGGCACTTCATTACTATAACAACTAAAATTTCCTGGTTTGGGGAATTTGACTGCTATATCTCTCATCTCAGTTTCAGCCTGGTGTCTCAAAACTTTAGCAATAGTAACGCCATCTTTCTTTCCAGTCTGGCCTTGAACAATGTCCTGAAATTTCTATTTAACTGGTATGAAGAGCTTCACTGTAGGTCACTTTGAAGAGGAAAGTTTAGCAGAGGCCACAAGCTGCTTTATAGTGTTAAGAATTTGTTCCAGTTGGAAACAGTTTTCTTGGTTATTACTTATGAATCCTGTCACTGGGATCTCTGATAAAGCAGCTCCAGGGCCCATGTGCTGGCGTTTTGATGGAATGGCTTTATTTTCTTCTCCCTGGGCACCAGGTGCCACTTGCTAAAAACAACAGAGGATTGACTCTCTCTTGGAGATTCCAAGTAGCTCTGCATACAACATGACCAAAGCTGGCCTTGGCTCCACCTTCATAATTGTGTGTGTGTGTGTGTGTGTGTGTGTGTGTGCAACTGCCAGAAGTCAGCGCTTTCCTCTCATCATAGAATCCAAGTATTAAACTCAAGATGTCAGGTTTACGTTTTATCCAGGGAACCATCTTGCCTGCCCAAGTTGTGATAATCTTATACCTTATTAATTAGTGACAGTAAACCAACCTTATGCTGCACTTCTATGAAACAGTAGTGCTGAAGGCTCAGCTCTGTTTCTTATTAATTCTTTGGCCTTGAACAAATTAGTTAATGTCTTTGACTCTAAGTTTCCTTACTTGTGAAATAGATATAATAACATTGCTTATTTCACACTATTTCTGAAGGGGCAAATAATTTACTGTCAGTAAAGTGCTTCCCCTGTGTTTAGCATACAGAAAGTACGTGCCTGATGGAGAGATTGCTTCATTGATCCTGCCATGCCATGATAGTGTTATAGCTCTTTTCAACCTTGTTTCTATAGTCACGACATCTGTGCCCACTTATGACCCACTGAAAACTATATTTAGCAAATAGAGGGATAGCATGGACTCAAGTTGCCCTTCTCTCTCTCTCTCTCTCTCTCTCTCTCTCTCTCTCTCTCTCTCTCTCTCTCTCTCTTTCAAGAAGAAAGGGAAAAAAGGGTGTCACCATTATGTTTCTAGGCTGGGAATTGTCTGATATTGAACCAGGACTCGGCTGGCAGTAACCTCAGCAATATTATTTATCTGTTGTTTTAAAAATCGGATAAGGCAGGGTGCAAAGAGAAACAGAGTTCCAATGCCTAGTACAGCACCAAGGAAGAGGAGCAGCCAGTTTACAAAGGGGTTTGAGTACCAGGGGTGGGGCAGTAGGGAGCATAATGTGCTGGGAGATCCCTGAGCACTGGTCTATCTAGCCCAGATTTGTTAATGTAAAAACAACAATCATTACAGGGGTATAGAAGCCCTGAAAGGGGGTCGGGGGTGGGGGGGTAGTGAGGCAGGAACTTGGGTTACAGAGCCAACTGTTTAGAGGGCTTACATTTTATTTATTTCTATTAATTTATTCATATTACATCTCGATTGTTAGCCCTTCCTCTGTTTCCTCCCATTCTTCCCTCTCTCCCGCTTCCCCTCTTCTCCCCTCCTCTATGTCTGTGATTGAGGGAGACCTCCTCCCCCTATATATGCTCTTGGAATATCCAGTCTCTTCTTGGTAACTTGCTATCCTTCTTCCTCTGAGTGCTGCCAGGCCTCCCCATCCAGGGAACGTGGTCAGAAAAGGGGCACCAGGGTTCGTGTGAGAGTCAGATTTCACTCTCCACTCAACGGTGGAGAATATCATGATCGTTGGCTAGGTCTTGGTAGGGGTTCGAAGTTTAATGCCTATATTCTCCTTGGCTGGTGCCTTAGTTTGAGGAGGACCCCAGGACTCAGATCTACCTGTCATAAAGTTCTTCTTGTAGGTTTCCAGGACCCTGTGGGTCCTACTATTTCCCCATTCTTCCATGCTACTCTCACCTAAAGTCTCAATAGGATGTCCTCTCCTCTGACCCACTTTCTTGGTAAGTAAAGTTTTTCATGGTACGTATCCCTTGGACTAGTGTTTTGATATAAGTGAGTATATACCGTTTGTCTCTTTTTGCTTCTGGGTGAACTCACTCATTATGATAATTTCTAGATCAATCCATTTGTCCACAAATTTCGGGAATTCCTTGTTTTTAATAGAGGGCTTACATTTTAAACGTAAGTTTGTACAGAGATGTTTGGAATATTAACAATAATTTTAAGACATATCTACATAGAGCAAGTTCTAACACTATGTAAGTTTTAATGTGTAGTTGTCAGCAATCCAAGGCTGTCTTTATCTGGTTAAGCCTGCTTTCTGAGGATCCCAGTTAGTTGGATCTGGCTGGAGGCTGTTGTTTTTCTGAGCAGATCCAGCAGAGGACTTTTGGTCTCCTGGGGTGTGGTTAGTATCTTCTGGAGGGATCTTTATCTTGTGAGTAAAAAATACCTATGGAGTAATCACAAGGGGAGAGGATCCCAGGCAGCTGGGCATCTTAATATAAGGAGGGGGCTGTGAGAGAAGGAGGTAATGCATAAGGCTGGCTCAGTAAGCATCTGACTGGTAGTGTATTATGTAGACCTGGAAAGAAAGAGGAAGGAAGAGGGCCTGGCAAAGCATTAAAGCATCTGTTTAGTTAAAGGAAAGGGGAAAAAAATCTTGCTTTGGTGTCCTTTAAAAGGAAAGGTTAGGAACTGAACTCAAGACTTCTGGAAGAACAGACAGTGTTGTGAATCCTTGTGCTTCCCCCCTGCCCCCAGCTCTCTGTGGAGGGTAATACTTGTTTGAGGGAACTGAGGAATAAACATTGTTAATTATGTATTTGAGATGAACAGTAAGGCTTGTTTTGAAAAAAGTTGACTGGCTTTGATAATAGTTAATGTTAACTCGTCCAATCCAAGGTGTTAACCTGTAAACAATTTTGTTAGAGCATTGTTTGTTTAGTGTCTCTTTCTTTAGGTTTAGGCTGGTAGCCAGGTTGATTGGGGACAACAAGGGGGCCACTGGGCACTGGAAAATGTTTAGGCTGGTAGCCTAAGATTCTATTTAGAATCTTAAAAGAAAAAAAGACATCTAATCAGCAGGGAATCAAACCCTGGACCTTTTGTGTCACAGCTTAAAACCTTATCAGTTGAGCTCTTGGATCACTGAGGAAAGGAAGAGCCCAAGGAAACCTTTGAGAGGAATCTTGGCTTTAAAATGTGGCTTGTTGTTTTGTTGAGACTCTGTCCTGAGTTCTAGAGGATAGGGAAGCTTATTAGTTGTTAAGTTGGAAGCAGGAAGGGCCAAGACAACTCCTGGGGCCCCAAGACTGAGCGCAGCTGTCCAGAGGCCGTGGTACTCAGACCTGGGAGACCTGCTGCCTTGAGTGAAGTCAAGAGCCACTGGAGTGATGACCCCAAGCCACCCTTTCCCAGCCATTTCAGAGAGTGCATGTAGCAGCAGCCAGCCTGTGGCCAGGCAGAGGGCGGGCCCTTGTCAATTTTATTTTTATGTTTGTCTTTGTACCTCTGTCTTTTTTGTTTTGGGTGTTCAAGTGGCGGGAATGGAGGGAGGGAGGGAGGGTGGAGAGAGAATAGGACACCTCCGGGCTCAAGACTTTTTCCAGTGCTGGGCCATGGCCAGAGCAGACAGTCTACAAAGAACTGAAGACCATATATGCACGCATGCACGCGCGTGCGTGTTTGTGTATATATATGTGTGTGTATATGCACACACACACACACACACATACACACAGACACCAGGTGAAAAAGTGGAAGTCTCCATTTATAACCACAACCTCACAGAAATTCTTAAGTCTTCCCTACCTTTAAAACTAACCAATGAGATATCTAGCCAAACATTTCAATAAAGTTTTTCCATTTTTGGTCATAGTCAAATTTCTTAAGAGTTGTTCACACAGCCAGGTGTAATGGTATATGCTTTTAACTCCTATATTTGGCAAGCAGAGACAGGCAGATTTCTGAATTTGAGGCCAGCCTGGTCCATAGAAAGTCTTCCAGTATAGCCAGGGCTACACAGTCATATCATCTCTCAAAAAGGTCATTTACATTAATTTTTAATCCTTTTCCAATGTTTACTTCTTAATAGAACACAGAAATAACTTACTGGTCTCTACCCTCTATGACACCTTCTGCTTAAAATTACCCACTCCTTAAAAATGGAGACCTTTCAGACCTCTTCCGTAGCTTTTGTCCACAGAGAAAAGAAGGTAAATGACCTTCATGGATGATGAATTATTCCTTCAACTCTGAGTCCATGAACAGTGATTCTTGATTCTCCAATCAAAATCACCATCCAAAGAAATTTTATTCTGCTGAAAACATCCCACATTCAGACACAAAATGTGAATTATTCAAGTAATCAAGGAAACTAGGTCTACTAAAATATCTTGCTGTGACAACCAGAAACCAAAAGGTAAAGTCTGATGACAGGGAAAGGATGAGGGCACAAAGCAATCTGTTTGCTTTGTTCTCATGTGAAGGGGGTGGTGAAGTGTATACCTGCTGCCGTCTGTGCCTGATGGGTCCCGATACAATTCAGACCATTGTCTAACCCTTCCACCCTCGCCCAGGCAAAAACGCAGCAGTCCTGTGTTGTGGACTACCCAAAGCACCTTTGCTCAGGAGCTTCTGCAAAGACCCAAAGGGAAATGTTTAAAATGGCCACTTTCGTTCCAACAGGCGCATTTGTGGTACAGTCTCAGGGGCAAAGGCAACGCCTTCCCTGAGATGCCCACCCCATCCCCCACAGGAGTTGTCTTACCTTGTGATGGGATTGGGGGTGAAGCCGCTCCCCTGAGCTGAGATGGATCGTTGAGTTCTGTCACTTGCGGAGGATGTCAAGCCAACTCACGTGGCTGCTGCACAATAGGTCCCAAACACAGCGACAGGGGAGCCGAGGGAACACTTGTTTGGGAATCAGGAAGACTGGTTTCCCTGGGTTCTGTGATTTGGGGACAAAGTGTCTTCCTTGCTAATGTGGGTGGTAAAATGAGGGAATAGAGTAGGTCCCTCCCTCCCTCTCAGCCTTTCTTGCTCCTTCTCTTTCTGTCTTCACACTTCCCTGCTTGTGCTGTGGATCAAATCCCGAGTCTATTACAGCTGCTCTTCACCCTGAGCTGCACCCTGAGCTGCACCCTTCCCAGGCCTAACCTAGATAGTGTCTAAAGTCATCTTTAGTGCAGTGACTCTAAAACCCTCTTTAAAAAATCTCCTCTTTCTGACTATAGCTCTTTGAATTTCTTTGACTTATTTTTCATCTTGGTCAGTTTTCCCACTACTTTGCTTCTTATCGCTATACCTCTTCACTTACTTTCTGGCTGGTTCACTCTGAGATAACTTCAAGAAATATGTATCTCAAAAGCAAATCATCTTCTCCTTTAGAGATAGCACATTCCCCTGCTAGGTCACCGCAGAGCAATTATGTGGCAAGTTCAAGATGTGTCTAGAATATTCACTCTTACAAAGCCAAGCTTTCTTCAGTTTGAACCCTTGGCCCCCTTCAGAAGTTGTTTACTGATGTTTGTGTGAAATGTCAGTTGGGTAGCCAGGTTTGAAATCAGATAATTTAACTAGGCTCCAGGGCACAATGCTCAGTGCACTAGTCTCCCTGTGCCTCTGCTTTAATAATGAATTTCTCTAAAGATATTCTGATACTAAGGTTAATATAATATATATATATATTGTTGCTGTAGTTCTTCAAACTCACAATGACATGGGGCTGGATCCTCTGCCAGGCAAAGGTGATGTGCCAGTTGAACGTGTCAGCAAGAATCATACTCTTTGTCTTGGTGTTCAGTTAGCACTAATACCATGAGTTGTTTAGGAAAATAATAAAATTCAGGACTAGTGATACTAAAAATACAACAGGTAAATTAATAATAGAGCAGTATCAGCCTCTAGGGCTGATAGGGCATTGGTTAATGTAACAGTCAGAGAGACAATGGGTAAGTTTTTGAGTATGCCCCAGATATTTCACAGGGTATCTGAAATGCAAAATTAATCAGGTGTCCTCTATTTTCATTTGCTAAATGTAGCTATCCTGTTTCTCAAAATAGAGTTAGATAACCCAAACATCCCATCAGTGAAGGGGATAGTAAAAGGCAATTTGAGGATGCTTTCAAAATCCTAAGATGCTGCAGTTTCCCACCTGAAGTCCCAGATTTACCCATTTCACCAGAGAAGTTCAAGGAGGAAGATGAAAATGCTTTAAGATATTCAAGTATCCAGAAAAATATTTATATATTTCTTAGACAGTTTCCCAGGATGTGTTTCTGTTAAAGCACAGAGGGATCATAAAAGGGCAATTTGGGTTCAGGATGGCAGAGAAGCGGTTCCATAAAACAACGGGTGTAAACTTTGTGTGCTGGTGCATGCTTACAATCCCCAGCACTCCAGAAGCTGAGGCAGGAGGATGGCTAAAAGTTTGAGACTAGCCTGGGCTACATGGCAAAATTGTGTCTTCAAAAAAACAAATCAAATGAAACAAAACAGCAACAATCAAAACAACAAACAAACAAACACATGAACATAATAACGAACAAAACCCTGACAGGAAATGGTTTGTGCTTAGCAGAGCTGAGGTAGCAGACAAGACTCTGTAATTGCAAATAAAATAATTAATTCAAATTGTCATAAATACAACCCAAAGGTGGGGGTTTCTATCTCACTAAATGGTTCAAAGATCAACAATGGTCCAGCTTTCTGTGTCTTCCTGGTCTATTATCCCTGGCACTGGGTTTGTCCTAAGGTTACCTCTTTTATTGCTCATATCATGACTGACAGAAGCTTCTTTCTCACATTTCTGGAGGATTTCCTTCTATGTAGCCTATCCTCACATCTCATTGGCCCATTTGACCTTGGGCTGGAAAAGCCTCTAGCAAAAGAGATACTGTAGCATCAGTCCTTCTGCTCAGTGTCCACGCTGTGCCAGGCAGCATCCTAGGCACCAATGACAAAGCAGGAGATAAAAATATGAATCAGTCCATCTTGACAGGTGTGTGGTGCATGCCCATAATCACAGCACATATGAGACAGAGGCAGGGAGATCACACATTTAAGGGCAGTTTTGTCTATTTAGAAAGTTCAAAGCCACAAGGGCTATATGAGACCCAGTCCCCCAAAACAACAAATGACCCAAACCAAATAAAAAACAAGATTTAGTGGAGACACAGGAATATGTGTGCACACATACATTCAGATCAGGCAATAAACCAGGTATATAGGTGAAAGTGTCTGTACAGGACAGGTGATGCGTGCTAGTTAGCTGAATCAACAGAAGAAGCAGGCAATGCTGGGACAGGGGCAGAGAGTCCACAGTGAGAATTTAAATCTTGCGTTGTTCTGTTCATCTGTAACAGAAGAGATCTGGGAGGCAACCACACTCTCCATTATGCCTACAGAACAACCAGTCCACATAGAAGGAGGAAGACAGGGCCTCCAGGAGACAGGTGTGGGGGAAAAGGAGGACCTGGGAGGGTACCAGATAGGACAGAAAATTTAGTAATTGGGTTATGACCAGGGGCCACAAAAACACATGTGATGGGTCATGTACTCACAATCATTTAAATAATGATGAAAATGCTGTCATTCCAGATTTCAGAATGAGCCGATAGAGAAAACATGCTGCATAGTAAGACTAGTGTTAGGGACCAGTCAGGAGCACCCGTGTGCCCTTTTGGGACCAGTCAGGAGCACCCGTGTGCCCTTTGTAAGCAATGGGATGTTACGAGAGATTGTCTACAACAGGTGAAATAAATGTGCGCTACTTAAGAAAAAAATCCAAAAGACAAACAAACCCTTGAGCTATACCCTTTGCCCGAGACTTGCCTCTAAATACTGAGAAATAAATACCAGGCATGGAAGAAGTAAGCAGAAGGCAAAGTAATGAATGTGAGCTGAATAATCTACTATAAACTCGTGTAGACTCTAAAACCACAGCAGAACTGCAATGTTTCTGTGCAGTTATAAAAGGAACGTACTGGAACTTAGTGGGCTGACTGTAAAGAAGTCTGAAGGTGGAAGGGAAAGGCAAGCCGTTGTCTCTTAATTAGTCCTTTGGCAAAGGCTTTGGATGGTGGGCATTCATCGCTTTGACTTGATGAGGCGTCTGCTCTCCAATCTAAAACTTTCTTATTTCTAAACAGCAAAGACTCATTATGGATTTTTTTTTTTAAATAGAGCATTTTCCAGTATTTAATGAAAACTTGTGGGTTTAGTGGCGAGATAGAGTTCCCACCCAGCATTTATAAGACCCTGGATTTGACCCCTAGCACAATAAATAAGTAAATAAACAAATAAGTAAAAAACGTAAATGCAATTCTTAAAATATTGGCATGCTGTCTCCCAGTCTTTTAAACTGATTGTATTCATGCACAGCTGTGATGATGTGGAACAGTGACACATTTTGATGAATCCAGAATCACCAGTCTAAACTAATTAGCGTAGGTTCTGAAGATGATTTGTATCGTTTTAAACCTCCCTCAGGATTGAAAACCAGGACCCAAACAAACCCAGTGTTGAAGTCTTTATGTCAGAAACTTGACAAAAACACAAACAGCAGTGACATGAACCCATCCATCGAGAAAACTAGGCCTAAGCAGAACAAGTCAAGTTCATACTGGAGTCACTCGGGCACTGAGAGCTATTAATTATGAGACAACAGGACAGAATTAAATTATAGATGTTTCATATCTTCAGGTAACCACATTGACACCTCGTATAATTAAGACATGTGTTCGTGAGATGATTCCCTCTCTGGCCTTGTCTCCCTTGCCTCTACCATCTCCACCTCAGGCCCAAGGCCACCCTGATCTGGTGAATGCCAGAGGCTACACTGAACCGCATCAGCCATGCGGATCCCTTGGCTTGGAAAAACACTTCAAGTGCAGTAGATTGCAACTGAAATGTTCTGGTTTCTGTAATGTACAGCTAATTCCTTTGCAGACATTGGATGCTTCTTTCCTTAGGTTGCTCTTGAATTTGCCCCCACTATGACTCACAGTATGAATGAACTCTAGCTTGACTCCCTCATTCATCTCTAAATGACCACATGAATTGGGCAAGTCACTTCTCCACTGTGTCAGTTTATTCATCTATTAAAAGGCATTAATGCACACCTATCTAGTTGTTACAAGAAGAATTAAAAGAAACAATCCCTTAGTTGATTTCTTGTTGTGGTGATAAAATGCCTTGCCAGGCCACCGGGGAAGAGGATGCACTCAGTCCTGATGCGACTTGGTGTGCTGGGGTGGGTGGGTTGGTTTGGGGGGTATGCTCCTCTTTTCTGAGGAATAGAGGAGGGGGATAAGGGGAAGAGAGAGGAGGGAGGGGGCTACGATCAGGATGTAAAGTAAATAAATAAGTAAATAAGAAGGTAGGAAGGAAGAAAGGAGAAAGACAGACAGAGAGAGACAGACAGACAGAAAGAAAGAAAGAAAGAAAGAAAGAAAACTTCAACTTAAGAAAGAGTTTGTTTGGTTTACAGTCTGGACGGATACAGTCCTTTGTGGTGGAGAAGACGTGGGAGCTGGCAGGAAAGCCTTGGTGGCAAGCACAGAAGGCTGGCTGATTGTACTGTATCCACACCCGGGAAGCAGAGAGTGAAAAGGAAATGGATACAGGCTATAAAGCCCCAATGCTTGCTGTATTTATTTGCTCTCTATTCTGTGATGAAGACCACGACCAAAAGCAACCCAGGTAGGAAAGGGCTTATTAGGCTTATAGCTTATGGCCCATCACTGAAGGAAGTCAGAGCAAGAACTCTAAGGCAAGAATTTGGAGGCAGGAACTGAAGCAAAAGCCATGGAGGGGTGCTGCTTACTGGCTTGCTCCTCATGGCTTGCTCAACCTGCTTTCTTATACACTTCAGGAACATCTAACCAGAAAGTGACACATCCACAATGGGTTGGACCCTCCTCTAGCAATCATTAGTCAAGAAAATGTCCTATACATTTGCTTATAGGCCAATCTGATGGAGGTATTTTCTCAAGAGAGCCCTCTTCCTAAATGACCCTAGTTTGTGTGAAGCTGACAAACAAACCAACCCAGCATACACGCCTCTAGTGACCCACTTTCCCCAGGAAGGCTCTGCCTCCCAAAGTCCCACAACCCCGCCCCCCCCCAAACAGTGCCACCAGCACAGTGTTAAGTATGTTAGCCTACAGGGCAAATGTCATAGTCAAACCGCAGCAAATGGTACAAGAAAAGTCCTTGGCACAATACTTGGCCTATGCAAGAACTCAGAAGGGTCTGGTATTTAGAGGTTTGCTACTGTAACTGCTGTTTAATGGTTGTCTCACATGTCTAGCCACTGAGGTCAGGGACTGCAGCGTTCCGTCTTCCCATCACTTATCCTGCTGCAGAACTTGGTGTCCTATCTGAGAAAATGTTTGAAGACCAAAAGTGTGAGGGAGGGAGGGAGGGAGGGAGTGATTGAGAGTGACTTCCGCTGCCTTTGGTCTTAGAACAAACATCTTCAAAGATTCTACTTCTGAAAGTGGACTTTAGAGCCATGCAAATAAGTGGACTGGCATTAATTCAGTGTGCCAATATTTTTCTAATTGAAATAAAAAAAACGCTGAATATATATATACTGATTTTAAATTCTCAGTAAGAGCCAAAAGCATAGGAACAATGCAAAACTTGCTTCTTTTCTGTAACGCTTCTCAAAGTCCCAGGACGTTGATATCTCTGGTCATCAAACATTTGTAACCACAGAAGAAAATGCACTTGAAAGAGATGAGAAGACAAGAATTAAGTCGGGTGTGGTGGCGCATGCCTTTAATCCCAGCACTCGGGAGGCAGAGTCAGGCGGATAGCTGTGAGTTCAAGGCCAGTCTGGTCTACAAAGTGAGTCCAGGATGGCCAAGGCTACACAGAGAAACTCTGTCTCCAAAAACCAAAAAAAAAAAAAAAAAAAAAAAAAAGAGAGAGAGAGAGAAGACAAGAATTGTGGACCACAATATGAATTAGTAGTGCTATCAAAGTATTTTTTATTTGCTTGTTTTTCTCTATAAAACTATGGGTAGTTTTATTTCACTTTTAATACATTTTTAATTGAAAAAATAGTCACATCACTTTCCCCCTTCTGTTTCTACCCCGCCCCCCGGCGCCCTCCCTGGGCCCTCCCAAGTCTCCTCCGTGCTACTCCTTATATGTCTCGGCTCCCTCATTCTCAAATGGATAGTTTATTTTATTATTATTAAGTGCATATGTATACATATGTATGAGCAAATATGTAAATATAACCCTCAGGGTCTATTTTTGTTATTTGTGTGTCTATGATTTTGGGGGTGACCATTTTGTTTTGGATGGCCAATTAGGGGCTTCATCCTTGGGAGAGGCTAATTTTCCCTCTCTCGTGGTCACTGATTGCCTATAGCTCCTTGTCCAAGGCTGTAACCTCAGGAGATTTTTGCCCCTTCTTCATTAGCACATCAATAGATAACTACCAGGTCTTCTTTATGCAGCCATTTCTATGGCAGACTCTTCCATAGCAGACATCCTGGTGCTCTGGTTCTTTTAATCTTTCTGTCCCTTCTGTGATGCTCCCTGAGCCATTATTGCAGGAACTGTGACATAGACATAATCACAGGGCTGGGCTCCTCACTATTGCTCAATGCCTGCATTGTGCCTAGTTGTGTGTGTGTGTGTGTGTGTGTGTGTGTGTGTGTGTGTGTGTTCGTGTGTGTGTGTGTGTGTGTGTGTGTGTGTGTGTGTGTGTGTGTGTGTTAGTCTCCATTTGCTGTATAGAGACACTTCCTTGATGAGGGGTGAGAATTACGTTCATCTATGGGTGTAAGGACAAGATTTAGAATGCAGTTAGGGATTATGCTGGTCTTCAAAGATCCATGACTTCACTAGTCCCAGGATGTTGGCTCAGTTTCTAGTCCTGGGCATGATTTCCCTCCTGTTGATTGGGCCTGGCGTCCAATTAGACAGCTGTTGGTTACCACCAACACATGAGTGCTACTTCCTGCATCTTTATAGACATCTTGCTACGCTGGTCATTGTTGTGACTCACAGGTGTCACAGTTGAGTAGGACCATTAATTACTTCCCTCCCTCCACAGGCACCTCTGTTTGGTTTTTCTATTGTTATCATTTTCCTCCTTTCCATAGGATTACCCTTGGTAGGCTTGAGTGAGTTGATAAGCTCAGGCTATCATTAATATCATTAATGCTTTTGTAATTACATAAAACAGGCTTATAACCCCAAGGACCAAAATTGCTAAAGATGCTTTGGCTCTGACTGGGTAGCCCCGCCCATCTCGGAGAACTCCAATACCACAGCTCTGATGCTACACCATTACAAGGTAACGATGCTTTGCTCACGTTACAAGAAAATCAGATCCCACTGGCCATGCCATGCCAGATGCTGCAGAAGTTACTCAGGAGGATGTTTGTGCTGCATGTCTCCAAGGTCACTGGACAGCTCTAGTGAGTGATTTTATAAAGGACAAAGCGATCTGCAATACAAGGGTTTATTATTAGTAAAAATACACCTCATTTGCATGGAATACCTAGAAAAGAAAATGACTAGAGGAGGGAGGAACATTAAAAAAAAAAAAAAAAAAAAACACACACACACACAAAAAAACCCAAAACCTAATTACTAAATATCCCACAAATACCAGGAAAAGAGTGGGAACTGAACTAATTAATGACAGAAGCCTCACATTTAAGTATTTCAGTTTCACTGGCTTCAATCCTCTTTGCCTATTAGGATTGGTTTATTTCTGCCACTGAATACCTATGAAACCACTGAGGCCTAACTGATGTGTGATTGATGTGGGCTCTGCTAATTATATGGCTGGTTTTATGCACAAAACCATATCCTTGGTTTCTCTCCCTTAATTTACCTTGGTTTAACTGTTACCCATAAAGCATTTTCAGACACAGCTACTGAATCCCAGAGCAGGGTTTTGCAACTTGAAAGGTACCTCAGTCAGTTTGGGCGTCTTGAGTGGTACCGGCGATGCGGGAGAACCTGGGCTGTAAGATGGATGGCTTGGCTTTTCCTTCCGGGCCTGCTGGCTCCCTCTTCGCAGCTGCTCACTGGTGCCTCAGCACATCTGTTATCGCTATATGCATGCGCAGCATCAACAGTGACAAAAGGCTTAATTGCTTCCCGACAGTCTATCAGATGACGCTTTACTCACTCAATTTAGATAGCTGGAGATAGTAACATCTGTTTAGTAGCCTCTCCCGAGCATCTGTTCCCGTCTCTGGTAGGAGCACCTGATTTTCTTCTGGGACTTCATTTACCTCTCAGGCTTTCTCTCTTGCTATTCCCAGTGGTTCGATTCCATTCCTCTCGCACCAGGGCTGGACTTGGACAAATGAAATTCCAGTAGTTGATTTCCGGATGGGCATGTGATCCAAGCTTAGCCAATGGACAGACACCTAGGAGTTATGTAAGAACTATTTCAAAACCACAACCCACCCCCCCCCCCCCGCCACCGCCCCGCCTCTTCTCTAGGATTTTAAGCCTTTAGGTCTTGGACTCTCTGTGTCTTTGCTGCCACTCAGAGTGAGCGCACTGGGGGTGAAGCCACCACTGAGGACAGGAAAGGCTAGAGGTAGAGAGACGGGCTTTTGTCATCGTGATTTGCGTGTGTGAACTCAGCAGTGATTGAAGACAAGTTCATAAATGCACTCCTGTATTACATGAGACAGTTTGAACGGTAATCTGTCACTTACAGTCAAGAGTCTTGACCCAGATGGGGAAACTAACCCAACACCTTCTAGTGCATGCAGTGCATGTAAAGAGACTTAGGAAAACAGAAAGAAGTCAGAGTATAAAACGTGAAGTTTAGAATCGCCTCCCCCCTCCCTCCTCTTTGCCTGTCAGGATTGGTTTATTTCCGCCACCGAATACCTTCCCCCTCCCCAAAATGGGCGGGGAGGGGGATTTGACTTTTTTTTTTTTTTTTAACTTTGTTACAGAGATATGACTGAAAAAAAAATTCCCTGGTATTTGGATGGCAGAGGACACACTGTGTGCTCCCTGTGGGACCCTGAGTGTCATCCACGCACCCAGTCGCAACCTGCTTGTGTTAGGTGCTGAGGATATGTCAGATGAGAAAGTCCATTTATGGAGATGATTTAACAGTCACTCAAGACTAGGGAATCAGATAGACAGGAAATGAGCTGATTCTGCTGCTGTGGATGTAGAATACTATGTGGGGACACGCCCTATGGTTGACTGATTGATTGGCCTTCCTTCCTTCCTTCCTTCCTTCCATCCTTCCTTCCTTCCCTCCCTCCCTCCGTCTGTCTGTTTGTCTTCCTGTACACCCCATTTCTTCTAAGACAGGGTTTCACATAGCTCAGACATGCCCCAAACTTAATTTCAGATCCACTTCCACCCCTTCCCCCCCCCTGCATCTTCCCTTCAAGAGTGCTGAGATTACAGGCATGGCTCACTGCACTCAATCTTATTAGTAAATTCTGAGGATCAAGACCAGGGTGGCAGCTTTGCTCATGCTAGGCCAAGTACTTTACCAACTGAGCTCTATCCACAGCCAGCCACCCAGACATGCACCACTATGCCCAGCGAGA